>NC_056739.1:923549368-923809368 GCF_019279795.1 Protopterus annectens
GCCCCTCATTGTGCAGGGGGGGATGCACATATTACACTCCCTGTACATGTTTGTGAGCAGGTCATGTCATTTTAGGCATCCCTGTTATTATTTGAGTGAGTCAGAGGGGATATCATTCCCAGGGTTCCTACTGAGCCAGTGTATGTGCTATGCATTGCCTCTTTGCCAAGGCCAGGGCATACTGGGCATGTCTCCTTCTGCCTACTGGGGCAGGCTCAGGTTGTTCCTCCTCCGAGTCACGCTCTGCCTGTGATGGCCTTGGCAATGGTGGGGGGGCTGTTTGGCCCAGCCCTATGCTGGTCCTGCTGCAGCTGTTTTCGCAAGATCATATTATGTAGCATAGCACATACCATGACAATTTGGGTACATGTAGTTGGTGTGTACTGCAAGGCTCCACTAGATGTGTCCAGACACCGGAACCGTGACTTGAGCAGCCCAAACACACGCTCTATTACATTACGTATTTGTGCGTGTGCCTCATTATGGCGTTCCTCTTCAGGTGTGTGTGCGTTTCTGATGGGTGTCATCAGCCACGGCTCCAGTGCATAACCTGCATCCCCCACTAGGTGTCCGTGTGGGATGTCCCCACTGGCAAATGTCTGGTAGAGCTGCGTCAAATGCCAGATGTGGGAATCATGGTAGCTCCCAGGGCAGCCAGCACACACATTCATTATTATGCCCTGGGCATCACACACAACCTGGCAGTTGATGGAGGGGAAGCCCTTGCAGTTAATGTAGGCCCTACCCGCTCACGGCTGGTGCTTTGATGCATATGTGCGTAGTTTATTGCACCCACTACCTCAGGGTATTCCGCTATTTGCTGGAAGAGACGCATATTGCTGGCCAATACCTCACGGGCATTGGGGAAATATACATAATCACCGACATGTGCTGACATGGCATCCAGGAACTGGTGCAGTACCCTGGAGGCTGATGCCTGTGATATCCCCATCATATCACCAGTTGGTCTCTGGAAGGTACCTGTTGCTAGTATTCTTAGGCCAACACATACCTTGGTTTCCACTGGGATGGGTTCCCCTCTGTTGGTTCTGTGTGTGAGGTGTGGCCTGCACAGCTCCACTATTTGCTGCAGGAGGTCTCTGTCCACTCTATAGTGCTCTACTATCTCCAGCTCATGTAACCCGTGGTAGGTGACCCTGGGCCTGTACACTCTTCTCCGTCTCCTCACTGTGGGTTGTCTGGCACCATCTGCATTATCACCACCCTCAGCAAGTCGCCTATGTCTCATTATGATAGCTATGGCAGCCCCTAACATTTCTGCTCTGAGTTCAGCTTTTTCAGTTTTCACTTCTAATAGCTTACTCCTGTCTTGCAGTGTCTCTTGAGAGAAACATCTTGCACTGCTGTTTGCAGATTTTTAAGTGTTGGGCTGAGCTACTATTCTGCCTGTGTAATTGCCTGCTTCTAATTGTTTTCACCTGCTAGTTCCAGCAGTATTCCCTGCTAGCTTCCTACTAATTCTGTTGCTTCCTTTTTCCTTTCTGTTTCCTCAGGGGGGAGCAGCGTGTATACCAGCAGAAACACACTCACAGTGGCTTACACGCGCACACATGCTTACACGGTTCAGAATCTGCTTATTCGGGTTAAAACACGTGCACACCAGCTCAAACAGTGTTACAGGTCTGTCAACAGGCTTCTACATGCTAAGTCTACCCTACACGCTCGCACACCCGCGCAAACAGTGTTAAACATCTACCAACACGCTCCCACATGCTCAGTCTGCCTTACACGCGTGCACACTGTCTTACTCACGCTTCATGGCGCACACACATGCGCATGCACACCCAGCAAGAAACTTTGGTGTAGGCAACAGTGTACACCTTCCATTTCTTGACTTTCCCATGCTTATGTTGTGGCACTCCTCTTTCCATGATATGTGTCTGACATCTGTCATGTAACTTTCACCTCCAATGAACTGCATTTCTTTCTGCCATTCCCCCCTGTGATGTCACCTATCTCCTACTCTGTTCCTCCCCCTTCTGTAACTCTTACACTACTCAGAATGTGCTCATTTTCTATGTGACAGTGGAATTCAGCATCCTAACACTCATTTGCATCAGATTGCCTACTAATGCTTAGTTACATCTCTTAGACTCAGCTTCCCCCCTTAGCAACCACTAAACGGTGGCCATGTTGTTTTTGGTCTGCTGGTCCCTGCATTGTAAATCCATTTATTGCATAAAACCCACATTTGTGGGTTTATAATCTTAATTTTTATGTTTTATACAGCGCAGCCCATTTGCGCAGGGCTGCGCTGGGTTTAAACATCGGCGATCTAATTATATTTTTATTACTTTTGCATCAGGTTACCTTGCCAATGGCCACATATTTGGCCATTGGCATGCTGCCTGACACATATGCACCCTTTATTTGGAGCTGACATGGCTCTGTTGTGAATTTTGCAGAAACGTACTCATCTGTCAACTGAGTACATTTCTGCAGCTAAAACGGCTCTTACACAGGCTGTTTTGGGCTTCCTGGATCGCTAATCAACCTCATTTGCATGCTATTCGGCTGCAGGTGAGGTGATTAGCTTATCCACGCCCACTCCGTGTAAGAGACATTTTAGCTGGTCTCTTACACGGACTTTGGGCTGTTCCTGGATCGCGAAGGCTGCATGGAGTCTTACACTACTCTTAGTCTCCGTGCAAGCCTTCGTGAATCCTGCCCAGGGTCTCCCCTATAACATTTTTAATTTCTTGAAAATTCATTAGGAATCTCCAATTATTCTTGATTATTCCTTTGATTTTACTTTAATCTACTGAATTGTCTAAGACACATACTAGGGAAAAATCCTTTTCATTTTCTGTTGACTTGCTATTTACATTTGCTACCTTGTTTCCTTACATTTTTTACTTCCATCCAAGAATTGTTAATAATGTCCTTGGGGTACCCTCTTTCTTGAAATTTCCTTTTAAGTTCTTCACATTCTTTTTAAAAAAATACTGCCTCATCTGTTAACCTGCTTATTCTAGTGAATTGCCCCTTCACTATGTATTTTTTCAGGCTAAACTTATACATACTACTGTAGTGGAGATAGCTGTTACTTTGCACTTCCTATTTATAAATCTTTACTTTTAAAGCATTGCTAGATCTATAGACATTCAGGTCCAAAAAAATAATGTTGTCCTTCCTATAATTAAATGTCAGCTGAAGGTAACTTGTGGATTCATTCACATGTTTAATAAAATCTAAGAGTTCTTTTTCGGAACCCTCCCAAATAAAAAACAAATCATCAATAAAACGTCTGTTCATGATAATATGTTTTGCAAAAACTGATTCTAAAATAACTTCTTTTTCCCAGAAATAGCCTTCAAGCAGACTTATTCATGCCGCCCCCCCCCCCATTGTTGAGCTCACAAGATTGAACTGCAGTCTGGTGACGCACTGCTGCCATATGTAATGTTAAGTAGAAGGGTTGTATGTAATTTGTAACTTGTACCGTAGTGATGGTGGTGGGATAAGTGCTGTCTGTTGTCGAGGAATGGTAACTCCCTAAGTGATATGTATATGTACATACTCATTACAATACAAGGCATAATTTATACCTACTGCCTGTGCCAAAGATTCAGTCTTTCGTTTTTTCTTTTCCTTCCTTCCTCCTTTCTTTTTTTTTTCTCTTTTATTATTGCCGTAAGTACTTTTGATATTCTTAGTAGTTTTGCTGTTTTAGTAATACGCAAGCATTCTGTGTTTAATTACTCATAGCTATGATTTTTTTGCATCATTTTTGGTTATTAAATTAGTTATACTACTGTCCTTGCATTATTGTCTTTTGTTCCAAAAACAGGTGAGCTTTTAACCTCCTGCATCTCTTTATATTGGCCTATTCATTCCCCAGGGCCTGATAGCCCTGTGGCCAGTTTTAGCATAAATAGTGTTATTATTTATTGTGGACCAAGGACTTCTTCTTAAAGTCCTAGTGCTTCTCCAGTATGAATCCCTGCTGAGGCCCAAGTGGATGGACAGCAATCAGGTTCATAGATAGGTTTATAGAATAGTACTAGGCTAATTGCCCTTATGAGCCATTTTAAGCCTAGCCAATTATCCCTTGTGAGACTCAAACCCTGCACCTTGAGTTTATAAGGCAAACACCTTAACCATTAGGCCACCCTCCCACAGCTTAGGATGTATCTACCACTTTCACTAGTGATATCTCCTCAGTCAGGCTTGTCTATATTAATAACAACTACCTGCAGGGTTCCCTGGTATCCTACGTAGATTAGAAATGGAGATCACAAATGAGAAATTACCCTAAGCTTCGCACAAATAAATGGAGATCACAAATGAGAAATGACCCCAACCTCCTCACAAATAAATGAAGATCACAAATGAGAAATGACCCCAACTCTCCAAAGAAGCAAGCAGGTTCCACCTAATCAGTCCTTTTTCTCCCCAGCTAGCTCCTCCAGATCAAGCACTGCTAATTGAACCTCAGACATTAGAAATGTACTCAGTGTTTAATCATTTAGCATGGTGAAACTGGCAGCTCTGGACCATGATTTGTAATGGAAAAGCAGAAGGTTCAGTTCTTGATCATACCAAATCAGCATCTTCAGAGACTTTTATTAGTACATTTTTGTACTTCATTGTGATTTTTACCTGTGTGGATTTGTGTTGAATAATGCATATAAGTTGTTCATTGTTTAATGTTGTCAGAGACAGAGAAAGAGCTGCATCATGTACAGAGGTGGGAGTGGTGGTTTAGTTAGTTATTTAGATAGTTTTGTATATTCTAGTCATGACCAGTGAGAATTGATCTACATGTGGACTTAGTTATATGGAGGCAGGTTGTACCATTCCTTTAGAGCAGTGGTTACTGGTACTTTGTGAACGGTCACTGTATGAGAATATTTTGTAACTGTTGTACCAGGACAGAACTTGTTTGTTGTGGATAGTGTTCCTGGGGGTTTCTTGTTGTGGGTTATCTATCAGTGCTTCAGCAGTTGGTTGTTGTACAGACCCTCTGTGTGGAATATGTCTGTATACTATTAAGACAGAATCATTTATATAAACAAATCAAAATGTTGACTTCATTCAAAGTCAGGAATCATAGCTATGTAATTTTTAATACCATTTGTTTAATTTATTATATAGTTGATTATTTTATGTTTAGAGTTCAGTTGTGCGAAATATTTATCCAGTTTTTTTTATATAAGATATTATAGTATTTTATGTAACCAATCTTTATTTATTTGTACTAGGATCTATATTCCTTAAATATGTGTATACGGTACAATGAACTTCTGATATTTAAAATTCAATATCTTATTTCTTGGCTATCGAATATCATTTAGTTTTAGTCCATCTGAAGTGATTTTCCCATCTTGTCCCACCCAGCAAGTGCAGCCATTATAGCCTGGGTTAGTTCTTTCAATTTCCTTGCTGTTTCCAGAAATACTTACATCTACATCCTTTTCTAATTTGCTTTCACATTTTTTCCATTTTATGTTGTACACTTGTGTGTTTATTTTTTTAATAAAGTTGTGTATTTTTGAGTGCATCTCTGTATACATGCATGCACAAATGTTTTGTCTCATAAGGAAGATGTTCCAGTTTAGCCTGTATTCAGGCTAGAGACTTGATATGAGTTATACCTGAATAACTTAAAAATATTTGTCCAAGAATGAAAAATTTCAGTAAGAAGATCAGACTTTATTAGCACATGTCTGTGATTCCTTTTTAAAATGTCTTTTCAACACTTGCCACAACAAATTAAAAGGCTACAGTTAGTAAAAAACTCTTATGGCTTTTCCCGGTTAGGGGTCACCACAGCACATCTCCGATCCGTTTATGATTGGCAGTGATTTTTACGGTGTCAAGTTCTTAGCCCGGCATCCAACCTTCAGAGAAGGCAAACCCACACACCTACCTGCATGTCTTTTAAATTTCAGTCGATCGCAGGGAGGGCATGCAGACTCCACACAGAAGGCACTCCAGCCAAGAATCAAACCGGAAGGCCTCATACTGTGAGGCAACAACGCTAACCACTGCAACACCACGGCTTTCAGCAGTGATATTTCATCTTTAGTATTGTTTCTATGGATTACACTTATTAAAGCATATACAAGCCATGTTACAGACAATATAAGGATCTTATACCTTTAACAAGACTGATATATAGATTGTGTGTGTGTGTGTGTGTGTGTGTGTGTGTGTGTGTGTGTGTGTGTGTGTGTGTGTGTGTGTGTGTGTGTGTGTGTGTGTGTGTGTATTTATGGTTTACCTACGAAAATTTGACAATACCTTTTGTGTCTCACCAGTTACAGAAAGTATGATTTTGAAAATGGTGAGTCGAAAATCCTATAAAAACAGGAAAAATTTGTTTTTTCAGTGGGGCAAGCCCCACCTCCCACCCCACACACACTCTCTTCCTTAATGTGGGTTACACCATAGTGGAGATAAAGGGAAAAAAACTAAAAAGTGTACTGTCAACTTGAGCAACACATTACACAGCAATGAAACTCACCGTGATGAAATATCCTTGTACAGAAGGCACATGATGGCAGAGTCATTGATGGTTTATATGTGTGTGTATGTGTGTGTGTGTGTATGGCAAGGTTAAAAAGATGAAAAAGAGATATGAAAAGATTGGAGAAATGGAAATATCTGCAAAATGAGGACATATTTGATTGAAAGCAATAAACACTTACGAATGCCAGATTACAGGATGTGCTTATAAACATTGTAAAGGAATGACCAAATAATATTCAGCAGGACTGTAAATTTAATCCTGTTACTACATTTTTCTATAATGTGCTATCACCTTGGCTGAAATAAGTTTCTCTGCATTTTAGCTATTCCACACCATAATACGCTTCACTGCCCCATGATCCTGGATTGCATCAGGCAGATAATCAAAAAATGTAAAAATGTAACTGACCCAAATCCCAATCAGTTGTGTTTTGTGAACAGCAGACCCTGTCTCATAAACCTAGTACATTTTTTGAAGAAGTTAGAGGGACTATGGACAGTTGTTATTCTGTGCTCATTGCTTATCTCAACTTGGCCAAGACTATAGACACAATCACCCATGCCAGTACTTTTATATCAGGCAGGTTTAATGTAAACCCCCATATTGTCTGCTGGATTGCACACTGGCTATTCAACAGATCCCAAAATGTAAATGTGTAGTGTGGGTGCCACTGGGGTCAGTTCTGGGCCCAGTCCTGTTTAGCATTTATTTTGCAGACACCTAAGCCAATATTCCAGTAGTATGGCTGACCAGATTTGCTGATGACTGCAAACTGGGCATTACTATCCATTCATCCATAGATACAAAACATCTCCAGCAAGGGCTGGAACATACACATACATGGTGTATCAAAAATGGTCTCAAACTAAATAAAAAAATGCAATATAGTAGTGTTTAGCAGAAATGCTGCTCCCATCTCACGTGTTATAAATACAACTCCTGTTTAGACAGTTATAGTTGTAAAAGACCTAGGTGCTTATATGGATATTATTGTGTCATCCAATTATGTTTTCACTACAGTTAGCAAATCCTTCTACCTGGTGCAATTCATTTCCAAGGGAATATCTTCAAGAAACAAAGGAGTTATCCTACCACTACACTCTTCCCTTATCAGAAGTATCATCTGATGGAAGGCTGCCTCCTTTGGTATGCACAAATCCAAGTATATCTCTCAACTGGAAAGACCCTAAAGACTTGTAACCAAGAAAATTAAAGGTCTTCAATCCTTTAACTACTTTATACTCAGTAGCTGTGAAGTGACCTGCATCTTACTTTTCAAACCCTGAAAGACCAAGTCCTATTTGACTTCCTGCTTCTTCACAAAAACAGCGGCTCTACATATACCAGCACTAAGGACTTAAATTTATACCAACAAATAAACAAAACTCACTGGAAAGATAGGCTCTTAGCTTAACATATTCTTAGCCTATGGAATAAGTTACCACTACACTTCAAAGTATTCCATTGGCTACCTTTAAGGCTAGCCTTGATGACTGGATAGGTAGATAGAAATTTACACCTGGGTTTAGTGGGTTATAATGTCCTGCCTGCTCAGTTTGTAAGGTGAGCACTATTAAGTGCTTGAAATGGGTGGTAAGAACTTTTAGGTTTGCCTGCTTCAATGTGTATATGGCTAGGCATCTTACTGTCCCTGTGATCGCTTACCTAGTATGTTTCAATATCCTTATGAGAATACTTTTTTCTGTTTTACTGAGTATAGCTTATCAGCACCAGTGGCATTGCGGGATCAAGCCCTGATTAGGGCCAGGCAATCTAAGTTCAATTAGCAGCCCAGGTGCTTCACAGAAATGGCAGAAGAGAATGGACATGTCCATCCTTGGGAAGGGTGGGGCAGAGCAAGACATGTACAGCCATAATCACTTGGGGAGAGACAGTATTTTAGTTGGCATCCTTTGTGGACAAGGCTTGTGGTTCATCAAGCTACTACCTGGTGGTAGCCACTCATCAACACTCACAAAGGGGAGGGCATTATAAATTCCTGTGGTTATTCAGAGAGCCCATCCTCCCCAAGCAAGGTGCTGGGTTAGGGAATTAATGTTGTCATTATCAGGATGCAAATGAGAGTACAAACATCCTGATGTCTGCTTGAATTATGACTCATTCACATGGCTCTTACCGGCTCTTACCCCACCAGATCTGGAGATTAATTTAATAACCTTGTTTTTCATAAGGGAAAAGCTCTGCACATCTCATTTTTAGGCAGCTGCACCTGCACTCAGTTAATGCAAGAATTTGAAAGTTTTCTATAGCTTGCCAGGATGGTAGCTACCCCCACCTTGGAGCAACCAACATCAACCATTGTGTGGCATTTTATCCAATTGTACACTGTCATACAAATGCTCATCTCATAAGTGAATGATTCAGTTTAGATTGCTCAATGTATTATCTATCCTGTTATATAGCTTTTTGTTTTATATTCCCGGATGGGTGGCCACAGTGGTGCAATGGTTAGCATTGCTGCTTTACAGCAAGAGGTTCTCCACTTTGATTCTCAGCTGGGGTGCACTCTGTGTGGAGTCTGCATGTCCTCCCTGTGGTTGCATGGGTTTCCTCCAGGTGCTCTGGTTTCCTCCTACATCCCAAAGACATGCTGCAGGTGGATTGAACACTTGAAAATTGGCCCTAGGTATGAGTGTGTGCATGTGTGTGCCTTCTGTGGGCACTGGGCTGGCAAATCAGCACAGTAAAACTCCATTGACAATTGTTCTGAGAACCATTATTCCACTGTGGTGACCCCTAGTGGGAAAAGCTAAAAAGAGAAAAGTAAGTTTTCTCTTCCTGGATCATTTGTGAAGAAAATGATCTGCACAATTACCAAACTGATAGATGAATGAATGAATAAATGAATAAACAAAAAAAATAAATAAATTTAAAGGGAAGTGTTGAAAGTTTGTGCCAGAAAGCCAGACTAGTCATTGTAGGGTCTAAAATCAACCTAGCAGTTTTATTGTATAAGTTTTGACCTGATGGCTAATTTTATGAGCAATTTGTGAAATCATCTTTTTTTGGAAAGAATTGCACAATGACGTGTCATGGGCTTGGAGCCAAAACACTGTCCCCCGGATTCAATAAACTCCATGTAGGTTCTGTACACAGAGTGTATCCATGGTACTGGTACTATATAATCATGAGGCGCATTGCACCTAAGTGAGGTTGTGCAGTGCGTACCAATAGTATTGGCAGCAAAACTTCACAGGACAGCACCAATATTGAACCCATGCAAAGCTCGACAGTCCACCCACATCACACACCTCAAGAAGAGTATGCATTTAATCTAGCCATCCCAAATGACTATCTGAAATCCAGAAATGTTATCCCATCTTGTGTCCTTTTTTTTCTAGTCTTTCCAAATGTTTCTGTGATGCATAGTGGCTCTTACAGATACTTATCAGGTTTGCACAGCAGGACCACCCATGTATCAGACATGACCCAGACATCTAAAAACAGAAACAGGATGCTTTCAATAAATATGAGTGTACAATGCTGTGTGACATGCAAACCCACTAAATGGAGCTGTGCTACAATCATACATTGGAAGGCATAACAGCTAGTAAAACAATGCTGATGATATCACTACCCTTGTGGTGACAGGGGTTAAGTGTTGGACTAAATTGCAGATGGTTGTTATCCAGGGACTGCATATTTTTTATATGATGGTTTGACATTGCAGCATATCCAAATAAACCAATAACGTAAAAGAAATAACTGTGAATGTGTCTTGGTGATGGTTTTTGCTAGTATTTTTGAAAAAGGTGTGCGTCACTTAGCATCGCGCAAATACTGTTTTGTTTTTATACATATATGTATACACTAAGGGTTTGCATGATAGTAAGCAGCATGCATCATTTTCAAATGTATCAAACTGTTCACAGTGTGCACTTTCAGCAAGTGCAAGTGGTGGGAAATCATGGCATTTAAAGGGGAAATACCGGGAATTGCACTTTATACATTGAGGTTTGACTTGTGCAGCAATGGCTGGAGCAGGTGAAGGTGTACATTTTAGAGCACAGCACTGGAGTGTCTAGGAGGACTATACTGGCACCCAATACAAAGTGGAAGCCTGGGATAGTTTGGCAACGGCACTTACCAGTGTGACTAGTATCCCCTGCACCAGTGAACAGTGTTGTCACCACTATGATAACCTCTGCATGAGAAAGAGGGATACCCTTGATCAGTGACTCAGGGATAGCCAGGTGGGGAACATCCCAGTGATGTGTAAGTATGACTTACATGTATTAGCTGAAAATACTCAAGCTGACTATGGTAAATACTGGCATTCATAATTGCTTTTTCCTTTTTCCACACCTGCAGAAGAGAGGGCCTAAAATGTGAGGTCACACACTAGGTGACTGGAGAGGATGAGACAAGCATGTGGTAAGTAAGAATAATTATATAAAGCACACTTATTGCAGCCTTAACAGTTATGGATGGATAAGTAGCTATATCATGCTTTATTTTTTTTTTAGTAATGCATATCTGTATGGTACCTTTCAATACTACTTATATTTGCTGAAAATCCAGATTTAAGAATCGCTGCTTTGCTCTAGTGATTGTAGGGATCATGGTTGTCTGGCAAGTACTTTATGTAGACATCAATAAATAAATGAGTGTCGAAAATGTATGTTAACACAAATCCTATGCACCTATCCATGTGTATAATAGCAGCATTTGCAATATGTTCCTAATTATGGATCCTTGTATACCCAATATTTAATGATATGTCCAGATATCTTGCTCCAAAAGATGGAAGGGTGTGATCTGAAATGCAAAGCAACAGTTGCCAATTCCCATATAACAGTGCCCATGAGTCTATAAAGTGTAAAATGAAAGAGAGTTTGTATTATGTTGTATTCAAATGGGAAAGTACAGTATTACAGTAGATATCACTTGTGGCTTGTAATACCACACTCCCCAAATATACAAGTCATCTGATTACACTACTGTGTTAGCATTTCATCAACAGAAATATTGTACTGTCATGTAATGATCATTACAGCATTTGAAGTGCAGGCCTCCAGACCTGTGCCTGCAATGACCTGCTGTCACATGTAAGCACTGTACATGCAGTCCAAGTAATACAGGGATCTATTAGCAGTTGTAAATGAATATAGCAGACTGTATCAAAAGATGATAAAGTTATTTTTGAAAGCTTGTATAATGTGTGAAGATTCTGATGTTCTCATTTTTTTCTCTCACCCCACCAAATATCTTATTTCTATTTATGTATTAGTTATTTTTAGTATGATTTATTAATTATTATTATTATTATTATTATTATTATTATTATTATATTTCTTTAATCATATTTCACCTTATTTTATCATTTGTATTATATCTTATGTTTTCTTTATGTCTACTTTTATCTTCTGTTTATGTTAAATTTCATTATGTATCATTCTGTTTGCATTAATATTATTTAACCTTTTTTATAATGCTTATTTATATTATTTATTTCTGTAAAATCTTTGATTAATCTTGTGTAATGTGTTTTTTCATTTTGGTTTTGTTTTTTCTTTATGTTAATACTACAGTACAACTGGTTAGGCTGGTTCTTGGTGATCCACCTACACTCGCTCCACTGGTTGCAGAACCAACACCCAGCACTTCTGGGCTGCCATGTGGTTGCATCCCCCCTGCTGTCCCTGCCCTACCTGGATACTCAGGTAGATCTGCCCTGGAGGCCAGGCATGTGTTCCCCTCTAGGATCAGAGGTGGGGAGGGTGCTTACGTCATCCATGTGGTGTTGCCAGATGTGGTGCATAGTACTATGTACCAGACTGTGGGCACACGCCTATGCTGGATGGAGAACATGCTGTCCATCCTTGTACAGCAAACAGGCCGTAGGCCAAGACATCAACCACTGCAGCCACCGCTGCAGTGATGGAACAGTGTTGACAGTCCATTAGGTGAGGACCAGAGTCACACTATTACCATGCTGATGTCACATTTATGGTCCAGATGGTACCAGGTTCAACAATAGCATCATGTAATTCTTTAATTTTTTTCTTTGCATATGTTTTGACAGTTTGAAATGATGTTTTACTGCAACATATCTTTTCCCATTTAAGCATTTATGGGCAATGTACACGGAGTAGAAAATCCATACAAAATAAATGAATAAGCTCCTCTTTGCCTTTGCCGTTGCTTAGCGATGCTGTGCATTGCACACCATCATGCTATAATTCTGTAAAGAAAAGGAATGGGGAAGATAGGAAATTGGTAAAATGGGGAACAAGCAGGGGGTAAAACTAAGTGACAGGAAAGTAGGAATGTGCAGGAAGGGTATAGAGAAGAACCACAGCTATCCATTTCTTGAACAGTAACTGCTGGTCACATGTACACATTTTAAGATGTATTTGGATTGTCACCTCCAGACAGACGGGTGATAACAACATAACTGTGTTGTGAAGCCAATTGGACTACATTAGGTGTGTCAAGTATACACATCTGTGAAATAGAGAGCTATGTATGGGACGATATATATATATATATATATATATATATATATATATATATATATATATATATATATTATTTTTTTTTTTTTTTTTTTTTTTTAGTGACAGGTGCCCTTTTTTGTTTTTGTTGAAAGGACATAGTGGAATGTTGGGGGGAGGGACATAAGCAAGTCTGAGGCAGGCAAGTTGGGAAGGTAAGGAACCATTTGCAGACAGAAAAGATAAACAAGACAAGGACGGGGTTAATGAAGGACACAAGAGGGAGGTGAACACTTTGGTTGGAGTGGGGATGGGGGACTTGCGAGCCTATGGATGTCATGTTTGCTAACAGTGAGAATCAAGTCCCTACCCAATGGACTGTCATCCCTGTCACCTCACTGTGCCAGTGGCTACTGTATCTGAAATTTGTGTCTCCTTGTGTTATTAATCATGACAATGGAGAGCAGTGTCTCCACTCGGCATAGCTGTACACCAGCTGTGTAGTGCACAGTCGTTTGAACCAAACCTGGCATTTCAGCTCAGGTGACAAAATCACCTTCCCTGGCTCTGGTCCCAGAGGGAACCACAGGCCTATTATCTGGGAAAGAACTACCTGAGGTTGTAGGCAGGGCAGGGGCTGAAGGGGGTGCTGCCAGGTTGCAGCCCAGAAGAGCTGGGCCTTGGTGCTGTAGCCAGTGGAGGGAGTGGAGGTGTTCCTTGGGGAACTGTCCTACCCTTCCATGCTGTAGTTATATGAAATGAAACTAAAACAAAAAATGAAATAAACATCACACAAAATAACATTTACATACATATAATAATACGTATAATAAAAGAAAAGTATTATAATGGAAAATAGTATCAGGAACATAATATAATAATGATATAATGACACAAAACAAAAAATGAGAAGGGTGGGTTGAGAGAAAAAAGAAAAGAACAAAACAGTAACTGCACAGATAATATGCAAAGCTTTCTACAAATAATGTGCTATATTATTTAACATTTTACTTATAACAATAATAAATAAGTGTATTACATTGAATACTACCCTATTGCTAACACATAAACACTATACCACAGATCAGATTGCATCTAGAAAACATTCATGCTTGCATATTTTGAACATATGCATGTTGCATGTACAATGATTACATCTAACAGCAGGCCATCTGGGGCACAGGTATAGAGGTCTGCCCTTCCACTGCTATCATTATGAATACATAACAGTACTCAATGTTAGTGTAGACAACAAAAAAAGATATTGCAAAGAGGTGTCCTTATATTTGTGGAGTGTGTTACAACCACAAGCAGTGACCAATGGTAATAGTGTACTTTCCATTTGGAATACTGCATAATGCCAGCACTCTTTCCTTTTACACTGTTATAACTACATGTTCACTGTTATAATGATAACAATCTGCAGCATGCTCTTGGTGTCCCTCATGTGTAGGTAATGATTTACATTGCAATATGTATGCCAACTGAAATGTGTCCTGTATACTTTGGAAGTGTAGTTCTCTAAATGACAACACCTATCTACTCTGTAATACCTGACTGTTGTTTTACTAATCATACGAATGCATGCACAACATTATGGTATGATGGACAAATGCATACCCACAGTGATACAAGTGTGTAGTACAATAACCTGAATTCAATCCTAATGCTAAAACACCAGCACTGTTTTGTGCATCTCTCATCCTTCTCAGTCGTCCCTCATAGGGTCACACATTTAGTGCTCTCTCTGCATTAGCTTTGTGAGAAATATGAACACATTAAGGTCAGCAATCAGAAACAGATGCAGCTGCTTCATCATTCAAGCAGTGCCTGTAAGTGATGCTTACACATCTGTGGAGTGCCATCAGTCCTACATTCACCCATCCAGCATTCAAGGGCATCCCTCTTCCTCATCCTGAGGTCTCTATAGTGATTTCTACACTGTTCTCCAGTAACAGTTGACAAATCTTGGGCCAAACTATTTTATGCATCCAGTTTGTAATCTGATCCACAATAGTGCTCCTTCAACAGCCGGAGACCATAATCATTCACTAGGAGTCCAAAAGCACTTTGGACTCGTGCACATCCCACCTTTGAGAAAGAAATCTCAAGCCTTCACCCTGAAAGCCAGTCATCTGTAATGTGGATGAGCACTAATGTACAATGCATTTTCCCACCTACTGCAGTTATAACAGATACTGAAAATGCAGAATGTTGCGATCTGCAAGATTTGAAAATGGTGCACACTGCTTACTATCCCATAAACACAGGCAACGTGTTTGCACAGAGCTAATTATGCACAAAGTTGTGAAATAATACAGACATCATTACAAAAACTGCCTCATCCATCACAACAATTATAATTATATAGGAAATACTATGTTAGCTACTAACATTCATCATGTGAAGTGGGACACCATTAAAAAGGACAGGATTCTGCAGTATTACAACCCAGAGCCTTAGCTATGACAGTCCTACACTCACAGTTGTTCCCACAACAAGAATGAAGGTAGACATGCCTAGGATTCACTGCATTATTACCTATTACAAGTACACATTACAAAAAACACAAGGCTGCACTACTTGTATTTGAACCCAGGACCAACTGAACTTAAAAGGGACACATAAGTTCTTGCACCACAGCAGACGTTACATAGCCTTTGGCTACATTTGTATTCATTGTAAGGTTTATACAGGTTCAATACAAGAAAGTTAAGTGATATGCAGAGCAAAATCAATTTATGATATATGTATGTATATATATATATATATATATATATATATATATATATATATATATATATAAATGCAAACTGAGGTGTGCAATCCAGATAAACATGTAATCTAGATTCAGAGGAATGTGTGGTTGCCTTAAAGCTGTTGTTCCCGCATACACCACTGTAGCAAGCAGTTAACAGTCATTCAGCACACAAATAACTTCAATAGGGAATGTTCATTTAATTTGAAATAGTACACGTTAGATGTGCATGTAGTTAAATGTTCAACTTGGAATATGATTCACTTTACACAGGCTGTTATGATTCTTGTTTTCAAATATACAACACAGTCCTAACATGCAGTGTTTCTTGGTCAGTCAGCGATCAATTGACCAGACTTGTGCTACCAAGCACAAATAAATAAAGGCATGTTGGCTAGCATGAACAAGCACTGACTATTATTGGGGTTGGGAAGGTGGCTTAATGGCTAAAGTGTTTGCCTTACAAACACAAGGTGCAGCGTTTGAGTCTCACAAGGGATAATTGACTAGGCTTAAAATGGCTTGCAAGGGCAGTTAGCTTAGTACTAAAACTATGAACCTACTTTGTGGTTGTGCATCACAGACATCCACCTCTATGTGAGATATCCCCCAGAGCACACATCTTGAGCATTTGGGAGAGGGCCACATATAGGTTCATAGGTTCATACTAGGCTATCTGCCCTAGGGCATTTATAAGCCTAGCCAGAGTATGTTTGGCTTTCGCCACCCATTTTAAATTAATTTTGCTATGCCCTTTTTCGAGGTTAGTATACTGTGCCTCTGTCTAACAGTGACACAGAAGTGATACCCGGGGTAAACCTATGATCTCCCATCCACTCATCAAGATTCCTCTTGAAGAGAGTCAATGAGGGACTCTGCCTAACCTGGACTGGGATTTTATTCCAGAGTGAAGGGAGCCTCTGGGTTATGAATCTGTCCCTCCAGCATGTCCTATTAATTTCATTGCTGAGGTTCAAGTCTCTCGAGCGCGTAGCTCGATGGGATTTGGATTTTTTGAGGTCCAGCATGTCCCTTAATTCCGGGTTGGACATGGCTTTATACATCAGGCACAGATTGCCTCTGAGAAGGTGGTATGCCACTGAGTAGAGCTGGAGTTTCTTTAACCGGGCAGCATATGGCATCTGTTTGAGCCCTTTGATCATCTTGGTGAGGTACTTTTGGGGTCTTTCCAGTTGCTGCAGGTGTTTGGTAAGGTACATCCCAAAAGGGGCATTGTACTCGATTATGGGCCTGATGAGGGATGAGTAAAGAGGCACAATGACCTCCCCTGATCTAGATGTGAATCCCTTCATGATTAGGTGGGCTATATAAAATGTTTTTCTAACTACTTTGGCCATGTGGTTGTCAAATGAGAGATAGCTATCAACTTGGGTCCCTAGGTCCCTAATTACTTCTTCTGTACTTAATGGATTACCACCTATGTGGTAATTTGTGGGCACTTTGTTTTTGCCAAAGGGGATGACTATACACTTTTTGGCGTTTAGCTTGAGGCCATGGCTCTGGCACAAGTTGTCTGTTTCTATGAGGCCCTTTTGGAGGATGCTTGTGTTGGCTGGAGAGTCAATTATGGTGCCCAGTTTGCAGTCATCTGCGAACTTGGTCAGCCACAGTCCTTCCGTGTTGGCCTGTACCTCCGAGAAATATATACCGAACAAGAGAGGTCCCAGGACTGAGCCTTGTGGGATGCCACTTGTAACTGGTTTGGAGTCTGACATGGCTCCAGCAATTCTAACCATGTGGGTTCTGTCCTTGAGCCAGTTTACAACCCATCTAGTGACATAGGGGTTTATATTTAAGCTGGTGAGCTTATCTATAATGCCCGAGTGGGGTATTGTATCGAAGGCTTTTGCGAGGTCCAGCTAGGCTGTGTGGACCACCTTCCCTTCGTCAATGGCCTTGGTGACGGTTTCAAAGAAGTCGACCAGGTTTAAGAGGCAGGATCTGACCTTAACAAAGCTGAACTGGGTAAAATCCATTGTCTGTAGGTCCCCAATATCTTTATTTATGAGGTCCATGATGATCCTTTCCATAGCTTTGCAGACCAAGCTAGTCAGGCTATAGTTTCCAGGGTCTGTTGAGGCACCACCTTTGTGGAGAGGGACCACTGTTGCTGTACGCCACTCTTTGGGTACATGAGATTCATGTTAAGTGGCAGGTTTGCCAGCACACATGAGGATGATGATACACATACTCTTCAACATGACTTGGCAGTAGACGCTACCCTATTTCCCATTTCTTGTTGTAATGCGTACATGACAAATGTAAAGCACACATTAATTTAGGAGAATGCAAGACATGATACAATTGCAGCATTCTTCTGAAAATATACTCAGAATTAATGTTTACATTTACCATATTGTAGCTTACCATGCAAAGATATTTTGAAGATCATGGATGGTGATGCCTGTAACACACCAAGCATGCCCCTAGCTACTCTGTGAAATGTCCCACCGACTAGGAATAACATTTAAACATATACCTTACTTCTTACTGGGATAATTTCCTGCACTCATCTCTTCTTGTGAGTCAGCTCCTCCAGCACGGCCAGCCTAGTTCTGTTTTGATGACCCCCTAACTGGGAAAAGCCTTAGAGACAACTACAACATTTATTTTTTTTTAAATTTCACTGCCGCCCATAGAGGCTAGCAATTGCGCCCTCCCCGGCCTCAATTACAGACCACAGTTCTGCTGTGTGATGACCACTAATCGGGAAAAGCCGAAAAACAACAACATTTTTTATTTCACCGCCCTCCCCCACTTAAGCAGGCGGAGTTATGCTGTGGTCATAAGTCAACACAAACACTATATTATTATTGTCTGTGCAGTGGGTTACCATGCAGCCAGTTAAGATGCAGGGACATGCTTTCTGAAAATAAAAACATATATGAGGAAGAATTGCTGCATTCCAGTCTGTCTCTTACAAAACCAAAGCATAATCAGCATTCAGCACGTCTTCTAACAACATCACGAATTACCACCAGAGTTTAGAAAGGTTTAGCACAGTGTGTGGATAAGTCCGAATTAAATCAGTTTTTTTTTAACAGACTATAATAATTGCTGAACCCATTGCCACCAAATAGTACAGGTGTACATGTTAACCTTAAACAGTACTGTAGATGCTCAAATGACCACAACTGCAGCAGCAGTAGCCTTAGTTACATGAGTCAGGAAGGTAACCTTGAACTCTGTTGATGAATGCCAGGTCAGCATGCAGCATTCAGCTGTGGTTTTTGACGGATTGGGGATGCAGGGTTAGCCTTACATCATAACAGATAAGTGACTTGATAACTAATAGACTAACATAGAAACTACTATCCCTCTGGGTTTCTCTGCTGTCCAAGACCAAAGACGGAAAAAAAAAAAAATAAATATATATATATATATATATAAGCAATGGTTATGTCAGCAGTTTTTGAACTGGATTTGAAATTATGTAGATAACAAATGAGGTCACCAGTTCATTGAGTGTATATGTAGGGCAGAAATAAACTGCAGGTTAATACATGGTCTATTGTTCTCTGAGTAATATGGATTTAGCTCACAAAACTTCACCAGTTACCTCATCAGACTTCTTTCAAGTAGCATAAACGGTTAGTTTTGGACAGCTTTAAATTTTGGATCAGTGATGTAAACCACCAGCTCGCCACAAAGTTCCATCATAAGATGGAGGGCTTGGCTTGATTCAGATAGTTGCTTGTGTCGCTCATGTAAAAGGACATTCCTTGGACTTGGTGTTCCAGTGTGGTTTGGTTGCATTGAACCTGGTTGTGGAACCTGTATCCTAATTTGACCTCTATCTTCTAATTTGTAGCTCCACCTGGTTGGCACATCCATTGCTCAACTTACCAGATCGGACATTTAGGAAATGCTGCCTGCAATTACTTTATCCTTAATCCAGTATCATCTCCTAGAAAAAAGCATGACACAAGTGATCTTGAAATGCCCATACAGGTCTACAATGCAACATTTCCTATGTTCTAGGTTAGCTTGACCTAATGCAAGCCTGCTTATTTCCTGTTAGAACTTTTAAAACTCATATGATCATGAGCATCAGGAGTTATGCAAGCAAGGATGATGACTGACAAACAAATAGAGAAAGTCCAAGTTGCCCCAAGCTGCCCCACCTCATAAATGATACTTCCCTTCAGACAGATGAATTCACAAGAAACCTGGCTATTTATGTGGACAACTCTGTCTCTCTCATTCAGCCATCGTGTTTCTACCACAGTCAGGAAATCCCTCTGTCTGACCAAGTTCCTTTCCAAGAGAATATTGTCAAGATCCAACGGCATCACCCTACCACTGTAGTCTTTCCTTATCAGACCCATCATCAAATATAATTATCCATTTGAATTGTACAAAAGCAAGCATACTGCTCAACTGGAAAGACTCCAAATATTTCTATCCAAGAAAGTGAAAGGCTTTAAATCCTTCAACTATCTGGTTTGATGAGCATGACATTCCTTATACTCAACAGTCTACCAACTGCACTGACTTGACCCGTGTCTCACCTTTTTAAGCCATGAAAGACCCAGTTCTATCTGCCATCTTATTTCTTCACAAAACTGTCTCACCCTAATACTGGATGATTTCAGCTACCCTGCAACTTTCTAAGTCTACAAGAGCAATATTTATAATCTGTCCTTCTTTTGCCACGGCCCCCCCACTGTTTCAGGCTTTTTCCAGCGTTCGTGTACTAAGAGATTGAGAGGTATGGAGGCATGTATGTAATGCACTGCTTGCTGATTTGGTGCATTTTAAGGGGGGATATGGGTTTTGCATTCCTGAGAGTGTCCTCTTTTGTATAAGATGCCTAGTAACTATGAACTTGTCAGTTTCTCAGTTATTCCCTATTGCAATGTTACCAGCTTACCATTTTTTGTGTAACGTAGGAAAGTAACTCTTCAAGGGCAGCAGGCAATGAATTGGTAGATGAAACACTGAAATGTAAAATTGTTTGCCAGTAACAGACTGTTTATTATTAAACAAAATCTCTTTAATGTAGAATTATTTGGATGAACGTTTTACTTCTGCAGAGATTGTGCTTATTGACTTGTGGATTGTAATGACATAACTTTGAGTGGCCTTTTATAGGTTCATAGATTAGTACTAAGCTAACTGCCCTCGTGAGCCATTTTAAGCCTAGCCAATTATCCCTTGTAAGACTCAAAACCCTGCACCTTGTGTTTGTAAGGCAAACACCATAACCATGAGGCCACACTCCTATCCCCTCTTTATGGTTAAAATGTTTTGAAATGGGCAGGTTTGTCATTACTGGGTCATGCATTTTGTTTTATTGCTTACTGGAAAAATGTTCAAAACTACAAATTTAAAAAACACACTAACAAGGGGTGCTTTATTATACAAGGAATGTAATTTAATACAATCAGGAAGGTGAATCAAAGAACACATACATGTATGCATGGTCCTAAAAATGTGTGCAAGGAGGCCGTTTTGAAAATAGCCCAAAGGTAAACTTAAGCCTCCACTGGCCAGATGCATTTTTTATGAATGTGGATTTTCATGCCGTTTCAATGGCAGAGAAGTTTATTGCTCATGCCAAGTCTGTTTTCATTGTGAGACTGTATTGTTTAGCAAATGTCTATCTGTGTTTGTGCTATTCAAGCTTAAGCTACTGTACACATGGAGGAGGGAGGTTGCTATTCTACTTTCACTGAGCTGTAAGGTTCACTCGCCTACCCCAAAGTAAATTAAAATAAACTTAAGCAACACTTTGAAATAAGGCATGTGAGCTTCAATTTTCTGAGGATGTGACTTTTATACTAAAATATATGTGAAGGGGCAACTGATAAAGCAGGTTTATTAAAGGAAAATTCCACTGTCCTTCACTTTCAGTTTAACTGCATCACAAGGTATCTTTTCTTCATATGCATTTAAATGAAGGAAATGGCTGGAGTGGCTTTTCTGGGGAGTGACCGACCTGTGGGTGTGGCTTATAGGGGTGTTTCATGAGCATGGTATGGGTGGGGCTTAAGGGGCACCGGAGTACTACTTCGCCTAGGGCACCAGTTGAGCTAAGGCCGGCCCTGTCCTCCAGTGTCTATCCTGCAAACTTTCCTCCTTCTCTGTGTATGGCTATTGTCAGCAGCAGCAGTGTCTTTAGCCTGCATTACAGACAGATGTACTGAAAAAGCAGCTCAATCCACAAAAAAAAAAAACAACAAAAAAAAGAAATGGAGATATCATGGATGCCTTTATATCTTGTGGACTAACTCCACAGGATTGGTTGATTAGCATCCAGTTCAGTCATTTATACTGCAATTAGCATTTCTCATGCACAGAGTAAGACACATGCAATCAATTGTTGACGTACTCCATTATAAAAAGGCAAATGAGTAGCTGGGGAAAACTGATGTGGATGAGAGTTAGTATATGATTGAAACCCATATACACATTTCGTCGGATTCACTTATATTTCGTCAGAGGAGTATTTCACTCCATCAGGTATGTTTTCATCCTGTAACATAAATAGTCCATATGGAATGTAGATCACAATAAACGTGAAGTAAATTTGCATGCATTTCTTAGAAATGTACTTATTACATGGTTTTCTTTATCAGCAATGTGAGAGGTTTGCAAGATTTAGGGTAGGCATAAAGTTTAATGATGTGTGCTAACTATGTATACATGTTCCATGAAAAGATTCTTTGTTAGTAGTGTTAACATTTTCTGTAGTTCACTTATCAACATTGTTCCTGACCCTGTAATGTTTTTTTTTTTTTATTTGGGGGTGGGGAGAGAGATTGAAGTTGTGTTATGGAACAAACTAGAGTGGACTGTTAGGTTGGAACAAACTAGAGTGGACTGTTAGTGGGAGACATAGTTAATTATGTGTTGGGGTGCAATAAATAATATTTTGCTCTTGTTACTCAGTTTTTTAACTGCTCTTGTTATTTTTTGCACAATGTTGTACCTTTATAGTTTAATCCACTGTTGAGTATTGGGAGCCTTCCTTTAATGCATTATCTGTACACAGAATTTTACGTATGTGATCCTTACATGTGTTATCATTATTCTGTCTTTCAGGAAACAAAATACCCCTGAGACTGAGACCACCATTCTTTGAGGCCAAAAATGGGCTGATTATAGATGCACTCAGACAACACCATGAGGCCTTGCTGCCAAAAAGGCAGGCAAGAATGGCCAAATGTGCAGAACTCTGGGATGACCTTGTCTGAAACCTCATCAGGGTGGGCCAACAGAGTTGTACGTATGTGCAGGTGCATCACAGAGCTACAGATATGACCCATGCAGCTAGGAGGCATGTGGCTCAAGTGGCCCACAATAATGAGGTCACTGGTGGTGGGCCTGCAGCAGAGGAACCCCTTAGTGCCACAGAAGAATTTCTGGCAAATATTGCAACTCGGGAAAGCTCCCAGCAGTCCAACAGCCAGTGTGTGCTTGACGTGGGTGCCACTCCTGCTACTCAAGAGGAGCGTCCAGGTAGGTTGTGTTAGATCATCAGTAGAATATAGTTGCAGTCATTCTGTAGTACTGTATATATTTTTAATGTGTGGCAAGTTGCATTTTTTGGTGGGGTGTAATTAAGATAGCTGCAGTGTTCAGGTCCTGTAACTGCTACAGAGGGATTCCTAGCACACATCGCCACACAGGGCAGATCCCAATAATCCTCCAGCCAATATTTTCTGGATGTGGGTGCCACTCCCATATCACATGTGGGATTGCCAGGTATGCTTTGTTACATCATCATTAAAATAGTGCTGCAGTCTGTCATAAGTGCATATAGTTGTGTCAAGTTGTATGTGTGTTGGTTTGGGGTATGTCAGAAAGCTGCAGTTTTATGCTCCTTTAAAGGATGTTAGCTACATTCCTGATAACATTTATTTGAGCAAATATATTGATTAGTAAATGTATTAACACCTGTTGTACAGTTAAATGTGTGGTGCTGTTGCCATTATGTGTTCCATTAATTTCCCAGGACTGTCAGTGATTCAACGTGCAAGACTTGCAGCAGTTGGTAAGTGGACTATGTTTTTGTCAGTAATGTATGTGTGTATATGTATATATATATATGTATGTATGTGTGTGTATATATATATATATATATATATATATATATATATATATATATATATATATATATATATATATATATATTCCCACATATCTGCTATAATGTCCTCTCAGGCCTACTGTATGTATTTCAGTACTGTTTGTATACCTGTCCACTGCACAGATTTTTGCTGATTGTCAAGGTTTGGTAATCATCTTTCGGGCCTGTATTTAAGATCATAGTAATTAAATGTCAAATTACTGTGAAGTCAGTAATGATAGCAAACATTGCATTATATGACACAGAGCCCGCATTCAAACTGCATACCCTTCAGATATGTCATGGTGAAGCAAAATCAGTTATTCCATCAGCTGTTTGTAGGAGCATATTATGTAACATTTGTCCATATTCTTTAGCCTTTGTACAACCACTATTTATGGCTTTGTCCACACTCCTTACTGTAAGTGGTTAACAGGTTTAAATGTTTGTAATAGTGACAGCAGTGGAAATTGCAGCATAGTAGTGCAGGTATTAATGTTGTCTTGTTTTGTTTTTTTTTTTTGTTTTTTTTTTTTATCATAGGTGAACATGGCAGTAGTTCTGTTTCCCCTGCACCACCTGATGTCACTGTCTCATCAGCATCTGATTGTGATAGTGGCTAAAGTGAGGCACAGTCAGAGGTTGGAGAGGCCAATGCAAAGGCACTTCTATGGGCTAGGCTTGTAAAGGCTGCAGGGCCATTAACCTAGTACACACCTATGAACCTATGAATCTGACACAGAAGTTGACATCCAGCACCCATATTCAGGATCTCCAGACACAGCCAGTATACCTACCCATACCCAGTCCACTGAGACCACACATATTGGACAGTTTGGGGTTGAAGACATAGACCTGAGAAGTGTGGCTACCATGGCTTCACTGCCTGTTGACACTGTCCATAGCCAAATCTGTGGGAGAGTTGCCACACAGACAGATTGATAGGGGTGCTCATCAGAGGCCTGATGTCCCTCCATCATCTGGTGCAGGTGTGTCTTCAAGTGTCACTTGTCATATGTTTAGGACCATAATGGAGGCACAGGCATGTTCAGAATGTCAGTCCAGGAGAATGCTCATGGTTTTAGATACAGTACAGTCTGACATCCGTGACTGCCTCGACTGTGTTGTTGATGCACTGGATCAGTTCAATGACATGTATGAATGGGATATGGCTATGAGGGAGTGTAGACCATCTGTCATGGAACACACATTGTCTGTGCTGGAACATCTGCTGGGAGAGGAATGTCGACATCGTGGGTGTAGGTCAGTGACTACCTGCTGGGAGGGGAATGTCGACCTCATGGGTGTAGGTCCGTGACTGCATCTGCTGAGAACCAATGGGGCCATGCCCAATCAACCTCCCATAGTGGCAGTACATCCGCTGCCCCATCACAGTGTGCGCTATCCACACTTAGATGTAGCAGGTCATGATGCTGGACATTCCCGTGAAGGGAGGGCATCCAGCACACCTCTGACCTTGGGTGTGGAGGTGCCAGTGCAACTCCTGGCAGAGCCAGTTCTCATGGTCAGGGACAAAGAGGATGAACTGTCTGCTCTATCATGCATGGCTCACAGCTGTCTGACATTCAAACATGTAGGGCTATCACTGAGCTTGGCTGTGTTGATGCAGACACTCACACACCAATGTCACATTGAGGGCACCTACTGACACACACGCTGCATTTACACGTTCCCTGTTGGCTGCTGCCCTTACTGACTCACACACACACTCACTAAACTTTTGTGTCAGCCTAGGTCTCCTCCACTCCCACAAACCACCCTGTGCAAGTGATGACTGTGCCACATCCCTGTTGTCTACTGCACCGTCACAAACCACCCTGTGCAAGTGATGACTGTGCCACATCCCTGTTGTCTACTGCACCGTCACAAACCACTCTGTGCAAGTGATGACTGTGCCACATCCCTGTTGTCTATCTTTTGACTTCAGGGATACTAAAGATATGTGTCTGATGCACAGGGTGACTACCTACATTTAATAATGTATTTTCTATGTCTATTTGTGCTGTTATCCTGATTATTGTAACTGTCAGTTATATTGTAGTTAGCTAGTTAGACAACTGCTAGCGTAATAATTCCTCTACTTTCTAGCTGATGCTTTTGTAAGGCTTGCGGAGTCAGTCAATGACATGTGTCTCATTAATATATCTAACCTTCTTCAGGATTGTTTGGTGTTAACTTATGTGCGCACATCCAGAGTTAACCCACTGGATTCTGAGCTCTGAATTATATGTCAGCACTGCAGACAGACATCACATCAGTAATACAGTATAATGTTTGTCTTTTTTCATGCACATCACCATAGGTTCGGGGGCTAACAGGCTGTGACAAGGGTATTGTCCCAGATGGTGTTTAGAACTGTAGCTGATACATCATAATATTATATGTAATGACGTATATAATGCATGCCCATGATTGTTACAGAAAGGACCACCCATGTCCAGCATAGAATCAGCAGTGATCCATGGCAGATAACATGTTCACATCAAATCTGCCAGCCTGTGCCCAAACAGGTTTATGGATGTGCTCTGCTTGACATACATTGGAATCCTAATGCAGATGAGTGACAACCTTTCAGAAATGTATGTGTCTACCCAGCATGTCATATGTATGTCATATTGTACATCGAGATCCCTTGAACAGGTGGCTGTGGTCCCATATGACTTAAGGATGCCCAGCATTTTCATCTCATTTGGCCCAAAGACAGCCATGTAATACTTACATATTCTGGCTCAAAGCTATATATCTTATACTGCATACACTGACAGCTACTTCATTCTGCCTACAGAAGAGACATGTTGGAGACTCTCTGATGTTTTATTACTCAGAGATGTCTGTTTGTCAACTTCTTGCAGGTGTCTGGGACAATACTTATCAAATGGAGGATCATATACATTAATAGGGATTGATAACATTTTTGTTGATGTAATGCCTTTGCTAATCAGATGTAAGCTAAAGAATGACTTCCTCCCCACAGTACATACATTTGGCAGTCGACATGTATTCCAAGGTATATTAATGCATAATAGGAGAATACTGTACTCTTTTTTCTTTTTTTAAATAAGCAAGAACATATATTAACACAGGGTATGGTGATGCATGTTTGTGCAGTTGTTATAACATCCATGGCTTTGTTGGCAGTCATTAGCGGCACAAAGATGTTTTGCCACACATCCTATGCTTTCTTTTGGGCCTTTTGATAAGTATATGGCAAACCAGAGGGGAGACAGCACCAACACATCTGCTACCACACAGGTGTCAGGTCAGCTGCTCAAGGTGAGGTCTCCCAATTTGACTGAGTATTGTTGATCTATGATCCGATTTGCAACCCACCTGTTAACTGAATGTATGATATTCACCTTGGTTAGTTTCTCTGAGAACAAATATTGGATTGTGTTGAAGTGCCTGGCCAAAGCAAGCGAGGATGAGTGCACAGCCTTGTATATGTCTCTGCTCACAGTCTGGATTTCCCACAGTATTTGCAGGTACAAGCTAATCATGAGAAAAGCTAACTGGAACAGATCTGTTTGGAGGTCACCTTTGTCCTTTTTGTGTGAGATGCATGCATATTGTTTTCATTGCCTTAAAGTGAACAATGAATACAGTTATGGGAGTATAATTCCATTTGTATGTTGCCTATCTTACATTGTTTGGGTGGGAAATGGTCACTGTATTTCATTCATGGTGGACAACAGTAGTACCCAGACTGTGGATGAATATGGTGCCTAGTGCAGTAGCTCACTGTTGCAGCACACGAAGAACACAGGCCAGAATGTCATCTGGTCACATGGATTCTGTGCTCCATGTATTGGATTGAGCAGTGATAGTGTGCTTTTTGCAGATACCAGGGTTTGGAGGTGATGATGCAAAAATCTATTAAGCTTGGTGTTGTGAGGAGGGACACTGTACAGCCACCTGTGCCTGCTATCAGGTGTGGAATTTTTAGTGGATCAGTGTGTGCAATACCATCCAGAATTACTTCAATATACATCTGATTGATATATTTTATTTTGCAGATGTAAATAATGACAGACTTATGGTTTATGCCTGGATATGTGTCATAAATTATTAGCATATATGCTATATGAGGCATCTTCAAGGTGTCGCATTGTTTAGGGTGCACACTGAGGTGAGTGGGCTTCCCAGACCATTTTGTACATGTTGCATTTGTAACAGCAGCTTCTGTCACTTACTGTAGAATGTAGTAATGACAGACATACACCAGTATGGATTGTATTTCCCTGCAGATCTGTCTTTGAGCATATCAGGCACGGCTGTATGTATACATTTGTGTAGATTTGTAGACAAGGCATAAGGGTGAAACTTACCTCAGCTGTCAATGTCCTTTGTGGAAACCTGATCTGGACATTGAGTATTCCATCCCTTACGAAGATGTAGTTACCTTGGATGATGTTTCTGAACCTAAGTCCTCCCTTAGGGAGTTTATTAGGCATTCCAAATGCTGCACATACTGTTATATAGTTAGACTGACAGTGCAGGCACTACAAATGTGCCATTACATTGTTCACTCATATTGTTGATGAACAGGTTTGATATATTACAGACCCTTGTGGGTGGTGCACTATTTCTTCCATGTCATTTTAGTTTGCAAAATCCAGGTATGGTTGTTCAAGTCAATTTGCCCTCCTATAATTATCCATGTGAGGCATTATATGCAGTGGTTAAAATAATCATGTCAACTAGTCTTGCAGGGAGAAAAGAGGGGGACCTGATAGGTGAGGATGGGAGGTTTGAACCTGGTATCTTCACAGAGAATGTTAAAAGGAGGGGTATATGTGATCTGATGGTATTTTCTGGGGATTACCTCTGGTGTGCACATTCTAAGGTCCTTCTTAAGGTGGATCTATAGGTCTGTCATTGATCGTTAAGTGTTTTAATTGTTGCTTGTTATATAACAGAATGTATGACAGCTAGCTAGAGCAGCCAAGTTTATTGGAAAATAATTGTATTGTCATTTCTGTACATATGAGAGCAAAGTGTTAAGGCATCTGCACATAAACCATAACAGAGCAGGCCATCCAATGTAACACTGTTAAAGCACACACTAGGTCCAGATACAGTAACCTTCAATAGAGATTCCTACTGTACACACTTGCCAGAAGTGTGCAGGTGTGATTTCTTTAAAAAAACAGATGTCATTCTAATATTCATAGTCTTTTTCCTACTATCACAATGAGTTGCCACAGCACATCAGCTGCTTCTAGTTCCTCCTTTCCTCTGCATCCTATTCTGTCACAACAACCACCTGCCTATCCTCAGTCACCACATCCATGAACCTAATATTAGGCTTTCCTGTTTCCCTCTTACCTGCCATCTCCATCCTCAGCATCCATCCCCAAACATACCCACTATCCCTCCTAAGCACATGTGCAAAGCAAAGCAATCTCACCTCTCTGGACTTGTGTCCAAACCATACAACTTCATGCTGCCACTGTAATATAATGATTACTAACCCCGTTCACCCTCAGTACACCCAATGCAAATCCTATCATCTGGAACTCTTCCAGCTCCTGTTATGACTCCTGTATTTTGTCAGTACCACCGTCTCCAAATCATATCACATAGTTGTTCTCAATACATTGTTGTAGACCTTCCCTTTTAGTGTTAGTGGTACCCATCTGCCACAAATCACACCTGACACTCTTCTACACCCACTCCACTATACATGCATTGTCTTCTTCACCTCCCTTCCACACTCAGTTACTATGAACTTTAGCTCCCAAGTATTTAATATCATACACCTTCTCCAACTGTACTTCCTGCAGTCTCACCATTCCTGTATCTTCCCTCTAATTCACAGGCATATATTCTGTCTTAGTCTTTATGCCATTCATTACTCACCTCTGTATGGCATAACTCCACCTCTCCAGGGTCTCTGAAATATGTTCCCTGAGCTCAATATCATCCTCAGACATCATAGTCCATCGGTCCTCCTGTATCATCCTGTCCATCACCATTACAAAGAGATGTCATGATGTTTGTGCATAGCATGAAAGGAGTGTTGCCATTGTCTGTCTTATATTGCATGAGGTGATGTCTACCTGTCTGCCAGGCCATTGTATGCCCATGGCCTGTTGTGAGAAATACATATTCAAGATATGTTGAAGACGTGAGGACAGTGTACCATAGGCTGCACTAAAATGATCTACGTAATGTCCCCAGCAGCTCACACACACACACACACACACACACCAAGTTGTGAGATTAGAACCCCTCTCTATCTAGACTTACAGACTAGAGAACACAGTATTTAATGCACACGCCATGGCACAAGTTTGACCTTAGCAGAACTGGAGGTGATCCTATAATGGATGACATCAGCAAGTCCTGTGGGGGACAGGAGGTTGGAGGACTGCTAGACATGAATATTACTTGCAAGCACAAAAACAATGCAAAACCATACCAGTTTCTAAGGCAATGTTGAGTACACAGTCACAGTCTTCTTTATGGAGACAGACACAAACACACCAAGTTGACTGCAGTGAGATTAGAACCCCTAACTATCTAGGTGTACAGACTAGAGAACACAGTACTTAACACATTGACCATAGCAAAAGCAGAACTTTAACAGGACTGCAGGTGATCTTATAGTAGATGACATCAACAGACCCTGTGGGGGGCAAATGCTGGAGGACTGCTAGACATGGGTGTTTTTGTGCGCACAGAAAGAAAGCAAATGGCATGCTAGTTTCCAAGGCAGTGTTGAACTCACACTCCTACTATTCTTTATGCAGACAGACAGAGACACAGACACAAACACACAATATTATGAGAACCGAACCCCTACCTAAGTGCACAGACTAATGAACACAGATTTTAATGCAAATGCCACTATACAAGTCTGATTTTAACATGCCTTAATGTGAACTTATAGTAGATGACATCATCAAGGGATGTAGGGAACACTAGCTTGGGAGGCCTGCATAGGCACATTGGTCCTTAGTACCATCTGAAGCTAGTACACTAACAGTAGTATACTGTTTAGAGGCTATAGCAGTGTAACAGCATGAGTCCCTTATTGAGCATATTTTGATTTCTTCCTTTGGCAGCATAAGCCTGTGAGCATAACATCGCCATGTCCATGAGGGAGCACACTACATTATATATTACACCTTTATTTTGTGTCAGATGCATGTGTTGTAGAATTAAGGAGATCCCATGTTTGTACTTGTTGTTGCTGAAGTTGGTTGTGAGGAAACACATATGGATATGTTTATTATCTGTCTGTATATATACACTGTGACCTCAGTTTGCAATGGAAATATAGAACAGTAAGAACACAGATCTATGTATGTGATGTAAAAGTTATCATACCTCTCAATCTCACAGAGCAAGAAATCTGCACAAAGCCATAATTAATATGGTGAATGTTGAAATATTGCCTTTATAAAACTACAATGTTGATGGAATGACAGCATGCATTTTATGAAGGGTATGACATCCATAAATGAAATGTATATCATTATTTTCTGACTTAATTAACAATAATTTAGCAATAATGTTGTATAAACCAACATTTTATGAGGAACAGACTACATATATTATGTAAAATATGGACATTCTTCATAATTCAGGACACTTTAGAGCCATGATAGGTATAGCAATAAATGCAATGAGTATTGCAGTAAGTGTACATGCATGCTGGTTTCACTCTTCTACCTGTCTGCGTGATGTTAAGTAGTGTGCACATGAGAGGCGCACTGCTAACATCCACTCTTCTTATTATGTAATGTATACATCTTACTGCATCCCACTCCTCTCATTACTCCAGGCCATGATTTCACTATTGCTACGGGCAATCTATAACTATTATCTGCAAATTTCCTTTTTCTGCAGTTTTGAGCTTCACATAAAATGTTTAAGCATTATTAAAACTGTTTTCAGCATGTGGCTCATTGTGCAAATGTGTACTAAAAATATAAAGATGAAAATGTTATGGGACATATAGTCACAGTCTGTACAAAACACAAACTATAGCAAAAGCACCTCCCTAACTTCAACTTACATCAGGATTAGACCCCAAAACACCACTAAAGCTTCTTCAAGCAGGATGGCTGCTTTAATCTTTTTGGGGTCATTCCTCACACAATCACCTTCATAAAAACTGTAGACTACTATCATACCATGCACAGTATATTGTACAAGTACTTCTATGAGTTACATTGAGACACAGACCAGCTAGTGGACACACCTCTTCTCAAACATTATGATTATAACTGTACATCTCTCTGTCTTACAATCCTATATTTGTGGGTGGAGGGGGCATTTACTGAAGTCAGAAATTGAAATGGAGTGGAGTCAATGCCTAACTTCTTTCTTGCATGATATACCAGTAATAAGCTGTGGTTGGACTCTGTGAGTGTTTCATACCTGATACATACCAATTACATATGGTACCATTGAAGCAATATGTGTGTATGTACTCGCATGTTAACCTAAGTTATCTGCAAAAGCACCACTATATAGCTGCATACTGTAACAAGGTAAGACGTATACAGGGATATGTCATAATTGTGTTCAACATTACAGTCTAGGTTCAGACCTTACCATGCAAATGTGACAGTTGACACAGCATTAGTTAAGGGCTGACCCTGTTTGATGCAAGCAGTACACAACCAATACATGTATAGATAAAGGTTGTGTGAGTTGTTAACATCAATTTTAATATATGTATGTGAGTAGGAGAAAGTTGTTAGACCCTAGGTGGTGAGTGAATATGCTATGTGTTGTCTGTTAGCCAAAGCTAAAAGGGACAGCAGCTGGGGATTCCTCCTCCAAGCCCTCCTGTAACTGTGACTGTGGTGACCTAGGCATTGGTGAGGGGATGTGTACCCATTCCCTTTGCTGAGCCTGCTCCAGCTGTTTCTGCAGGATCAGATTGTGTAGCATAGCACAGACTGTGAACATTTGTGTACCTGTGCTTGCAGTATACTGCAAGGCTTCACCGGCTATATCTAAGCACTGAACCGGAACTTCAGAAGCCCAAACACACACTCTATGATGTTCCTAGTTTGTGTGTGTGCCTCATTATGGCATTCTACCATGGGCATGTGTGCATTTCTGATGGGTGCCATCATCTACAGTTCCAGGGTGTAGGCAGCAACCCCAGTTAAATTGCCCTGTGGGATGTTCCCCCTAGCACACATCTGGTACAGCTGTGATGTGTGCCAGAGATGGAAATCGTGATAACTGCCAGGGGTGCAAGCACACGTATTCAAAATAATCCCCTAGGCATTTGATGGAGTGGTATCCCTTGCAGTTAATGTAGATTCACCCTGCTCACCAGGTGGTGCCTTGATGTGTACATGAGTGTAGTCTATGACACCCAGTACTTCAGGGTAGTGCACTACATGACCGAATTGTTGCATATTGCTGGTCCTCTCCACAGCTTTGAGGGGAAAACATATATGTTCACTGGCATATAATAAGCATAGCATCCAGGAACTGGTGGAGTATCCTGGATGCGGATGCCTGTGCTACCCCCATCATGTCCCCAGTTGGTCTTTGAAAAGTACCTGTAGCTAATATTCTAAGGGCTACACATACTTTAGTTTCCACTGGAATGGGTTCCCCTCTGTTGGCTCTGGCTCTGAGTTGAGGCCAGCAAAGATCACAGAGTTCTTGTAATGTATCCCTGTCCACCCTGTAGTGCTCTACAATCTCCAGCTCATATAGCACTTGGCAGGTCACCCTAGGCCTGAACACTCTTCTCCTTCTTGGACTAGGCCTATTGATGTCAGCACCAGCAGCACTGACTTCAGCCTTGAGCGCATACAGATGTGGAATTCCTGCAGTAGCCCCTGGCATTATGTCAGTTAAAAGTTCCAAGTCTCTACTCCAATGTTGTTGAAGTATCGAGGGAAAACCAGACTGTAGGCTGAATGCATACTTTATACATTTCTTGATTAGGACCACCATCTGGTATTAGCTGCTTTAAATGACATTCACTTGCTTAGGGTATAATTGATGGGATTTAGAACTCCTGCTACAGTATGCACTGTTGTACTCTGGATAGCAGAGTGCAGCTATTCATAATGGCAGCAAATCATATAAAACATGTAATACTATCATCCCTATTGTCATGATATGTACAGAATATGCTAATTATGAATAATTGCACTTCATTTCTATGACCTACAATGCCATCACAGTATGATTAAAAGTTGACGTAGCCTGTACTTGAACCCAAGTTTATCTGCACCCTAGTCCACCACCTACTAGTCATCTTTACAGGACTAGACGGAATAAGCTGAGTGTAAGCCCACTTACCAAGTTTGCTCGATGCCCAGAAATTGTCATCCATAGAAAAAAGGCACTGTGTAGCATCTTACACAGAGTGCACAGCCCTACATGGTCCCTGCTTTTTGTGAGTCAACAAATCCACTCATTTTTTGCATCATTTACATAATAACCATGCTGACAGCCTGGAAACTAGACAGATAGTAGAAGTGTAATCTGGGCAACAGCATGGGTGCATGACTTTCACGATACAATGCAGGGTATTACTGTAATTGTGACAATATATCATACCAATTTGTTTTTAAAATGTTTTTCCCATAGTGGTGCATTGCACAGGTTTGTGCTAAAATATAAATTATAATATTTAGAGTGATTTTACACATATTCCCGATCCTTTTGGACATCCTTGGCTAGTAACTACCTGTTTTTACCTTTTTATGGGCATTCTATCCATATTTCAGGACTTCTGTATGCCCTTGCTTCTGTGTAGGCTCTTGTACATGGAAAATTTTCACATACACTTCCAACATGGACATGGAGCCTACACATTTGTGTGTAGGGTTGTTGGATTGCTCCACCATATTGGTGTGCTTCATTAGCATAAAATTTGGCTACTTATGCTGAAATTTGCATGTCATGAAACTTTCTGTTGGTACACGATTGTGCATGCTTGTGCATCCCTACACAGAGTTCACTGAATCTAAAACCCACTGCGCCTGTGTTTGTATTGTGCAGTGATACAAACATGGAAAAAATGACTATGTAAGCTTTATTGAATTTGCACCTGTAAATTGTTAAAAGTGTACATAATTGTTCATCTTATTCCCAGATTCTTTCTGAATAAACTTGCATTGCTCTTTCAGGATATAATACTACAGTCAGCATGGCGGCTTAGTGTTAGGATCTCTGCCTTACAGCTACAGTTTTTGGTTCAAGCCTGATTTCTGGTTATTGTATAGAGATTTGGATGCTCTTCTCATGGGTTTTCTCTGGATACTCCAATTTCTTAAAGCATGCTGACTGACTGGCACCATTAAATTGTCCATAGAGATGTTGGAGTTACCTTTGCCTCTGTGTGTCAGAAGACAACTACACTTCCCCTCCACAACTCAATGAGTAAATAAACACAGTGACAATGCCATGGTTCAGTAGCTGTAGACGCACAGCTTGCATGTTGAAAATATGGTCATTAGATCTCATAAAACAGTGACGTTATGACCATTTACAGAAAAGCCCACTGACCTTAATGCAACTTATTTCATTTTGCAGTTCACAAATATATCTTGATAAATAGAAGACAAGGTTCATTCAGCACCCAGATGGTAAATAAGAGTGAGGTGTGTGAGGTAGTGCAAGTAAGACTGTAAATATAACAACATTTTTTTCCTTGATTGGGGATGTGTTTTTTTTAAGTTGGACGGTGAAACAATGGGTATCTGGCACTGTCCCTGAATGTCCATTAATATTAATAGGGTAAAGAATGATGATAACAGATAACTTTCTTAAATTATGGGGTATAAAAGGAAAATGTTTTTTGATTTACTTTGCTGGACACTGGCAAATCAGACACCAGTTAGTCTCCTTCTGCAGAGACATTTGTGCTGAGTGTTAAAATGTCATTTCATATTATTACATATTACATAATGTTATTTATTATTACACAACACCATTCACTGATTATACAGGTAGTGACAGAGTGACAGGTGCAAGTATTAGGGTGATAATAGTTGTATTTATTTTATTTTTACACAAGGTTAAATTACACATTTTTGAAGGGGATATTTCCTTTACTTTTGTTATTGAAAAACTGTCAGTTTCCCTTTGTGAAGGAACTGACATTAAGAGATTAGACACCTCCAGCCTCACGTGACATGGGATTACAGGTTTGTGTAAGAATACTCACATAGTAGGTAGACGTAGAAGGTTTAATGACATGTACAGACTGCTCTCAGATCTGGAACGCTTAAAAGGACCAACCTTAAAAACTGAAAAATGTAGAACTCCTTGTTTCTCCTCCAGCCTTTAGTCAATTAACTGTGAAAAACATTTAACAAATACTTTTAAAAATTAATGACAGGCATCTTCTAGAAGCTAAGCTTTTGGTGCATATATGTAATTCATAGTGGAATATTTCTTTAATTCCTTTGTTTGGCTGGAAGCAAGTTTCTACCTAGAAAAAAAACGCAAGGTATTTCATTTTAAATAGGTAGACATTCGATTAAAGGAATGCCTCTTCCTTCACAGCAAACAGTGCCAGGTGCATGAAAGACTGTTTCACTATGCAGGATATTCCTTTGAAGATTGTCCCAACAATATTTGACTGCCTGTATTTTTCTCTTCAACCAGTACACATCCTTCAGCTTCATTCGACAGTTATTAACCCTGAATGCTGCTCTTGTAACTCAATGGTTCTCTGGATACTCAGGACATAATTTGGTTTGGTTTAGTTTAGTACTTAGTATCTTTCTGAGTCATCCTGTAATAAGGTATGCCTATCTTATCATTAAAATTAAACAGGAACTGGAGATAATAAATCAAATAAACTTCATGAAGATAAATAATGTCAGACTGTAAAGCATATTAGGAAACTCTGGGGTGCATAGAGGGGCATAATCCAGAAAGAAAAATAATCAATATTCTTTCAGACTACTATCAGTTCTCATCTAAACAATAGCACAGGATGAAGAGGTCTAGAAAATGATCACTAATATGTTGTGAGGTCTCTACCTTAAGTCATAAAGAGACTTAAGATTATTAATATGTTAGTCTTGGTGAAATGTGCAAGGAGGAGTTTGGACAGAAATTCCCAAGGACATCAAGAGTAGTACATACATTCATAATGAAGTTGCCGAAGGAGACTCTGAACCAATATAATCTGTCTGAGTGGTGTAATCTCTCTAAAACTGTTACCCCTTCCTTTTCCAACCTATCCCTCCAACAAATCTCAAGTCTTGCCATCTTGCATAGCAAGAGCAGAAAGCTCACAGATTTTAAATAGCTGTAGTGGGAAAAGCAATAGTATGATGCAATGAGCACAACTGCCTGCGGGGAAAAGAGTGGACAGCGACTGTAAGACTAATGAAACATTTTGTATTTTGCTGTGGCTGGCAAGCATCTCTGTGTTTGTGGAAAACAGAGTTGTAAAAATGTGTTACTGTCTGCTGCCCATGTTTTATTTTATTTATTTTTTAGTATAGTCTGACATAGGAGATGTACACAAACAATAAAGAAGTTATAATTGCTGAGTACGGTAACTGTTCATGGATCAGAATGACTTTGCTGTCATTTGCTCTTTACTCTGGCTTTGCATGACTAATTTTATTTGTATTGAGCATGTTGGAGTACTTTGGCATTGTTTATGTGAAACATATCATTCTCAATTGCCCCTGACTTTTCAGAATGTCCCTGGTTTTGACACATATTTTTGGTCTGTTCCTTGTAAAATTTGTGGTTATCTGGCATATTCCTGAAGGCTGTAGTTACTAGGTAATGACAAACATTTTGGTTTTAAAGTTCACATCCTTCAGAAAATACATGCTAATACAAAATCTGATTTCCTTTTGTAAGAACATAAGAACAGTATGTTTAAAATCTCCCCCTAATTTTCAGCTTTTATCCCTCATTATTGTGGTGGTCATTATTTTTGACATAATTGGATGTCTGAGGTGTACAAGATCAACAAACTGGCTGTAATTGCTGGGTGGAGGGTGCTGTCTGAGGATAATGCTATTATCTGACCCATTTACTGTTTGCTCAGATTGAAGAGCCATTAATTTGGCTTTGTGGCACTAGCAAAACTAGTTGTGCATTTATGTGAAGTTTGAATACTTTTCTGTGACTACTGTATTTTTTTAAACTAACTTGAAATACATTGTTTTTTCCATTAATAGCATCATCCTCATATTTTTTAGAGGGAGACATTTGAGATGTACCAACAAAGGGGTGATGATTGCTTTTTAATTGGGGGGATCATGAATGCAAATGACCCGATATAATTTCCTCAAGTTAAGCAGTCGTTATCCTGGTTTTGCAGCACTGAACTGATGTGTATTTGTATGAAGCAAGCTGGAATACTTTATTGCAGCTTCTGATTTCTTCGTGGACCAAATTTGAAATACTTTGGCCATTTTTACTATTACTATTATTATTATTATTATAATTATCAGTAGTAGTAGTAGTTGCATCGTATGGAACTGTTTTGCTATACCTACTCCCTTATCTTGTGTAATGTAACTTATAGAATTTTTGAGAAGACGTCCCATAACTCCTTTAAATCTGTGTGGTCTCAGAGGCAATATATCTGATCTTGTGCACTAAAATCATGTCTCCCCTTTTTCTCCTGGTTCAGCTGAGATGAGTTCTAGCCTCACTAGCCTCTGGTCTTATTTTTCCCCTTCTCATACAAATCTTTCTGGTAGCTTTCATGTGAATTCTTTCCAGCAGTCTGAGGTCCTTGTCTTTATATGGCTTCCAGAACTGCATACATTACTTATGGCCTGATTGAGGTCCTGTACAGTGGAAGCATTAACTCTTGCATCTAAAATCTAGTCTCCACAATATTTATTTTAATTATACATGTATTAATTAGGAAATCTCACATTTTAGGAGTGACCCAGGAGCACTTTCTGGTTAATTGACTTGATCATAACCAAACAGAAGGCAAATGGAGGTAGAAAGAATCAAACCCAGTGCCCTGTGTTACAGGATGCAGCATGTGAACAGCTCAGAGTCTTAATTCTGTACACTAACTGCATCTTCCCTCTCATTCTGCTACTGGTGGCCCAATTCAGGTGTGATTAACACTCCCAGGTCTTTTTTCTTGATTTGTTGCTGTTACTTCCAGTCCTTCCACCTGACACTTCATAGCAGGACTGTTGCGACACCGCTGCACGTATCTTTGTGTCATCAGTAAAAGAAGGTAATCCTGTTCTCTGTTCCTTCAGATATATCTGAGATGGACAGACTGAAGAGTAGTGGACCCATAACAGACCCCAGTTGTACTTCAATGGTCACTTCTTAATCCTAACACTGACCCTCACACCACAGACCTCCCTGTGTCCTACCATTCAACCTTACAGCTATCCTCTTCCTTGGTCATGGTCCTACCCCACTCCCTTCAATGTTTATATCAGCATCCTGCATGGGACTAAGTCAAAGGCCTTGCCATCTTTGTTGTACAAAACATTATAGATAGAAGTCTCATACTGCATGGATCTCGCCATACCCAACAGAACCAAGATGCTCTCCTCCAAAAAAAGGAAGCCAATCTGGTGGTCCCTTCCATAAATAAACTCTACAACAGAAGCAGGAAACTGATGTGGAATAAGGTGAATTCCCAAGGCTGGAAAAACTCCCTTATCAGCCTCAACAAAAAGTTGAGATCCCTCATCAAATCTTCTGAAGCTAGCTATGAAAACAGAATTGTAGCAGATAGTAAAGAAAACCACAAGGCCTTCTATAGTTATGTAAAAAGATTTGCTCTGAGCTACTGCACAATGGTACTTCCTATACTGAACCAGTCACACACAGTAGATTGCCAGGCACCCAGTATTACTGCTGCACAGGTTAAAACAGCACTGTCCAAGGCCAAGAATACAGCTTCTAGGGGACCTGACAATATCCCTGGCTGTTTTCTACATGAACTACAGAGTAAACTGGCACCTCACCTGTGTGCCCCATTCAATCACAGCCTCACTTCAGGCTTTGTCCCTACCAAATGGCACACTGCTACAGTCATTCCTCTCCACAAAGGAAGAGTGACTACAGACCCTGGGAACTATCACCCCATTAGCCTGATAAATCTGATATGCAAAGCTATGGAACTCATCATCATGGATCTAATAAACAAGGATATAAGGAATCTCCAAACTCTGGATACCATACAGTATGGTTTTGTGAAGGGTTGATCATGCCTGCTCAACTTGGTCATCTTCTCTGAGTCAGTCACTGTGGATGAAGGCAAGGTGGTTCATACAGCCTACCTTGATCTGGCCAAGGCCTTTGATACCATTCCCCACTCAGGAATCATAGAAAAACTCACTAAGCTAGGCATCAACCCCTATATCACTAGGTGGGTTGCAAACTGGCTCACAGGTAGAACCCACAGTGTGAAAGTAGCTGACTCCAAGTCAGACTGCAGGCCAGTCACAAGTGGAGTCCCACAGGGTTTGGTCCTGGGTACTCTCCTGTTTGGTATCTACTTCTCTGAAGTCCAGGCCAACATGAAGGGACTCTGGCTGACAAAGTTCACAGTCGATTGCAAGTTGGGACTTATTATTAACTCCCAGAGTGATGTTGACATCCTACAGAAAGGCCTCACTGAGACCAACGACTGGTGTCAGAACCATGGCCCCTTTGGGAAAAACCTGGTTCCCATGAATTACTACATCAATGGCAGTCCAATGAACACAGAAGGTGTTATAAGAGATCTGGGAACACAGCTTGACAGCAACCTCTTGCCACTGTGGTCAGAAAGTTCTTCTGTGTGGCACATCTCATTACTAAGGGTTTTGCATCCAGGAAGAAAGTGGTCATTGTCTCCCTCTACTCTTCCCTCATTAGGCCAATTATCAAGTACAATGCCCCATTTGGCATGTACCTGCAACAAAACATCTGTCCTATATGGACAGACTAAAAAAACTCCAACTATTCTCTGTCTCATATCGCCTACTTAGAGGCAATCTTTGCTTGACTTACAAAGCCATGTCTGACCCAGTTCTGTTAGAAATGCTACATCTAAAGAAATCCCAATCCCTCTGCACCACCCTTTCCAGAGACCTCAACCTCATTACCACAATCAACAGAACATGCTGGAGAGACAGGTTCATGACCCAGAGACTGCCAATGCTATGGAAGAGACTTTCCATACATGTCAAGCAGAGTATCTCACTGGTCCTCTTCAAGAGAAATCTTGATGAGTGCATGGGAAATAGAAAATTCACCCCAGGGATCACTCCAGTGGTTTTACTCGATAGAGGCTATGGGAACTAAGGTGGCCCCAGGACCATTACTGAATGTATGAACTAGGTAACACCATTCAAATAAGAGTTTTATTCTAATCTCCTACCTTCCTCAGACTGACTTATATATCTGTTGTGGATTCATCAGTCCTTCATTCATAGGGTATGTTATACTGAATACCTGATTCATTGTAATGGCAGCACATTATTCTTAAAGATGGGTTAACATGAAGTAAGGAGGTTGCTCTTTAACCTAGTATTGTGGGACCCCACAGTTACTATATTCAGAGATGCAGGAAGTGCAGATTTTCTGTATTCCATATGTTTGAAATTATCCTCACTGTGAACACTAAGCCTTCATCCCTATTGGCTCATTCTTAATCTCCTGATTGCTGACATACATGGAAACTAGGAGCAGAAGCAAAAACTGGGGATTACAGCCATCATAAAGTCCACACCTATTTGGTGATCAGTGTAAAATACTAATTATACAATGACCCCCCATTAATATTCAAAAAACCTGCATGCTGATTGGTCAGCATGCACGTTGTAAATCAGAGTTATAGTAATGGAAAACGTCAGACTTTTTCCATTGGACTAATTTTTTTTTTTTTTCTTTTACAGCACAACAACACAACATCCTTTTCATTCTCTCTCGGCTGTTTAATGTTAAACAAACATATGAGATAGTTTGTAAAAAAAAACGAAATCTTGCTTTCTCCTTTGCTTTTTACAAACTGTTTCGCTAAGTTAAATGGGTTTAACGTAGCGAGACAGCTTTAAAAAAAGCAACGGCTCCGTCGCTTTTTTTAAAGCTGTCTTGCTATGTTAAACCCATTTAACATAGTGAAACAGTTTGTAAAAAGCAACAGAGATCTTGCTTTCTCCGTTGCTTTTGCCCACAGCTCTGATGTACTGCATAGGCCTATGCATGCGCAGTACATCAGAACTGCCACAGAATACCAGACAGCTGCGGAAGGGCAGCAAGGAGGCATTATACAATGCCATTATTTAAGAAAATTATTTTTTTTTCTTAAATAATGTCATTGTATAATAGCAATAACCCACTTCTGGGTGTGGGTAATGCTGGATTTACCCACAGCTGGCTTTGTTTGGTCACTCGGGCTTCGCCCTCGTGACCAAACCACACCAACCGTGGGTAAATCCAGCATTACCCTCACCCAGGCATGGGTTATTGCTATAGTATTCTGCATCAGGACGGCTGCATGGTTCTGTATACCTGCAGAGTCTTGCACTAATTGGTAGGTTGGCTGCCCTCCTCAAGATCACTGTACAGGAGGTGCACTTCCAGGTTGTCCCCCAGACTGTCCCCCAGATGCCACACCTGTTCTAGTAACACTCTTAGTAGGATGGGTAAGTTGACATCTGCTCTTTTCCAATCCAGCCCTCTCAAATGACCCCTCCAGCACTCAGGTCATCTGGGGCAAAGTCAGGTCCAAAGCCACAGTGCCACAGACCTGGCCTTTGAGAAGCTCCTAGCCTAGCAAAGTTATTCAATGCTCAGCTGAACCTAGATCAACAAAAGCTGGTATATAAAAAATGTTAGCAGTGGTAAGACAAATGGCTTCGACCTTTGGAGCAAATCTTAAACAAACTTAACAACAGTGTCTTAGCTAAGATAAGAGTTAGTAAATCGTCGCACAGGAGAAGTAACCAAATAAGGGCACGAGACTCAAGTGTAGTCCTGCTGCTTTATTCACAAGTACAAAACCAATCATAAACGCTATACATACACAATGTGTTTTCGTGTAAATACTTCATCAGATGCTATCCCCCCCAAAAAAAAGACTATCAATTTATAGTCTGTCTAATTAAAACACAAACTGTCAATCAATTAAAATCAATTTAAAAGCACCAACCAAATCATTCCAAATGCATTTAAATACTTTTTAATTAATTAGACATAAAAGTTATAGTTAAAATTAAAATGATGAAAAATAATAAAAACTGTGGTCCGAATAACAGTGTATATAAATAGGAACAATGTATAGAAGACAAATGTTAAAACATACAATATAATGTAATGTAGTGTAATATAAAAGTAGATAAATAGGTGCATAAAAATTAGATGCATACAATGAACACTGCCCTCATGTGGCCACTTGACTGAATACAAGTGTGTGCACTCTATAAAGTTTTGCTGCTCTGAGTTTTAAAACTGGCTTAATAAAAATAGCCTCATTTAAACCAGGATTTTTTGTGGCTTCCAAAATTAATTGCCAGAATAACTCCCTGTATTCCAGCTTTTCCTCCCAAAGGCCACCTCTCACATTCTTAGGAACAACCTCCAGAACAAAAAAATCTAAAAGAGGCTGTGTTGCAATCTAAGCTGTGTTTGTAAAGGGCATTTTTAATGCTGGCATTTCTAATTTCATAATTGTGCTCATATACCCTATTTTTCAGTTTTCTTTCAGTTTTGCTTACATAAAAAGATGTGCAGGTTTGACATGAAGCTAAATAAACCACACCACTAGTGTTACAGATGGCAAATTTGCTACTAATAATGTTTTTCCATCTGGCTTCAATATAAAAAGAATTTCCACACTGAATGTAAAGGCATTGTTGGCAAAAAAACACATTTGTAAGTTCCAGTCTTTTTATTGTGATTACGGGCATCTTTTGTCCCTCTGTCACTTTCCAAACTGTCCTTGATGTTATGGGGCTTCCTATACATAACTCTCAAGGGTTTGTTAAACAAACATTCCAGGTCCGAGATTTCACTAAATCTGTTCCATTCTGTCTCAATAACTTTCCTAATTTAGTTGCATCACCCGTGAAATCTGTAATAAAAGCATCTTCAAAGCTAACTGTTGAACTATGGGTAGTATTCTTATTGGTCACATCATCTCTTGAAGGAGGGTCTCCATACAAAATAGGTATAAACCTCACCATTCTTCCTTCCTTAACTTCAATAACATCTCTAATAACTTTGTCTGGGTAACCTCTCTCTCTAAACATTTTACTAATGAGAATCACTTTTTTCTCAAAATCAGAGTAATCAAGGGTCATACGACTCGCCCTAACTAGTTGCCCTTTAACTAAATTCTTCTTTTGGTAAAAAGGATACCCACTAGTGTAGTGAAGGTAAGAATTAGAAAAAGTGGGCTTTCTGAATATCTTAGGAATTTACCTGATTCTCTCCTAATATTGATGTCCAAATAATTCATTTCATTATAATCAAGATTAAAAGTGAAATCAAGAAATGTGGTGGAACGTTTTAAATACCGTAGAATTAAAAATCATGAAATCTGTCCTCCCCCTCCTTCCAAAAAATTGCTTTAGAGTGCACACACTTGTATTCAGTCAAGTGGCCACATGAGGGCAGTGTTCATTTTATTCAACTAATTTTTATGCACCTATTTATCTACTTTTATATTACACTACATTATTACTACTTTTATTGTGTCTAATTAATTAAAAAGTATTTAAATGTATTTGGAATGATTTGGTTGGTGCTTTTAAATTGATTTTAATTGATTGACAGTTTGTGTTTTAGTTAGACTATAAATTGATAGTCTTTTGTTTTTTTGGGGATAGCATCTGATGAAGTGTTTACACGAAAACGCCTTGTGTATGTATAGCGTTTATGCTTGGTTTTGTACTCGTGAATAAAGCAACAGGACTACACGAGTCTCGTGCCCTTATTTGGTTACTTCTCCTGTGCGACAATTTATTGCCTTGGTTTTGGTTTTATTTGCACACATCTTAAGATAAGAGTTAGAAAAATAAACTTGTTCTTAAATTAGGTGCCAAGTCACTAAATCTGCAGCAGAGTTTATTTGGTTTAGGCCCTAATTAATATACATTTAAAATAGATGAGTTTTGACTTATATATTTCAAGAGTCTCCAAAGCTGCTTTTGTTCCTCCCCCATTTTTAACAAAGCTAAGCTATTTTCCTGGGGGAAGAGAATCAGGATGGTTGTCAACCGTGTTTCACAGAGTGAGTGTGTGCTTCAACAGTCCTATCATGTGCTTCAACAGACCTATCATGTGCTTCAACAGTCCTATCATGTGCTTCAACAGTCCTATCATGTGCTTCAACAGACCTATCATGTGCTTCAACAGACCTATCATTACATATATATTGTGCTGGTTTTTGGACAGAGTGACAGTGAATTGAAAAGGCATATTCAATTGGCTAGAATGTGTTTTCCTAAATGTCACTATGGTCAGAGTTTGCTGTTTTCCCAAGCTGTTGTGATCTGAAAGTGAAATATATTAAATCCAAGACCGCATGGGGAAAAATTACAGTCACTGGTGCTTTTCCTTAACAGGAAAAAATACAGCATATCTGTATCTTTTTGGTGTCTCATGTGACTAACACAGCTTTTGTAGAAACATTTTTGGAGTGCTAGACTTCCTATCTTACAAAGAGAAAGATGGGAGGTGGTAGTCCTATGAGGGAAGATAACGTATTTCTGCAGACCATTTACTACATATATATTTTTGGGAGGATGTCTGCCAGCTGAATACACAAGGTAACAGTGCATTTAGACATACCTTTCATTACCTAAATTTCTTTTGGTGGGGAGTGATTGTGGCACATGGAATGACTTTCCTTCAATATGAGATTCTATAGCACTGTGGTGGGGGGCACCACTTATAGCAGGGTTGTCATTTTGGGGAAGGTGATTGCAGTGACTTAGTATATGTGATAATCTGGGACAACACCTGAAGTGAGACATCTGTGTAATGCTGCCTTTGCCTGTGGTTCTTAAATTCACACATGGCCTTACCTGGTGGGGCAGTGTTTAGTGGATGCACAGCGCCATACTTTATGTGTACTGGGCTTGTAAATTTGCAGTTGCTTCCAGCATGTATATGTGCATGCCTGTAATGTTGATTGCAGCGTGTGATTGGCAATTTAAGTATCACAGAATTTAGGTACCTTTTTTATGTAAGTAAATATTACAGTGCTTTTAAGCTTCAATGTATGGCCATCTAATGTATGGCTTTATTTGACTGTGATGTAGTGCTGACACTAAGGTGGCTGTATGTGTCATGGGTGTTGGTAGTTGGCTTGGTCTGTGCTTGCATAATTCATTCATTCGTTCATCTGTCTAATATCGCCTTTATCCGGTTTATGGTTGTTAGGGAACCAGACCGTATACAGGTACTCATTAGGTTTAAGGCACAGACAACAATAACACACTCACACATGCACGCATGCGCACATATGCACGCACGCATGTATGTACACACACACACACACACACACACACACACACACACACACACACACACACACACACACACACACACACACACACACACACACACACACTCTCTCTCTCTCGGTATGCTGATATATGGAGAGTTAAAATGATCACCAGTTCACCTATGACGTGCAGGAGTAAACTGCTGCATGGGGTGAAACCCAAGCGGTCGCAGGAAGAACATGAAGGCTTCACACACAAGACACTCCAGACATTGGGGAGCCAAGTGCTCTGATACTGAGCAGATATTTCTGTTCTGCACAGCCTGTTCACATGATGGCCAGTTATGGGGTGAAGATGTGTAAGGGTATGTAAGATAGATTATGTAACTTATGATGGGGCACAATTTCTAAGTTGGTTTATATTCCACTAATGTAACAACCATGCCAAGAGTTTAAAATGTTTACCCAGCCTAGGAATTCAAAAACAGTACACCAAACCCAAGGTTTTCAGAGTCTAGTGGATAAGTAGAATGTATGATTCAATCTGTAAAGAATTTTCTGAAGAGATGTAGTGCTTCTAGCCAAATGTACCCCCATCTATGTCATGCATCTGTCTTTACAGGTGCCCATGTATTCTGCTTGCCCTGAGCCCATGAATAACATGATGGGCATGGCGCTGCCTACCAGTCTGTTTATGGTGATGCCAAGCAGGGGAGGGATGCTGCTGGACCTAGTAAACATTATTGATCACATTCTAGTCTGAGGTACTACAAAGCAGGAGCAGGACAGCAGTCTGATTAAACTGCTGGACAGACTAAGGTCACAAGGTCTGAAGTTAGCAAACAAGGCAAAGTGTTGGGCTGGGTTACCCCTTTGAAGTGCATAGGTCATTTACTTACTTACTGCAGATGAATTACTGCCAGTACTGTAACAAGGGTGGGGTAAAGGTGGTGACTGCCCTTGTTGCAAGCTTTCAGGGGGCATGACTGGCATAACATTGATTTTTAAAGCTACAAAGATATCCTGGCCTCATAAATTAATGAATGTCGATACTGCATTCCCAATTACAGATAAGGTGCACAGTGTATGGTACTATGCATGACAGATTTTTTTTTTGTCCTCAACTTTGGGAATAACTTTCTTTTTGTTATTTTTTGTTCTTCAACTTTGAGTTGACAGGGCGCCAGTTTGGGGAAGTGTCCAGAACATCAGATGACCTTTCTGGATCCTGCCATAGTAAATTTGTTAACTGTCAGTGATAAACCACATTAATCTCACTTTTGGGGATAGTATATGCATGTTTAAGTTGCCTAAGGTCATATCACACACAGAAAATCATGTCACTAAGAAAACTGTTTAGACATGCTGCACTGCGGAGTTGGTCAGAGTATCAAGGAAGAAGCTTTGAACTACTAAACAGGCTAACAAACACTATATCAACATTAAAGAGTTATGGCACAGCCTTGACAACTGCATTGCAAGTAGATTCAAACCAAAAAGGCCTAGGAACAGTGATAGTGCAGGAGGTCCAGACTCTTGCCAATGCAACGAGTGCATTGAGAGATGCACAGACCAGGCAGATGTAGATAGAGAAATAAATGTTTCCAAAGTGTTTGTCAGAAATGTTATGACTATATTTATGAAAACCATACTAAAATTGAATCAGACCACAGAGCATTACAGAATATATTCAAAAAATCTTTATGTAAAGTACCAGGCAAGTAACAGAGAATAACGTTAGCTCTTTAGACGTATGATGTGGTACTACAATACAAACCAGGGAAAGTTACTCCACATTGCTCATACACTGAGTCAAGCCTATCTACGTGAATGCAAGAAAGTCTGGCCCAGAAGGGCAGCTAACCTAGTATTTATCTATGACCCTACGAGGAAAAACAATATTTAGAGGCTTGTGAAACAAACAGTAGTGACCAGTGAGAAACTGACTGCAGGAACTGGAAGATGCTACCACAAACAATATAGAAATGGAGCTATAACCTCAGGATGGCCATACTGTATGACACACGTTTATCCACTAAATAAGGAGTATTAAACATTAAAAGAAATTCTGCAAATCAGGTCTCTTATTTAAAGGTATAATGTCATGCCTCATATAAGTTGAACACTGTGGAAGTATGGGAGTCACATCTGGGAATGTCAAAGTGTAAATAAAGATTTCATATACAGGCCTAGTACGGCGAGGCAAACAGAAAAAGTAGTGTAAGACTATAAATTTTGTGTGTTGAATAAGAATAAAAATAGAAAGATGAGTTAATTCTACAAGATAGTTCAACACTGCAATGATTATTCTAATAAAATAACCTCAAGTGCCTTCTCAGTATCATCTATTACTCCAAACATCAGACATTATTAATCTCAAAGATATGTCCGCTATGTCAGAGATTAAGGTGCTTAAACTGATATTCACACGGCATGACAGAACGCAAGTCATGTCAGACAGTGGCCCCCAGTTCACATGACAAGAGTTCAAACATTTTTGCATGGCCTATGACTTCAAATATGTTACACCAAGTCCAAAGTTTTCATAGTCTAACAGGCAAGTTGAGTGTATGATTTAGTCTGTAAAGCACATTCTCAATAGATATAAGCCTTCAAGTCAATCAAACTCTTTATCGATCATTATTGGAGTAAAGGAATTGATCACTGCAGTTCACAATATTTCACCAGCTCAGTTAGTGATTGGGCGAAGGGCTAGAACAAATTTTCTACATCATTTTCACAAATGGTACCAGAAAACATAATGTCAGCAAAACTTTTCTAGAGAAGACAAGTCAGACAGAAACAGTTCTATGACAAAGCTGCAAACATTGTATCATTATTAATGGAATCATAAGGTTAGATCAGAGTTTTGCACTGAAGTTAAATCTCCAAACAATGATTTTGCACAATATCCAAACTCAGATTCTTACATGCTAAAGGGAGATGACATAAAGCTGTTTAGAGAAAAACACAGAAATTTGATGAACACCAGATTTAAGTTTTCATGTCAAAGAATCAGGTAAATGGATCCAGTAATGAACTGTTAGAAACCAAAGTGACAACCTTTAACTACAATAGTTTCTACATCTACTGATCCACATTTGTAGTCTGTTTGTGAATCACCTACCAAACCATTTGCTTGTTTCAGTTCAGGTGCAGTTGTTTGGCTGAAGTTTTTTTTCATGTCTTTGCTGTTGTGTACGGCTGCTACTTTTGTTTTGATTCATTTTGTTTTGCTCTACTTTCTTTTACATTGGAGGTACAACAGCGGAGATCAGTAAGCCATACAAAAGTTATAATTTGTTTGGATCATTCAGTGTTCTCCTGACTTTTCTGTCAGAATGAAGTGCAGGTCAGAGTAATGTTTACACCTGCGGTTAAATTTATTACTAGAGATTAGGAGACAACTTCAAGGGTTAAGTTTTAACAACCGTACAGAGGTTGTTTTTGCCTTAGAAGAGGTTAAGTATGCAGTGCTATCTATTTACAGCAGTAGATTCCTTGCTACATTTCTATTATTTTAACAAATGATTACCAAACTGATTTTGACAATAATTTGTCAAATTGTTTATAACTTAAGAACTCAAGTGAAAGGAAAATCCTAGGTTCATTCCACAGACAAAATTCGGTGTTTCCTTTCTTGATAAATTGTAAATGCAAAACTAATTAAAACATGTTCTGCACTGAATGCTTGTTTGTTTATACTTAAGAACTAAATTTTTTTAGTGTTTAATTACTTTCACATTTTGTTGAAACCACTGCCTGCTTTTATCCATACTAATTTTTCATTGGCTTTGGACTGTGCATAAAAATCTAGTAAATTTATTTTTTGACTTATTGGCAGGTTCCCACAGCAATTTAATCATCTATTTATTAGAGGAAGGTACAATTCACAAATGTACAAAGTATAATATATTCTGTAACTAAGAGTACATTTTTTAATGAAGACTTTAATCATTGCTGACAATGAGCCTGTTTAGCTCACCTGGAATCATAGATTCTATAAGAAACATTTAACTGATCATGGTGTTAAGTTCTGTCAGGTTATGAACTAGATGTTTGTATACAAGCCTGCCCGGTTCAGAGTACTGCACTGATAGTTTCAGGTGTGATTTGTTAGTCATTAACAGCTAAACAAATATCAATGCACAGTATAAAGACTTTTTTCCTGGCAGGTTGATCAGTTCAAAAATGTAGATTGTAATCTAGATCTATAACGCAGTTGGTCTAGTCTAACTGGTAATAAACATATTAAATATGACAGGTCAAACTTTACTGAAGATCAATTTCTCATCAGTTTTTTCAGGTTTCTCATTTAAGAAGCTAGGCCTCGCACAAACAAGAAGAGACTGAGCAAACCTTCGTGGCCTCCTGCTTAACTGATGTCCTTGCTACTGTTCAACAAAAGAAATGAAAAGGGAACACTCAGTGGGAACAACATGCCTGTCGTTGGCTAGCCTAAGGGTAGTAATTAGTGGCATGTAGAATGTAAGGTTCCAGAAAAACATACATACCTTGGTCTTTGGTGAGTTTATGGTCAACTGGCACATGAAAGGGAAAATGCAATTGCATTCTGAGTTGGAGGATTAAACACTGTAGAGTTTAATAACCTACAGAATCGGTTACTGACTAATAGAACCTGAAATATTCTTGCATATATAACACTGTTCTGGGCAGGAACAAATAACTTTAAACTATGGTACTTTAAATCACATGACCAGAAAAAGTGAACTATTGAAGGCGTTTGCCATAACAAGGGTGTCTAATACATTTTTAATGAACTATCACTCCATAAGCTGTCTGATTTCAAATTTACAAAAGTCAAATATAACTGGTTATGGAAATCTAGTTTACAAAAAGGAAATCAAATCATTGCTAATTAGAAGAAACAGTACTTAAAAAAATATTTTCTACTCTTCCCCACATACTGAACCAGCTAGACTTGATAAAAATGTGTAGCTAACAAATGCCAGATGTCTTATCAAAAAAAGAAAGGGATTAAGTTATTGCTTTAATTTCTGTAAAGTAAGTCAGAATTATCATTACTGATGAAGCTTGGAATGTTTTAAATGTGTCAGTACCTTGTGGCTTGACAGTTTCCCTGTGTACATGTACTACAGGCAATGTAATGAGACCATGGCAGTGTACCTTACAACCTCCCCATCTTACCATCAGACTGCTTGCATGTTACAGTAAGTTAGGAATGAACTGCATGCAATACATTGACTTTCTAAAAGATCCCATGATTGTTTTAGGGGATTTTGGTTATCCTTAGATATACTGGACTAACCAGTAGTGGTTTGCACTAGAAGTCTGAGTTGTTTAGTTTTACTAGCATTCATTATCCTAATCAGCTAATTTATTTCCCTACTAAAAGTGGAAGTATTTTAGACTTAATACTGATCAATATGCTCAGTATTGTTATTCAACCTGAGACCTTACACAGTCTCTGGAAAACTCTAGCCATTGTGTTGTCTTCTCTTTTTAATTTCTCCAAGACTTTTTGGTTTCTAATACCATGACAGGAATGGACCCTTTTTAGTGATTCCTGCTACTTCTTCGGGTACCTCATTACCAGAGTCAGAAAACCAACTTCATATGCTCTTCTGAAATCTGCTTGTCTTTCTTTTGCAAATGTTTCATTCTTCTTTCTTGTTTTTTTTACTTTTTAGTTGTGTGTGTGTGCGTGTGTGTGTGTGTGGACTCTGTCCCTCGGTGGTTCATTACCAAGACAGAACCACAGAGGGACAGAATCACAAACCAAATTTCAATAAAAAGCATTCTAATAATAATAAAAATATGAAATATACTTTTTAATTTGATAAATAGGTTCATAGGTTTATACTAAGCCAAAAGAATTCAACCATTAGCCAACAAAACCATATAAAAACAAGCATGAACTTGAAATAATGGTTCAAAGGTGACGGGTCAATGCCCTTTAGGTGACAGTTGATGGTTCATTTCATTGTCATCATCTGGCAGGCACCTAGCTCAGCAGTAAAGCCTTTCTTAAAACTATTCCATTCAAGTCTGCCTCATTTAAAATGTTCAGATGTGAAAAAAGCTTGATACTATGACATAAATAAAAGAATTACTGTAAGACAATGCAATTTCAAGTCACACAAGATAAAACAGAATATGTGCAAAGTCGGGTAGGTGCAGTTTTTTGGACATTTCATATCTGTTTGCATTCCGAAGAAAACTATATTTAGTGGGTTAAGTGCCTGGTGTGTGGTGTGTGGTGTGGTGTGGTGTGGTTTGTGTGTGTGTGTGTGTGTGTGTGTGTGTGTATGTGTGTGTGTGTATACTTAACGTGCGTGTGTGTGTGTATGTGTGTCTGTGTGTGTATACACATTTTGGAAGATGAGGTGAGGGTATTCCTATTATTATTTTCCTGTCCTTAAGACATTTTTGCCCTGGTGCAGTGTAATTCTTTCCTTGTTGTAACAGAAAGGTAATCCTTTCCTTGTTGTAACAGAAAGTGTCAGTACCACACTAGTAATAAATACACCGCCCTTGGAGTATTCCAACAAGCTTTGTAGCAAACTAGCAAGAGGTGCAAACCTGTTTTCTTCTTTAAATGATTATACAGTGATTCAAAGTGGTGATACTGGTACAAAACATTATACAGATGACTCAAAAATTCAGTGAAACTGAGGCACAGAATTAAATGTCCTGGTTATGCAGCAATGCAAAATATAATTTTAACAGTAATAATTATATTAAGGATTGTGTGTGTGTGTGTGTGTGTCTGTGCACATGCATGTCTGGATATCTGTATGTTATTTTGAATGGATCGCGAATGTGTTTGTGTGCATGTCTGTGTGCGCTCATAGGTGTTGTGTGTGTGTGTGTGTGTGTGTGTGTGTGTGTGTGTGTGTGTGTGGTTTGGCATGCCTGTCATAATTCCTCACAAACCCTTGACTAATAAGCAAAGCCTGCAAGCACTAGGGTTGGGAGAATGCTAGCCACCAGAGTTAACTCTATGTCGGTGAGAGGGATACACATGCCACCAGGGATAATTCTAACTACATGGGTCATGGGAAAACTAGATACAAAGGATAACTCTAGCTACATGGGTGGGGGGATACAAGAAACCATGACTGCATCCTTAAGATCATGAGGCAATCTCCTCTGAAATAAAATTGAAACACTAGCCAAGAGGGATAGCTCTACTAAGTGGGTTAGGGGGAAACACTAACTACATGGGTAAGGGGGAACACTAGGTACCAGGGATACATCCTTAAGACCATAAAGCCATCTCCTTTGAAATAAAACTGAAAACCAGAGACCCCTTCCATGCAACATACCTTTAGAAATTTCTCCTAATACAAACTACCTACTCCTAAATGACAGATTGGTAGAGGCATCAAATCCCCATCAAGCACAGCTAACTCCACTGAATATGCAAACACATACACTCCCATGCTTATATCAGCATGTAAACAGCTGCATCTATGGAAGAAGCACAGGACAAACCCCAGGAAAAAAACACATGGTAAAACCATATCAACAAGCTTTACAATTAAAGGAAGATACTTTTGACAAAACATAAGAAGAGTAATTCCCAAAATGATAGAGCCCTTGTCCCTGAAATAAACAAACAATTCAAGAGCTTAATAAACTCCACCAGTGCCAATTTTGAGGTTAAATTAACTGCCCAAGCCAAAGACAATCACAATGCCTTTTTAGTTATGTTCATAATCTCAGAAACACAATGCAGGAATATTCTGAGCTGGTTGTGAATGGTGTTACCTACACTGAGGCTGAAGATATAGAGAACCTATGGGCCAATAAATTCAGCTCAAGCTTTACCCCTATCTCCCCACTGTCTGTCTCAAGATATACCTGAAACTGACTCATCTCCAGCTACCACATTATACTAAGTCCTAAAAGAATTATCAAAAGTTAAAAATACTGCATTGAGTGGCCCCTAACAATATCTATGGATTCATTTTAAATGGCATGACATGTTATTTAGCCACCCCTCCCCAACGCTGTTCAACCTTAGCCAACATACAGGTTTTGTACCAAGCAAATGGTGAACAGCTACAGTTATTAACCTGCATAAGGGAGGGCCTTCTGCAGATCCAGGCAATAACAGACCTATAAGTCTGACAACTCTCACATAAAAAGGCATGGAAAGACTTATCATGCAACAAATCAATAAAGATATAGGAAACTTCCAAACACTGGACCACCTCAGTTTTGATTCTTCAAGGACAGTTCATGCACACTCAACCTGATGGACTTTCTTGCAAAGGTCACCAAAGCAATGGATGAAGGAAAAACAGTACAGACCACATACCTTGGATCAAAACAGGAGAAATTACCACCACAAAGAAAACAGTTACCAGTTGAATCCCCCAGGGTTCTTTGCTGAGATCTCTCCTGTTTGGCATCTATTTCCCCAAAATAAAAGCCAATACCAAAGGAATCTGGCTTATTAAGTTTGCAGATGACTGCAAGCTAGGAGCAGTCACTGAATCCCCAAATGACTTAGTCATTTATAGGAAGGTTTGTCCTAAACAAATAATTGGTGCCAGAATCTTGGACTGAAACTAAATGCCACAAATTGCATTACTGTATCCTTTCAGAAGTCATCAACCCTAGGGAACTACCACAATGACAATATACTCCTAATACATGACCTAGCTGTTTGGGATATGAGAACTTATGTGGACAGTGACCTAACTTTCAAACAACATGTAACCACTGCCACAATAACGTCCTTCTGTATTGCACAGCTTATTAAAAAAAGGATTGCATCTAGATCTACAGATGTCACTGACCCCTTTTTTCAGCATTCATTAGGCCAGTCATTGAGTATAATGCCCCCTTTAACATTTATCTGTCCAGACACATGCAACAGATAGAATACCCTTAGAGGTACCTTACTAAAAAGATAAAAGGCCTAAACAATATGTTCTACATGGAATAACTCAAAGTCATGTCACTCTACTCTGTATTGTACAGAATGCTAAGAGGTGGCCTGTGAATGGCATAGAAGTTATTCTCAGGCCCAGTAGTAATGGACCTACTGCACATTGGCAGGTCAAATGGCATCAAAAATACTCAGTCCAGGGATATAAACCTCTTCTGTGACTTTAACAGAATGTTTTGTAGGGACAAATATATCTCACAGAGGATATCACTTTCTCTGTAACAGACTCTCCACACCCGCCCCCTTGTCCATATGCAACTTGGATATACAGATGGGTAATAGAAAATTTACTTCAGAACTGCCCCCTGTACTATTAATGAACACAGGCATCTCCTAAATGTTTTATCCCATGCATGGGTCCCCCCCAATTTTTTATGGTATTATCCCAGCTATTCTCATTAGAGGCAATATATAATTACTGACCATGGGATTGAATGGGTCGGGCAAGTCTAGTACCAAAGGGAATAGGTCAATTCATGCAACCAAAGGGAAATCAGTTAGGCTTAAAATGGCCCAGTAAGGCAGCTAGCCTAGTACATACCTGTAAACCTATGAACCTTACTGACATTTAAATGTGGGTTGGAAAAGTACTAGACACCCTAGACACCAGGGATAAATCTTTAAGATTTTGAATTACAGGCAGTTAAATGTGGGTTGAGGACAACATTAGCCACTGTTGGTAAGTTCTTAAGATCATACCTTACCAGCATTTAAATGTGAGAGGGGAGGGAACACTAGGCACAATTAATATTCCTCATATCCTGCCTTAAAGGTACCTAAAAAAAGAAGAAACAAGTCAGGGGTGGGCAATACTACACACAAGTGATACTATCAATAATATGACTTAAAGTCCCTAAAATATGTTCAACTTCTACACCATCCCACCTCTCACAGAGCAGATTAGTCCTATCTGCTGCCACTAGACAACAGGGATAGCATTACATACAAAATAAAAGTAACACAAAATGCAGGAGCAAGGAGGTGGGGGAAAAGCTTGAACCTTGCGCACTTGACATGAGAAACAGCAGCAGCATTACAGCATGAACCCGCCATGCAAACTAAAAAGCATAACAATTTTTTGTTTGTTTTAAATACAGTTGAGATGGACGGGGCTATGTCCATTCTGAGGGTGTTCAGGACATATTCAGGAGGAACACAATGCAACACTATACAACACCAGGAAGAATTTTAAATAGGTGACTCTAAGTCACTTAAAAAGTTAAAAGAGCAACAGATCTAGCATCACAGTGCAGTTTCTGCGCAATGAGTATGTAACTCTAATGTCCGGCATTATTGACTGGCTGTAATCATCCTTGATACATGAGGACAGGAAAAAGGACATATTGGGGACATTCTTACAACACAGGGACAGGTATGGGGTAAGTAGAGAGTGTGTGTGTGTGTGTGTGTGTGTGTGTGTGTGTGTGTGTGTGTGTGTGTGTGTGTGTGTGTGTGTGTCCCAGAATGTTTGAATGCGTATATTGTGTGTGTGGGAGACTGAATGGGGAGCTGTGCTAACACAAAGCAGCTAATGCCAGTGTTAACTACCACTGGAAAGTTCTAGTCTTCACTCACAATAGTTAACAGTGATTCAGAGATAATGCAGATTAGCCAGTAATGATGTCTTTCCTCACTGTGACTAATGTGTCTCAGAATCGCAAAATACTGCATCATGAAAATGGGGACTTTTTACAGCAGCCCTAAATGTGAGAAGAGGGGATCTTTCTAAATCCCTAGGAAAGTATCTAGCTCTACAAATAAATGATTTGACAGAACTTTAGAAATCATATCTTCATAGACTTAAAAGCATTAAATATAACAACAAATTGTTTATCAAATCAAAATAAAACTGATAAGTTTTATATTTACATTCACCATAGACATTTTGCCATTTTTATCAGCTTAACCAGGTACATTCTTAGACACTCTCTTGGCGTTCTGTTTAACAATTATTGGGTAAAGAAGTAGTCCCCAAGAACAGCAGCTGTCACATGTTCTTTCCACAACAGAGGGAGGTCTGATCTCACTCAAAATTGCAGACTTATCAGTCTAATCTCCATAACATGCCAATGCATTTAGTAATGCCTTAGTAAATTCCTGAAAGCAGGTAACACATACTTTCACTTAACTGACTTATCAAAATGATGATTTATTGTGGGTAGGTCAACACAAGTTGACTTGTTTGACTTTTAATATAGCCTTCAGCTGTGAACTGCAAATGAGTAATGAGTGTGATCTGTTTAGACAATGCAAGAGCCTTTGACACACTCTGCCAATTTGATATCCCACTGTGTAAAACCCATATATGATAAGACAGATTAATCATAGCTAAGATTTAGGGCCCAAAGAGGCATGTTTTTAGCTCCTCAGGACTAATCCTATTTAATTTTGTCTTTCTGCTCATACCTAGTTCTGCCAGTCCTGCTGAAGCAAATAGTGGGGCTGTGTTAATACCACCCAATGCTTCTGAGATGGTTGACTCTCATTTGGAAAGGGTTTGTTCGTGAATAAAGCAACTAGGGATTAATCTTAGTGTATACAAGTGTCAAGTTATGAGTTTGGGTACATGTGTGCTTGACAATTTTATCAGGTCAAATAAGAAAATGCTGGAGCATATGTGAACAACAAAATACACTGACATTCTGAACTCTGACAATCTTTTAAAGGGAATTTCAAATGTATAAAGAACAAGGCACTTAGACATACAGGTCTGGTATTAAAAACACATCCACCAGAGACCCAGAAATACTGGCCAGTCTTTTTTAAAAACTCTGTATGTTCTATTTTAGAAGTTAATGATTACAATCTGTGTATACTCCACTCCTGAAAATAATGTGATAGAAGTAGTTGAATTTAAATTTGCAGTTAACACATTAATTTATCCTAAACTTGATAATAGACCAATACGAGGATGAGAAAGTGTGTTTTTTGCCCTCAATGTAAATTTATATTTGAGGGGCATACCATTAAGTGTAAAATAGTTAGTTCTGAAGTTAAGATAAATGAATTTGTTAATTGCAACACTACAGGGGTGATGTATTTAGCATTCTGTGATTCTTGTCATGCATATTATGTGGGTAAGATAGATTGTGCATTGAAAAAGAGAATTTATGAATGTAATTACAATATTAATAACACTAATATCAACAATACACTATCTAAACATAAATTAGTATGTAATAACAACAAAGAATTATTTTTGTGCACTTGAAAAGGTGCCTGCGAATCCCAGAGGTGGTTTCTGGTAACAAAATTCAAACAGAGAACTTTAATGGCAAATTAGATTGAATGCTAATTCACCACCAGGTTTAAGCAATACCTCTAGATGTCTCTATAAGTAGTGTACTAAAGTTATGTGCAGTTAGTTATAATTAAACATAATTGGTTATTCATTTATTTAATAATTCCATATTAAATGTGCTTTTTAATTGGTGTTTTAAGCATATTTTTTATGTTAAAAGTTTTTCTGTTAAAGTTATTTTGTATTGCGCTATTTAAATATTATTTCTATTCTGTAGCTTTAAGAAGTGTTTACTTAAGTATATTTATTAGTTGATGAAATATGATTGGTTTAATTTCTGTTCAAATTGTATATAAGCAGCCATTTTTTAACATTTTGAGTTCCTATTAAGTCAATTCATTTACTGTGAAAAAAGCACTTAACTCAATAAATTATCACACGTCCATTTTACGAAAGTGGAATTCTTGGCTTTCTGATTTACTGTGAGTGTACTGGTGGTGATCACACTTGGAATGTGTTATTTTTTTATCTGCATGTTTTTTCTGGTTTTTTTTTTGGTTCTGAGATTGGAATTCTGAATTACTTTTACAGCCATTGTATAACAGTCCAGGCAGTGAGAATGATATAAACAGGTTTCAGCATCTAAGACATCTTCTTCAGTACTTCATACACCGAGTGTGTAATATAGTAGCCCTTTAAGAGTAAAAGTAGTCTGAGATGTGAATCATGTCTCTGTTTTAATGAAGAAGCAACTACTTGTGCGTATGTGTGTGGGGGAGCTGTCTGTCTGTCCCTTGTATTGCACAGCAAGGGAAGGATCAGGAAACAGTGGTAACTCTTGACTCAGTCAATGTTGTGGAGTGCGAGTCCCGTGAGTTCCCATATGAAAAAGCAAAGGATGACAGGATGTAGCTGAAGAGAGTATGTCACAGAAGATGTTTTGGAACTTCATACCTTGGCTGAATGCATTAACAGTTTCTTCCAATGCAATTCTGACAACCCTTGCATGCTGATATTCTAGCAATGGTTTGCTATATACCAACTTTCTTTAACAACTAAAATATTCAGGAATATCCCTTCCGTTGTGTTTACTACTACAGAAAGCTTACTACACATATTACAGTACCTATACTCCTTGCCACCTTTTCCTTCATAACCTTTCCACTTTTAGAAGTATTCTTTTCCTACTGTCTTTTTTTACATGTACCACCATTTTGCTCCCCTTCCATCTCTTTACATTGCTGCCTGCTTCAGTCCCTACATATATTTATCTAAAAATCATATTTTGTGTTCATTAATACAATAGATCCATGAAAAACATTACATGGACAAAGAAACTTTGGGCCACGTGGAAAGAGAAATGACACAGGAAGTGCGAAAATATAAAGAACAAAATCTAGAGATTATTGAAAGGTATAAAAAAGAAACATGGACATGGGAAAGAAAAATATATCTGATGTTGTGTAATATTCATGCAAAGATGAAAGCTAAACTATTCAATACAAAAATAGCAGCTCCAAAGATATTTGAAAAGAAATACAGGTTAAGGCACAATACAAAAATAAGATCATGAAGGGGAACACAGAACAGAAGATTAGTAAAGTCGAAGTTAAACAAATAGAGGCTTATTGATGGAATACCTGCAAAGTGAAGGATTTAGGGTAGAAAGTCTAACATAAATTACATCATAGCATGATGGAACAATGAGTCCCCAAATTAAGGAGAAACAGGTGGAGTTCACTGTGCCTATAAGTCTTCGTCACTTATCTCTGAATTTATTTCTGTTGAATATTTGAGCTGTTTGGTTAGCTGCTATATACCTACATCACCTGTATTACAAGCTAAGTACAAACTTGCAGTGTTAAAAGATAGCACTGCATTTTATTTTTCTATTTATTTCCTTCACTGAATATTGTGATTTCTCTGTCTCTCTGCAGTAAGTGGTGGTTACTGTTCTCACTTCATTGATATTCGGTGTTGAACTCTTACCCTAGAGGGTTTCTCTGTGCTTATTAGTCTTAGTCACTTATCTCTGAATTTATTTTTGCTGAATATTTGAGCTCTTTGGTTAACTGCTATATACCTACATCAACTGTATTACAAGCTGAGATAAGTATAAACTTGCAGTGATAAAAGATAGCACTGTATTTTATTTTTCTGTTTATTTATTTGCTTCACTGAATATTGTGATATCTATGTCTCTCTGCAGTTAGTTTCCCGACCTCCCTCCTTGTTCTTGTTGTGGTATTAATCTTGGTGGCTTTGGAACTGTCCGCCCCTCCTGTAGATTTGTGTTTGAACACTCTTCCTGGGTCCATCTCATTTGCTCACTCAACCGAGTACAGTGAGATTATAATTTGATTTCAGACACTCCTACCAGTCCCCTCTGTTCAGCTCTATCCCGACTATCCCAGCTCTATCCCAGTCTAGTGTCATTAGCTCATTTTACCGAATACAGAGAGAACATTTGAGTAGGCCAACCCACTTAGGTCCTTAACATTGAATTATCTTCTGTTTCTCCTTGCTCCCTTTCCAATTTACTTTGTGTTCTGACTAAGTATATTTTTTGGCATTTTTTAACTGTTCAGTTGATCACTCATGACCATATCATTGCTGGAGCCTTTCTGTGCCCTGACAGAGTGCTCTTCAAACTATCTGATATACAGAGCTAAGTATATTTTTCTGGCACTTCAGAGTTGTGTACTGTTAATTGTTGCTTAACTAATTTTATATCATTGCTGGCTGACTTCAGAGTTGTGCACTGTTATTTTTGCTTCACTGTATAGTTTTTCAGATCTCTGCTGAAGGTGTTTTTCCCCTACCCACCCTCCCTATTCCTGTCTTGTTTAAATTTGGAGACTTTTGCATTTGTAGATTTGATCTGGGACACTTCTCTTTAACTCATTCTACCCAATAGACTCCTTCTGCACTTGTTTTTAGTCATTTTTAATTTAATTGCATTTTTTAAACTGGTCTAACATTGCTACATACTCAAGTGTGCTAACCTGCACTGCATTTGAATTGTTTTTACTGCTGTTTTAGCTACTTTTCTGTATAAAAAAATAATGATATAAGCCTGTTTCTTACCTTTCCTGTAACTAATGTAGTCCAGATTCAGATTTGCTGTATCCAGGACTGTATGTAAGCTTCTGAGCCCCCCAAGCTTTCTGTGTTGGAGGGAAGCCTTCTAGCTTATCAGTGGGAGAGGTAAGCACTAGGTAACCTATCTACCACATAAGGAGTGGTTCTGGCCTAGAAATTGTACTTATTGGCCATCTGGGCAGTTTTTCCATCTCTCTCAACTTTCTGATTTAAAAGCCCACATTTTTAGTTACTTTTCTGTATAAACAAAAATCTAAGCCTGTTTCCTACATTTCCTGTAACTAGTTTAGTCCAGATATAGATTCTTAGTTTTAGCACTTGAATTTGCTTATTCGTGATCAGCACTTGTTCAGAGCTTGTTGTAAGCACTAAATAGCATATTAATTACTACAGCACTCAACCTTCCTCATTACCTAGAGGAAAACTGTTTTGGTACTTACTTTCCTCACTTGCTTAGAGAGAAACAGCTCTTGTACTCACTTTCCTCACTTATCTAGAGGAAAATAGTTTTTTATTCAGGCATGTCCAAGGGTCAGCTCCCAGTGTTCTCTCCTGTATATCGGATGAATCTGGGCATCTTGAGGCAATGTAGAAATTGCCTCATGTACACAGACAACCCTCTCCTCCTACCACTCAACAATACAACATGTGAGAGATGCAATTATCTAGCCAAACTGGAGGTAAAGCTCTCTCCAACCAAGACTGAACTTGACAGTCAAGAGGAGAAGGTAAACACTTGCACCACACCACACTCATCACATAATCTCACTAAATCTACACCACCAAAATCCACACATAGAAACATAAAAACATTCATGGAGGCTCTCAATAATAATCTGCTCAAGCAACAGAGACCTCCAAAACAGAAATGCAAGCAACCTCCACCCCCCACAACACAACCCAAATGACACATAGCCCACAGACTCAGTATGCCACTCAACCACAGCCAATAAGGCAAAACAACGTACCCAACACACTAGTCATAGGTGACTTTATAGTCAGGCACACTGATGTCCCACTCACCAGGCTAAACAAGGAGAAGGTTACTGTCAGCTTCCTGTCAGGTGCCAGAATCCGCCACATAACCCATGCACTCAGGTCACTCCACAACAAGTACAAATATAACTCTGTCATTGTCCATGTTGGTGTGAACGACCTGAGACATACCTCCCTGGACTACATGAAAAGAGACATGGAAGAGCTCTCCAATCTTGTAGCCCAGCAGTTATTACCCTAGCCCTGAGCAGCATTCTGCCATCACCCAGAATGATACCGCAGTACAAGGACAAAATTATTGACTTCAACAATTGGCTAAGCTTCTGGTGTCATTCTAAAGGGATCCAGTATCTGTCTGCATGGGATGACATGGTCGACAGACCATGATGCTTTGCCAGAGATGGCCTGCATCTGTCACCCCTGGGATTCTGGATACTGGCTAAGGTTCTTGCTGCCCCTATAGTGCCTTTTTTAGGCAAGGTCCAAATGACAAATTTACCACTGTAACAGGAACAGGCAAGCAGAAACTGAGGGTGATGCTACTCAATGCTAGAAGTCTAAATCTCAAAATGCACTCACTCGAGGCACTCCTTAAAATGGAGAACATCAATATCTGTGCAGTGACTGAGACCTGGTTCAAGGCTCCAGAAAGCACCCCTGCACTACCAGGCTATTTCTCATGCCACACTTATCGGCCATGTAACCTGGACCAGAACACCAAAGGCAGAGGTGTGTCCATATTCATTAAGGATATCCACACCTCCAGGATACTTGCTCAGCATAATGCAGCCAAGGTTATCCAAGTGCAACACACTCTGGGCAAAACTGCAATCCAAATTGTAGCTTGCTAGAGATCCCCCACCATGCCCCAGGATTCTCACTCCTCTTTTCTTGATGTACTGAAAAATATTAGGGTTCAACCAAACACCCTAATAATGGGTGATTTCAACTACCCCACCATTAACTGAGAAAACTTCTCATGTACCAACTCCTTCGCTCAACGCTTTCTGGAATTCATAAACTGCAATGCCCTGGATCAACTTATCCACACCCCCACCAGGGGCAACAATATCCTAGATGTAGTCATTACCAACATGAGTGACCGGTGTTCCACACCTGAAGTCAATGCCTCATTGGTCCGATTCGACCATAAGCTAATTACCCTAGATATCCACATACTGCCCCCACCCCCCATTAAGGAAACCACGGTAAACAATTTCTCCAAAGCCAACTTCTTGCTTCTTAAGACAGAAGTGGTGAACTTCATGATGACACCCATGCAGATGGACAATACAGTTACAACTACTGAATCCTACACAATTGCACTTTATAAGCACTTACATGAGTGCATGGATCGTGCTATCCCAAACAGAACCAAGACACTATCCTCCAAAAAAGGAAGCCAATCTGGTGGTCCCCTGCCATAAACAAACTGTACAACAGAAGGAAGAAACTGTTGCAAAAGAGAGTAAAATCCCATGAGTGGAGGAGCTCCCTGGTCAGCCTCAGTAAGAAGCTGCGATCCCTGATAAAATCCTCCAAAGCTAGTTACGAAAACAAAATTGCCACTGATTCTAAAGACAACCACAAAGCATTCTATAGCTATGTCAAGAATCTCAATGGCAACACTCAGATCTTCTCTGAGTTACAGCATAATGGCACTAAATATACAGACCCAACTGATATTGCCAACATCCAGACAGATAGGTTCAGTGCTAACTTTACTCCCCCCTCTCACCCCCTAAAGAGCCCATCTCTATACCGGAAGAATGCAAAGTTCCTGTAATCACGGCTTCACAGGTAAAAACCACACTCTCCAAAGCCAAGAACACAGCATCCATGGGACCAGACAACATTCCAGGCTGCGTTCTACATGAACTACAGAACGAACTGGCACCCCACCTAAGTACCATGTTCAATCATAGCCTCACCTCAGGCTTTGTGCCTGCTGAATGACACACAGCGACGGTTATCCCACTCCACAAGGGGGGAGCTACCATGGACCCCGGGAACTACTGCCCCCTTGAGCCTGACGAGCCTGGTCTGCAAGGCCATCGAACGTATCATCATAGAACTTATAAACAAAGACATTGGTAATCTCCAAACTCTGGACCCCACCCAGTTCGTGTTTGTAAAAGGCAGATCATGTCTCCTAAACCTGACAGACTTCTTTGAAGCAGTCACCAAAGCTGTAGACGAGGGTAAGGTGGTTCACACAGTCTATCTAGAACTTGCCAAGGCTTTTGACACCATCCCCCACTCTGGAATTACAGATAAACTCACTAAACTAGGTATAAATCCCTATGTTACAAGATGGGTTGTCAACTGGCTCACTGACAGAACTCACACTGTGAAAGTAGCAGACAACAAATCTGACTTCAGACCAGTGACAAGTGGAGTACCACAGGGTTCAGTCCTGGGTCCTCTCCTGTTTGGTATCTACTTCTCTGAAGTACAGGCTAACACAGAAGGTCTTTGGCTAATGAAGTTCGCAGATGACTGCAAACTAGGAGCCATAATCAAAACTCCGAATGATGTGGACATCCTACAAAAGGGCCTCACAGAGACAGATGCCTGGTGTAAAAGCCATGGCCTCAAGCTCAATGCCAAAAACTGCATTGTCATCCCCTTTGGTAAAAACTCTGTACCCATGAACTACAACATAGGTGGTAGTAGGGTCTATATTAGATCAGCAAACGCTTAAAAAAGTAAACGCTGATTCATCGAACTTAGGTAAGCGAAAGTGGAAAATATTGAAGCAGCAGAAATTCTATTTTTTTCCTAGGGAAAGAATTTGGTTGTCCGTTTCTGTTGCTTCGGTATTTTCAGTGTTGTGGTGGAAAGTTACGGATCGGGTTTAGGTAAGTGTGCGATTGTGTGGATGTTAGTGTTAGGGCGGGTTAGGTGAGTTAGGGTTAGGGCGTGGGTTAGGTATGTATGCGATTGTGTGGAGGCACTAGGTAACCTATCTACCACATAAGGCGTGGCTCTGGCCTAGAAATTGTACTTATTGGCCATCTGGGCAGTTTTTCCATCTCTCTCAACTTTCTGATTTAAAAGCCCACATTTTTAGTTACTTTTCTGTATAAACAAAAATCTAAGCCTGTTTCCTACCTTTCCTGTAACTAGTTTAGTCCAGATATAGATTCTTAGTTTTAGCACTTGAATTTGCTTATTCATGATCAGCACTTGTTCAGAACTTCTAACCTACTAATTACTACAGCACTCAACCTTCCTCATTACCTAGAGGAAAACTGTTTTGGTACTTACTTTCCTCACTTGCTTAGAGAGAAACAGCTCTTGTACTCACTTTCCTCACTTATCTAGAGGAAAATAGTTTTTTATTCAGGCATGTCCAAGGGTCAGCTCCCAGTGTTCTTTCCTGTATATCGGATGAATCTGGGCATCTTGAGGCAATGTAGAAATTGCCTCATGTACACAGACAACCCTCTCCTCCTACCACTCAACAATACAACCTGTGAGAGATGCAATTATCTAGCCAAACTGGAGGTAAAGCTCTCTCCAACCAAGACTGAACTTGACAGTCAAGAGGAGAAGGTAAACACTTGCACCACACCACACTCATCACATAGTCTCACTAAATCTACACCACCAAAATCCACACATAGAAACATAAATGCATTCATGGAGGCTCTCAATAATAATCTGCTCAAGCAACAGAGACCTCCAAAACAGAAATGTAAGCAACCTCCACCCCCCACAACACAACCCAAATGACACATAGCCCACAGACTCAGTATGCCACTCAACCACAGCCAATAAGGCAAAACAATGTACCCAACACACTAGTCATAGGTGACTTTATAGTCAGGCATACTGATGTCCCACTCACCAGGCTAAACAAGGAGAAGGTTACTGTCAGCTGCCTGTCAGGTGCCAGAATCCACCACATAATCCATGCACTCAGATCACTCCACAACAAGTACAAATATAACTCTGTCATTGTCCATGTTGGTGTGAATGACCTGAGACATACCTCCCTGGACTACATGAAAAGAGACATGTAAGAGCTCTCCAATCTTGTAGCCCAGCAGTTATTACCCTAGCCCTGAGTAGCATTCTGTCATCACCCAGAATGATACCGCAGTACAAGGACAAAATGATTGACTTCAACAATTGGCTAAGCTTCTGGTTTCATTCTAAAGGGATCCAGTATCTGTCTGCATGGGATGACATGGTCGACAGACCATGATGCTTTGCCAGAGATGGCCTGCATCTGTCACCCCTGGGATTATGGATACTGGCTAAGGTTCTTGCTGCCCCTATAGTGCCTTTTTTATTTATTTATTTTATTATTTATTTTATTTTACATTTGTTGACCGGGCTAGTCTGACTGGATATATTTCCATTTTCAGAGCAGCGGGAGCCGGGGCTTCCCACATCATACATAAGAGAGATTATAATGAGTGCAAATAACAAATTCCAAGTAACAAGTTACAGACTTGTAACACTTCAACCAATGCATCTTGATTACAAAAGAAGGCAAGTGGAAAAACTAAACTAGGCAAGGTCCAAATGACAAATTTACCACTGTAACAGGAACAGCCAAGCAAAAACTGAGGGTGATGCTACTCAATGCTAGAAGTCTAAATCTCAAAATGCACTCACTCGAGGCACTCCTTAAAATGGAGAACATCATTATCTGTGCAGTGACTGAGACCTGGTTCAAGGCTCCAGAAAGCACCCCTGCACTACCAGGCTATTTCTCATTCCACACTTATCGGCCATGTAACCTGGACCAGAACACCAAAGGCGGAGGTGTGTCCATATTCATTAAGGATATCCACACCTCCAGGATACTTGCTCAGCATAATGCAGCCAAGGTTATCCAAGTGCAACACACTCTGGGCAAAATTGCAATCCAAATTGTAGCTTGCTAGAGATCCCCCACCATGCCCCAGGATTCTCACTCCTCTTTTCTTGATGTACTGAAAAATATTAGGGTTCAACCAAACACCCTAATAATGAGCGATTTCAACTACCCCACCATTAACTGAGAAAACTTCTCATGTACCATCTCCTTCACTCAACGCTTTCTGGAATTCATAAACTGCAATGCCCTGGATCAACTTATCCACAACCCCCACCAGGGGCAACAATATCCTAGATGTAGTCATTACCAACATGAGTGACCGGTGTTCCACACCTGAAGTCAATGCCTCATTGGTCCGATTCGACCATAAGCTATTTACACTAGATATCCACATCCTGCCCCCACCCCCCATTAAGGAAACCATGGTAAACAATTTCTCCAAAGCCAACTTCATGCTTCTTAAGACAGAAGTGGTGAACTTCATGATGACACCCATGCAGATGGACAATACAGTTACAACTACTGAATCCTACACAATTGCACTTTATAAGCACTTACACGAGTGCATGGATCATGCTATCCCAAACAGAACCAAGACACTATCCTCCAAAAAAAGGAAGCCAATCTGGTGGTCCCCTGCCATAAACAAACTGTACAACAGAAGGAAGAAACTGTTGCAAAAGAGAGTAAAATCCCATGAGTGGAGGAGCTCCCTGGTCAGCCTCAGTAAGAAACTGCAATCCCTGATAAAATCCTCCAAAGCTAGTTACGAAAACAAAATTGCCACTGATTCTAAAGACAACCACAAAGCATTCTATAGCTATGTCAAGAATCTCAATGGCAACACTCAGATCTGCTCTGAGTTACAGCACAATGGCACTAAATATACAGACCCAACTGATATTGCCAACATCCTGACAGATAGGTTCAGTGCTAACTTTACCGCCCTCTCACCCCCTAAAGAGCCCATCTCTATACCGGAAGAATGCAAAGTTCCTGTAATCACGGCTTCACAGGTAAAAACCACACTCTCCAAAGCCAAGAACACAGCATCCATGGGACCAGACAACATTCCAGGCTGCGTTCTACATGAACTACAGAACGAACTGGCACCCCACCTAAGTACCATGTTCAATCATAGCCTCACCTCAGGCTTTGTGCCCGCTGAATGACACACAGCGACGGTTATCCCACTCCACAAGGGGGGAGCTACCATGGACCCCGGGAACTACCACCCCCTTGAGCCTGACAAGCCTGGTCTGCAAGGCCATCGAACGTATCATCATAGAACTTATAAACAAAGACATTGGTAATCTCCAAACTCTGGACCCCACCCAGTTCGTGTTTGTAAAAGGCAGATCATGTCTCCTAAACCTGACAGACTTCTTTGAAGCAGTCACCAAAGCTGTAGACGAGGGTAAGGTGGTTCACACAGTCTATCTAGAACTTGCCAAGGCTTTTGACACCATCCCCCACTCTGGAATTACAGATAAACTCACTAAACTAGGTATAAATCCCTATGTTACAAGATGGGTTGTCAACTGGCTCACTGACAGAACCCACACTGTGAAAGTAGCAGACAACAAATCTGACTTCAGACCAGTGACAAGTGGAGTACCACAGGGTTCAGTCCTGGGTCCTCTCCTGTTTGGTATCTACTTCTCTGAAGTACAGGCTAACACAGAAGGTCTTTGGCTAATGAAGTTCGCAGATGACTGCAAACTAGGAGCCATAATCAAAACTCCTAATGATGTGGACAACCTACAAAAGTGCCTCACAGAGACAGATGCCTGGTGTAAAAGCCATGGCCTCAAGCTCAATGCCAAAAACTGCATCGTCATCCCCTTTGGTAAAAACTCTGTACCCATGAACTACAACATAGGTGGTAGTAGGGTCTATATTAGATCAGCAAATGCTTAAAAAAGTAAACGCTGATTCATCGAACTTAGGTAAGCGAAAGTGGAAAATATCGAAGCAGCAGAAATTCAAATTTTTTCCTAGAGAAAGAATTTGGTTGTCCGTTTCTGTTGCTTCTGTATTTTCAGTGTTGTGGTGGAAAGTTACGGATCGGGTTCAGGTAAGTGTGCGATTGTGTGGATGTTAGTGTTAGGGCGGGTTAGGTGAGTTAGGGTTAGGGCGTGGGTTAGGTATGTATGCGATTGTGTGGATGTGAGGGTTAGGGCAGGTTAGGTGAGTTAGGGTTAGGGCATGGGTTAGGTATGTATGCGATTGTGTGGATGTGAGGGTTAGGGCGGGTTAGGGGAGTTAGGGTTAGGGAGCGGGTGAGGTGAGTGTGCGATAGTGACGAACCTTAGGGTTAGGGTTTGGGTTAAGATAAGTGGATAGTTAGTGGCGTGTGTATAGTTTAGTGTAGGGTTAGGTGTGAGATTTTAGGTGTATGTGTGTGGATTGCTGTTTGTTTGGTCTGCTTGTGTTGTGTGTATGTGTTATGGAACAGCGATTTTTTTTTCCCTAGGAAAAAAATCGCTGTTCTGACAGTTCGAGATTGTAAGCTATTGCTTACCTATGTTCGATGGATCAGCGTTCACTTTTTTAAGCATTCGCTGATCTAATATAGACCCGCGGTAGTATACTTAACACCAAAAGTGTGATAAGAGACCTTGGGACACAGGTGGACAGTCGTCTCTTCTTTGATAATCACATTGCCAAAGTAGTCAGGAAATCCTTCTACGTGGCACACATCATCACAAAAGGTTTCTCATCCAGAAAAAAAGAGGTCATTGTTCCCCTCTACTCATCACTCATTAGACCCATTATAGAGTACAATGCCCATTTTGATATGTACCTCAAAAGACATCTACAACAACTGGAAAGGCCGCAGAAATACCTCACAAAGAGGATTACCAGCCTCAAACAGATGCCCTACGCAGACCTTCTCAAAAAATTCCAGCTTTACTCTGTCGCATATCGCCTACTCAGAGGTGATCTCTGCCTAACATACAAAGCTATGTCAAACCCAGAGCTGTTGGACATGCTCCATTTAAAGAAGTTCCAATCCCTCCACGCTACACGCTCTAGGGACCTAAACCTTGTCACTACAATAAACAGAACATGCCGGAGGGATAGATTCCTGTCCCAGAGACTTCTCATACTCTGGAATAAACTACCTATCTATATCAAACAAAGCTCCTCATTAGCACTCTTCAAGAAAAGTCTTGATGATTGGATGGGAAATAGGAAATTCACCCCGGGGATCACTTCTGTGGCTCTGCTCGACAGTGGCACAGGAAAATAATTTTCTTGGGTGGCAAAAGCCAGTGTACCTTTTTGGCTGTGCTTGTATAGGCCCTAGGGCCGATAGCCTTGTACCTACCTATGAACCTAATTAAACAATAATTTAATTCAGTTCAGAATACAGTTTGAATAAATTGCTTTAATATTACTATAGACTCAAGTGTGCTAGCTTACACTAGACTTTAATTGTTTTTAGTGCTGTTTTAGCTGCTTTTCTGTAACAAAAAAAAATTCTAAGCTTGTTTCCTACCTTTCCTGTAACTAGTCTAGTCCAGATTTGTTGTATCCAGGACTGTTTTAAGCCTCTGAGTCCCCTAGCCTTTCTGTGTTGGAGGGAAGCCTTCTAGCTTATCAGTGGGAGTGGTAAGCACTAGGTAGCCTATCTACCACAAGAGTGGTTTCTGGCCCAGAAATTGTAGTTTATTGGCTGTTTGGGCAGTTTTACCATCTCTTTTAACTTTCTAGTCTAAAAGCCCATATTTGCGCTTGTTTCCCGCCTTTCCTGTAGCTAGTCTAGTCCAGATAGAGTTTTGCTGTATCCAGGACTTTTTGTAAGCTTCTGAGTCCCCCAAGCCTTTCTATGTTGAGGGAAGCCTTCTAGCTTATCAGTGGGAGTGGTAAGCACTAGGTAGCCTATCTACCACAAGAGGAGTAGTTTCTGGCCCAGAAAGTGTAGTTTATTGGCCATTTGAGTACTTTTTTTCCATCTACTTCAACTTTATGGTTTAAAAGCCCACATTTGCTCTTGTTTCCCAACTTTCCTATAACTAGTCTAGTCCAGATACATATTTGCTGTATTCAGGACTGTTTGTAAGCTTCTGAGCCCCCCAAGCCTCTCTGTGTCGGAGGGAAGCCACAAGAGCAGTTGTTTCTGACCCAGAATTTGTAGTTTACTGGCCGTTTGGGCAGTTTTTCCATCTCTTTCAACTTTCTGGTTTAAAAGCCTGTGTTGCATTTGTTTCCTGCCTTTCCTGTATCTAGTCTAGTCCAGATATAGATTTGCTGTATCCAGGACTGTTTGTAAGCTTCTGAGAGGTGCCAAAGTCTGCTCTTCAATTTTCCCTTAGATCTGCTAGTTCTCTCCTCTTCTGCACTTTTACTCACTTATTAGTCTAGCACTTCACCATATCAGACATCTTGTAGCAATTATTGTAGCACACAAAAGTGCTACCAGCACTAAACGTTCTACAAGGAAACAGCTCCAGTACTTATTATTAATGCCCACCCCTCCAGGCAATGTCTAAAGGTCAGTTCCCTGTGCTTTCTCCTATTAACCTGGTGAACTTGGGCATCCTGAGCCAATGTAACAACTGCCTCATGTACACCTACTACCTTTTTGTCTTACCTCCCAACATTCAGACTTGTGAGAGATGCACTTATATATCCAAATTAGCAGCCACACACTCTCTAGCCAAGACTGGACTAGCTGGTCAAGAGAAGGTCAACACTTGCACCACACCACATGGAACACATAGCCCTCCAGAACACACACCAGCACTACCTTCACATGAAAATACAAACCACACACCCACCTTCGCGGAGGCTCTCAATAAAAATCTACCCAAACAGCAGAGACCTCCAAGGCAGAAACGCACTCCACCATCACAACACAGCACTAATCACGAGACACATAATTCTCCTAAACAGTGTGCCACTCAACCACAGCCCCTAAGACAAAACAGCATGCCCAGCACACCAGTTATAGGTGACTCGATAGTGAGGCACACTGATGTCCCAGTCACTAGGTTGAATAAGGAGTAAGTAACAGTCACCTGCCTGTCAGATACCAGGATCTGCCACATAATGCAAGCACTCAGGTCCCTCAACAACTGGTACAAATATGACTCTGTAATTGTACATGTGGGTGTGAATGACCTGAGATGTACCTCCCTAGACTACATGAAAAGAGACATGGAGGAGCTCTCAGATTATGTAGCCCAGGAGGGTATGACCCTAGCCCTGAGCAGCATCCTACCATCACCCAGAATTATACCACAATACAAGCAGAAAATGATTTCAACAACTGGCTAAGTTTCTGGTGTCATTCTAAGGGGATCCAGTATCTATCTGCCTGGGATGATATGATTGGCAGGCCTCAATGCTTTGCCAGAGATGGCCTGCATCTGTCACTCCTGGGCTTCCAGATACTGGCCAAGGCTCTTACCACCCCTATAGTGCCTTTTTTAGGCAGTGTTCCAAAGACCAAATTACCACCGTAGCAGCTACAAACAAATGCAATCTGAGGGTAATGCTGCTCAACGCTAGAAGGCTAAATCTCAAAATGCATTCACTCAAAGCACTCCTTAAAATGGAGAACATTGACATTTGTGCTGTAACAGAGACCTGGTTCAAGGCAGCAGAAAGCACCCCTGCACTACCAGGCTATAACTCATTCCACACTTTTCAGCCCCAAATCTAGGACCAAAGCTAAAAAGGTGCCCACACCTCCAGACTGGTAGCCCAACATAATGCATCAGAGATACTTCAGGTGTAGCTAATATTGGGTAAGACAGAAATTCAGGTCATAGTCTGTTATAGGTCCCAAACCATGTCCCAAGACACTCATTCCACATTCCTAAGCACCCTAGAGAATATTAGGGGCCAACCTAACACTCTCACGCTGGGAAACTTCAACTACCTCTTCATTAACTGAGAAAACTACTCATGTTCCAATGCACTTGCCCAATGTTTCCTGGAATTCATTAATTCCAATGCCCTGGACCAGCTTATTCTTACCCCCACTAGAGGTATCAACATCCTTGACCTAGTCATTACTAACATGGTCGGCCATTGCTCTACACCAGTAATCAACTCCTCCCTGGTTAGATCCAACCACAAACTAATCACCTTGGAAATCCACATCCCCAAAGGTAACCACCATGAAAAACTTCTCCAAAGATAACTTTGGGCTCCTAAGAACAGAGGTGGCTAACTTCACAGCACTCACGCAAATGGAGAATAGTTGCCTGACTGCCGAACCATACAACAATGCACTCTATGAACACGTACAAAAATACATGGATCTCGCCATACCCAACAGAACCAAGACACTCTCCTCCAAAAAAAGGAAGCCAATCTAGTGGTCCCCTGCCATAAACAAACTCTACAACAGAAGGAGGAACCTGATGCAGAATAAAGTGAAGTCCCAATGGAAAAACGCCCTTATCAGTCTCAGCAAAAAGTTGAGATCCTTCATCAAATCCTCTAAAGCTAGCTATGAAAACAGAATTTCAGCAGATAGTAAAGACAACCACAAGGCCTTCTATAGTTATGTAAAGAATCTCCATGGTAATACCTAGATTTGCCCTGAGCTACTGCACAATGGTACTTCCTATACCGTGCCAACAGATATTGCCAATATACTGGCCGACAGATTCAGTGCCAACTTTACCCCTCTCTCCCCCCAAAGGACTGATCACAATACCATTAGATTGCCAGGCACCCAGTATTACTGCTGCACAGGTTAAAACAGCACTGTCCAAGGCCAAGAATACAGCTTCTATGGGACCTGACAATATCCCTGACTGTGTTCTACATGAACTACAGAGTGAACTGGCACTTCACCTGTGTGACCTGTTCAATCACAGCCTCACCTCAGGCTTTGTCCCTACCAAATGGTGCACTGCTATAGTCAACCCTTTCCACAATGCAGGAGAGACTGCAGACCCCGGGAACTATCGCCCCATTAGCCTGACAAGTTTGATATGCAAAGCTATGACATGCATCATCATGGACCTAATAAACAAGGATATAGGGAATCTCCAAACTCTGGATTCTACACAGTTTGGTTTTGTGAAGGGTAGAACATGCCTGCTCAACTTGGCCGACTTCTTTGAGCCAGTCACTAGAGCTGTGGATGAAGGCAAGCTGGTTCATACAGCCTACCTTGATCTGACCAAGGCCTTTGATACCATTCCCCACTCAAGAGTCATAGAAAAACTCACTAAGCTAGGCATCAATCCCTATATCACTAGGTGGGTTGCAAACTGGCTCACAAATAGAACCCACAGTGTGAAAGTAGCTGATTCCAAGTCAGACTGCCAACCAGTCACGAGTGGAGTCCCACAGGGATCGGTCCTAGGTCCTCTCCTGTTTGGCATCTACTTCTCAGACGTCCAGTCCAACATAAAGGGACTCTGGCTGACAAAGTTTGCAGATGATTGCAAGTTGGGAGCTATTATTAACTCCTCAAGTGAAGTAGACATCCTACAGAAATGCCTCACTGAGACCAACGACTGGTGTCAGAACCATGGCCTTAAGCTCAATACCCAAAAATGTGTCATCATCCCCTTTGGGAAAAACCCAGTTCCCATGAACTACCACATCAATGGTAGTCCACTTAACACAGAAGCCATTATAAGAAATCTGGGAATACAAGTTGACAGAAAACTCTCTTTTGACCAGCACACTGCCACTGTGGTCAGAAAGTCCTTCTATGTGGCATATCTCATTACTAAGGGTTTTGCATTGTCTCCCTCTACTGTTCCCTCATTAGGCCAATCATTGAGTACAATGCCCCATTTGGCATGTACCTCACTAGACACCTGCAACAACTGGAGATGCCACAAAAGCACCTCACAAAGAGGATCCCAGGCCTTAAAAACTTGTCCTATATGGACAGACTCAAAAAAACTCCAACTATTCTCTATCTCATATCGCCTACCTAGTGGTGATCTCTGCTTGACTTACAAAGCCATGTCTGACCCAGCTCTGTTAAAATGCTTCATCTAAAGAAATCCCAATCCCTCTGCACCACATGCTCCAGAGACCTCAACCTCATTACCACAATCAGCAGAACATGCTGGAAGGACAGGTTCATAACTCAGAGACTGCCCATGCTATGGAATAGACTTACCATACATGTCAAACAGAGCACCTCATTGGCCCTCTTCAAGAGAAATCTTGATGAGTGGATGGAAAATGGAAAATTCACCCCAGGATCACTCCAGTGGTTCTACTCAACATAGGCACTGGAAACTAAGGTGGGGTGGCACAATGCCAGATAATTCCTATGGGCTAGGCTTGTAAAGGCTCAAGGGCCATTAGCCTAGCACACACCTATGAACCTATGAGTGGGAGATATCGGAAGAAGAAATATGGACATGGGAAAGAATGAGATATTTAATATGATGTTACACTAATGCAAAGCAGGAAGCAAAACTAATCAATAAAAAAAGCAGCATCAAAGATATTTGAAGAGAAATATAGGCAAAGGCATCCAGATATGGAAAATGTCACAATACAAAAAATAGGAAAACAAAGGGGGAAGTAGAAACAATTAGTAATGGAGAAGTTAAAGATACAGAAACTGAAGTCATGGATTATCTGCAAATTGAAGAATTTAATGCAGAAAATTCAGCTCAGATAATGTCACACATGATGGAACAAGGACTCCCCAAATTACGGAGAAACAGGTGGAACAGGAAACATCTGATCACTTACCACATGAAGATACTTTGGAGGCTTCAGTAGGAAACCAGTTCAAAAGTTAATTTGGAGTTGCACAGCAAGGGAAGGAGCAGGAAACAATGGTAACTGACTCAGTCAATGTTGTGGAGTGATAGGCCATTGAGTTCCCATATGAAGGAGCAAAGGTTGACACAGGATGCAGCTGAAGAGAATATATTACAGGAAGATGATTTGGAACTTAAAATTGAAAAAAAATAACAACTTTCCACCTGAATTTATATAAACAGCTTTGCAACCAAACAAAAAGGTCCTAGTGGACAAAAAAAGTTTTTATCAAAAATCTCTGAGCAACCCACATTCCAACCCAAAGAAATTCTGGCACTCAGTAAACAAATTACTTTCTCCAGGGAACCTGTCTTCACCAACCCCCTTCCCTAACAAACCTTCTAGTGAAACTGCAACTGTACTTAACAACTTTTTCATCAAAACAATAGAAAAGCTTACTAAACCGGAAACTCTCGATATTAAGACTCCACCTCTCACCTCATCTCTTCCCTCATTCTCCCTAGCACCCGTACCAACTTTCTTCTCCTTCATCAGATCACTTCTTAGCAAACTCAAACCCTGTTCCCCATCAGCTGACAAACTCCCGCCATTATTTCTCAAACATGCAGCCAGATCAGTAGCATACCCTGTATCTATACTTATCAATAGACCCATCCAAGAAAATACAGTACCAGATATCTGGAAAAAAATCTTCATAATACCCCTCCACAAGGGAGGAAATTCTACAGAACCCAAAAATTACAAGCCTATTGCCATATTATCTCCCTTATCCAAGATACTGGAAAAATGTATACATAGACAAATACTAAATCACCTCTTACAGGCAAACCTAATTATACCCACACAACACAGTTTCTGACCACTGCACAGTACTACCACTGCCCTCCTATCTTTCACACACAACATTGCCCAAGCCAGAGATAATAATATACTAATATCAGCTCTATTCCTTGACCTAACCAAAGCATTTGAACGGTTTCCCATCCCATTCTCCTAAACAAACTTTCCAACCTATAACTTTCTACCTCCACTACTTCCTAGTTCAACAGCTACCTCTCAAAAAGATATCAGTCCATCAGATAGCAAACATCCTCCTCTCCTTTCCATCTTAAGACCAGGGTTCCCCAGGGCTCTATCCTGGGCCCCCTAATTTTTAATATATTTACAAATAGCCTCCATATCTCCTGCCTCCACACAATACGCAGACAATTCCACAATTATTAATACCTCTGACAATATACAAAATCTCCACACTGTCACTCAACAATCTCTGAACCTAGTAGAACAATGGATAATGGAAAACAACGTGCTTCTCAACCCCAGAAAGACCAAACTTCTCCTTTTCCTTCCAAAACATCTCAATCCAGCTAAAGAAAACTTTACCATCTCATCCTTAGAAATTTACAATTATCACCACCAACTCAAACACCAAATTGCTTGGGGTTACTATAGACGACCAATTAAAATTTGACCTACATATCTTAAACTGTATCAAAAAGTCCAATCAAAAACTAGGTCTTTTATACCGGAACAACAAATATATACCTAACAAATCTAGACCTGCACTGGATCAAACATTTATTCTACCATCCCTGCTGTATGCTGCTTACTAATCTCCAAAATAATCTCTGAACCAGACTCAAAACCACCTATAACAAGATAGCCAGATTCGCAGCCAGTAATAGCTACAAATCCCATCATTGTATATCTCTGAAAAGCTTAAGATGGCCTGAGCTTCCCCACATGTTTGAAATATCACAACTACAAATTGCACATAGCATCCTAAACAGCCCCAACTCCTGCCCTGCCCTTACATCCACAATTGCACCCTAAGCACCTAATCATGACCTCAGAAGCACACAACAAAACCTACTTCAGGTGACCAATTCAAACAAAAATATTGGAAAAATACTTTACGGTCATTAAATTGCATACTCATGGAACAAACTTCCATTGTCCCTTTGCTCCACAACCTAAAGTGGCAAATTCAAAAGCAACTAAAAATTAATTTCCAATATGCATGGATCTGTACTTGTCAGGAAATAACTAATTAATTTTTGTTCTTCTCTCAATCAACGTATTTGCCTGGTACCTGCTACCTAAACTGTCTACACATATTACTCTGCAGTCAGTACTTATGCTTTTAAACGCATCCTTGTTGTACTATGTCATGATGTTACTTTGAATTGTATATTACATATTTTTTTTATTTTAGGCATTGCTACATTCCTTGTATATAACTTAATGCTAACCAAATTTCTCAAACATATTGCTACTGGATTCTCAAAATACTGTACTTTTGTCTTGTATATATTCATGTTCTATATTTCTCTTTTGCTGATTTTGTATTGTTAAGTATCTTACAACTTGAATTGTTAGATTTTTCTTATGTTTTAATTACTTTCCTGGAGCTTTTCTCCTCGGGTCTCCACTGTAAAAGGGCTCTCTGGGCCCAGTCAGACTAACTGGTTAAAAAATGTAAAATTAAATAAATAATAAATAAAATTTTTTGTAGAATGCCAACAGGAAACAGACAGCAAAGAATGTGCCCTCAGTTTAGAAGAAAATGATCTAACAGAAGAGTTGTTTGACTTAAGATACATAGACATATTAAGATTGATGAAAGAAAGATTACAGAAAATACGTACTACTCAAAATGTTAGAAGTCTGATAAAACAGATGAACACAGTAATCCAGACTACTAACAGAAATTCATGCACTACAACAGAAGTAAATATGATACATTACTGTGCAGCTAAATTAATAATAGAAAAAATCTAACCACAAAAACACACAGCAATAAGGGAAAAGAAGGGTAGAAATGAAATGCAATTCCCCCAAAGAACTTGAAGCCAGGGAAATGAGTCCACACTTAGCCACCACAAATATAGGAAGCAAACATTTATTAAGCGCTTTCGTCAGATTGTATCAACTGACTTCTTCAGAATAAACATCACAAACTAAATCACATTTAAATAGTAATTGGTCACAAAAACATGACCCCATGAAACCAATGAAAAACATAACATTTTTGGCAAATAATTAATATGATAAGTTTGTTTTTCATTGATTTCATGGGGTCATGTGTTTTTCTGACTAATTACTATTTAAATGTGGTTCACTTTGTGATGTTTATTCTGAAGAAGTCAGTTGATACAATCTGTCGAAAGTGCTTAATAAATATTTGCTTCCTATATTTGTGGTGGCTAAGTGTGAAATAATTTCCTTGGCTTTGAGTTCTTTGGGGAATTGGTTTTGGTCTTTGGTTCTTAGTTTTTTAAGAAATGAAATGCCATCATGGAAGCACTGAATGGAGAGAACTATAAAGCAATTAAGACAAGAAGTGTCACTATTAGAGGAGTATACAACAGGGAACAGATAAACAAAAATACTTGATAGATGTGATAAAAGCAAACTGCAGTATCAAAACAGACCAGGATCTAAGTACACTACTGCAAATAATAAACTAAGATATCACCACAGGCTGAAAAAAAACTTAGAAGATGTGCAGATAAATATAAAGGCAAAGTACAAAATAAGAAATTCATTGCTGACTCAAAAAAGTTTTATACAGAATTAGGAAACAAAGCAAAAGGAATATAAACACCATAGAAAAAGAAGAAATAGACACATTTTGCAGAAATATCTATGAAGACTCTGTAGAACATAACAAAGATACTGAATGGAAAGAAGAAGAAAAAGAAACTGTAAGAAGTTTAAATGTACAGAATATGAAATAGGATGACAGAGAAATTGAAATAAAATTAAGAAAAGCTTCTAAATGGAAAACCACAGGCCCAGATGCAGTACCTGTCTTCTGGCTAAAGCTACTGACATTTTTACATGAAGATTTAGCCCTGAGTAAGAACTACTTATATGTGCATCTCAAACAGACTCCAACCTGGTCAACAGGAAAAACAATACTCCTACTTAAGAGCGAAAACCTGCATTATTTGCTGTTAAATAAAGTCATAATGGAAAATTGTAAAAAGGGGAAGGATCTAAGTATGGCAAGGATAGAAAACAAAAAAGCATTTGAACGCATCCCACATTCACTGGTAAAGGAAGTGCTTACAGATGTACAAGATATACCCTACATTGATCAATTACATTACAGTGACCATGAAACAATGGCAAACCACTTTGTAGCGAAGCCATGACAAAGGACAAATTATTAACCCAGGGTTAAAAATTCAAAGGGGGATATTCCCAGATGACTCTGTCACTGGTACTCTTTTGTCTTGCCTTTAAGCCATTAAGCCATCTACTTAACAAATGAAGTCATGGTTACAGTTTGGCTCCCAGAAATCAATCAAGTGAAAAGACATATTTTTGTGGACGATTTAAAACTGCACGGTCCATCAGATGAAGAGCTAAAAGCACAACTGCAAGAGGTTAAAACTTTATCAGATGATGTAAGAATATCATTTGGTCTTGATGAATGTGCAAAAGCAACTTTTAAAGCAGGAAAGCTACAGCAAAATATCAGTCTGGGACAGGAATGTGATATAAATGAACTTGAGCAGGAGGGAGTGTATAAATATTTGGGATTTGATGAAGGATCAACAATAACATGTAAAGAAATGTGAACAAAACTCAGTAAGGAACATTTTAGAAGACTAAAATTAATACTGAAAACAGTCCAGACATCTGGGAACAAAATCCAAGCTATAAACAAATTTGCTCTTCCTGTTTTAACTTTCAGTTTTGGGAGGTTTGACTGGTCCCACAAGGTACTGGATGAGTTGGACAATAAAACAAGGAAAATGCTTCAGGCTTAACAACTGATATATAGAATCCCAATATACACCAAATGAATATTATTCGTTCATGAAGCTGGTATGTGCCTCCTTCTTGTATGACAAACCTATCTTTCTCTCAGATCAGATGCATACATAGATTAGGCTATCAGCATCCAGAAGCAGTCAAAGATCAATCAAGCAGAGAAATGAAGCAAATCAGAAGCAAAGAATTAAAAAAAAAAAAGCAACTAAATACAAACAAAAAGAAAAGAAAGAAGAAGAAGGATGAGATGAAAAGAAATATGGAGATGAGAAAAAAAAAAAAATGGAAAGTTACAAAAAAGTTTGGATCTGAGAATGATCCGGGAATGGATCTGGAGAATTTGGGATTGGACACAAGAAAACCAATTTAAAGGTAATATGACCATGCTATGGACTGGACTAATAACTCCGGCTCAAAGTCCATTGAACATGTGGGAGAAACAGACAAAAAAACAGGAAAAACAAACAACAACAACAACTGTAAAACAGAACACTTAACAGGTGTGATACACTAATGGCAGAAGGAGGGTATAAACTGAAAAGTGATTATACTTATTGCACTGGGCACTATGCAACATTGCAATTGAAAACACTGACAAATATTGAAAAACATAGAGCATGAAAAATGATGATGAGCATTATATCACATATCACAAGTTTATATCATGGGATCACAAAAAAAAAAAAAAAAAAAAGACAGAAAAAAAAAAAAGAAGCAAAAAATGAAATTATCAAATCATTATATATCTGCAGTATTACCAGATAGAGAGATAGATTATCATTCGTATAGAGACACAAAGTCATAAAATACCAGGATTTGCAGACGGAATGAGGGGAGACAGTTCAGGTAGTAGCCACAGCAGTAGCAGTAGTAGTCTCAATAGTCTCATAAATAATTTAATTTACTATTTGTGTTTATTTACTACATATACCATACCATGAATTACAGAAGGAGTCAATTCTGGGCACATTGTGGGTGCCGTGAAGAGAATTTTCAGCTAACATCAAAGATTGAAACAGTACTAATTTCATGAATGTTAATCATACTTTGACTTTGGAATGGGATCCAACCCCAGCATGGTATTAGAAATGTAAATGACTTGCAGAAATTAAACTGCCTGCTTCAGCCCCTATATAATTATCTATAAATCTATTATTTATTTATTTACATAGTGGAAGATAGTTACTGGGACCCATGTATTTCCCTTTAGTGCTTTGTTTGACTGATATAACTTTTAAGCCTGTTGACCAGGATGCAGATTCCCCTGTTGGACAGATGTAGAATATTTTGATAATGTGACCATCTATGTATAATCTGGAGATGAAATGCTTGGAACAGAGAGCATTTTCTGCTAAACAAGTATTCCATTATCACTGAAAATGTCCAATACTAATACAGATGGCACAAGTGGTAAACTATTAGCATTTGCTATAGGATCTTACAGTGGGCATTACAGCTTGATATGTTTATTACTGCACAGACTGTACAAATGACAGCATGTCCTACAGATTAGTGCTACATTGTGATTACAAAAGTGAAAGGACACTTACACCTTTGTCTTATGTCACCAGTAGAGATATCATGTGAGAAATCTAAGGAGAAAGAATGAATGTGTATGAAGAAAGGGTGGCCATGCCAAATTGTGTTCACTGTGAACTAATGCTGGAATAATTTGGTTCAGTCAAAACCTTTCTATACTGCAGAAGGATGCAGTGCAAAATAATATGTTCCTCTAGATTTGAAAGGAGTTCACAGCATGATTTAGGTGTATCCAGCAGAAAATGTTTAAAATATTTTTTGTTTGAATTTAAGGCAGTTTTGCAAATGTATCTACCTATTGGGTTTGGTATTTAAGTGTGTGCATTAGGTTTGCAGATTTTTTTAATCCAAATAGTGACTACACAACTGTATATAATTTCATCTATAAACATGTTACTTATGCTTGCATGAAAAAATGTTCTCCCTTTAAATATTCTTGTACTTTTTTAACAGAACATTCTGGAAATCTAAGTATGAATGAAAAAGCCTCTGCAGTGCAGACTTCACATAATCATGACAACAAACAAAAGCCATGACTACTATGAGTGATTTGTGAGGCAGCAGTATCTATCTGGTAAGACTCATAAATGAATGATAAATGCTCTATAATATAAATATCTGGTAGTCTTCAAGCAGAGAAAATGTAAAACAGCGCAAAATGCTTTTGTGAATGTAATTGCTTTTAGGTTAGAAAATATAACGCATTTTTGGGCGAACAGCTGTGAGCCAGCTGATGCTCAAAAGCTGATAAACCAGCTATTGTGATGGAAATTATGTTTTCTCATTACCTGACAAATTCTGCATAAGTACATGCCCTGTTTTGCTACTTCATGTGGACCAAATGTAGATTTTTTAAGGTGGTAAACAATATATATTGTTTCCATTTTTTCCTGTAATGCATAACTTCCTTTTAAAATGCAAGCGGAATAACTGAAATCAAACAGAAGCCGCTTGACCAATTATGTGGTGCTTTAGTGCCATCTAGTGGTATTTTCTAAACTCTGCTTCTTGACCAGTCTTTTAGAGACATTCAGGAAACATCAACTTAGTCCAACAATGAACAGCAACATATACCTGAAGCAAAAATAAACTATTTCAAATTTATTTGATCACTTGAATCAATGCACTGCCCTGAATAAAATACAAGCAACAATACAATAAAAATAATATGCAAAAATGTAACTCATGATAAAAACAGAAATTAAAAAAAATATGAAAAAAGAGGTAAATTGTATCACCAGCTTTAAAAATCAATACAAAACAAAACCAAGTCATATGTAAATTCAAATAAATAAAATAAATAGGATCTGAAACAGTACTTTAAAGCTTCCCAGTAGGGGAGATTCACTTAACCAACCAGGTAGCAGACTCTAGATATGAGGACCCTGACATTCATACATCCAAGGCTCAAAGGACTCAGGAGCATGACCAGAAAGAGTACCGGGGAGGTACTGAACATAGACCTGGTACTTCAATACCAGCTCAATATGTCCCTCAAGTAGAGGAGGACCCAAGTTGTGCAGGGCTAGAAATATCAGAACAAGAATTTTACAGATGATACATTGCCTCATAGGCAGCCAGCAAAGTTCACTCAAAACCAGCATGATGTTGGTGGTTCCTAGACACCCAAGGAAGTAGATGGGCTGCAGAATTTTGCATTAGCTACATAAGTCAAGTTCTTTATCTGGAAGCCCAAGGCAAATAACATTGCCAAGTTGTGAAGAGACTATAGTGTGTATCACAATAGGAAGATTTAAAGTTGAAGTAATGCATTTGAAACCAGACTGATGGGATAGAGAGATGGCCTTAAAATCCAGGGTATTCTAGGTGATCTATGTTCAATGTGTTGCACATGTGACTGATGGGCTGGCAGAAAGGAGATGGAATGCCTATCCAGGGAGGAGAGGGAGATGATTTCCCAGCTGGTTTTGCCCTGCCACTCCAGTGCTGCCTGTCTATCTCTCTGTGTCTGAGAAACAGGAGCTGGTCCACGGGAGGCAAGCACTGCAGCCAGTGACAGTAGCCCCCCCCCCCCTATTTTGCATGGAAGAGAGTGTGTATGAGTGGACAGGGGAGCAACTGTCAGCCCCTGCAGTGATGCAGGTGTGTATATCAACACATGGGAGTAGGATTAGGGCTGAAATAGAAAACTGTTCTCAATTGCCAGTATGCTGGCAAGAATGCAAGCATTCATGATGTCTGCCCGGATGCTGTCCCCTGTCCGTGCTCTCACTCTAGTCAATCTGGAGGGTCATCACACACTGCCAGGGAATGAATGGGTCTTTGTTCCATTGGGAAGATTTGATGATCAGAGGGCAGAAATAGGCGCAGAAGAAAAAAAAGTAATGCGCTTGATTCACGTGATGTTTCTGAAATAGAAACAAGCAGATTTGACAAGTGAAATCTGGTCATTCAGGCTCAGCAAATCATTAATTATTACCAGTACATTATGCACCTTGAACAGAGTTTTAGCTTGTAGCCACTATAAATGATGTTTGGAGAGAAGAATGGCATGCAAGACTGAGTCCACTGTCTTGAAGGTGTTAGGCTTCAGCTGATCCGCTGCCATCCAAGCGTAATCCATAGCTAAATGGTCAACTGCTGAAGTAGATTACTGAGAAAATGAGAGGTAAATCCTGAGGCAATGATAGGTATCACAACCCTCTTAATCAAATAACATAACCTAGAGCTATCATATACATAACTAAAAACAGAGCTGATTACAGAGCCTTGCAAAACACCACAGTCCACAGAGTAAGAAGATGAATTAACCTCCAAATCACTTTTTGTGTATGTCCACAGAAGTAGGAAGCAAGACAACTCCACTTGATACCACAGCAGTGTTCAAGTCAGCTACACAGGATCCAATGATCCACTAAATCAAATGCCAATGAGAGGTCTCTAATCTAAACGTTTACAGTAATGATACTGATCCCTCACCATAAAGAGATTCCTAAAGCTCCTAGTAAAAGCTGTCCGAGTACTTTGTCTAGTACAAAAATGGACTAGAAAGGGTCATTGATGTTAATACCTTTCAGGCAGGCTCCCAGTGATTACTACTTTCTCAAGAACCTTATTAGGAATTGGAAGGCTTCAGATATGACAGCAGTTATCCAGACCATCAAGATGTAATCTTGCCTTTTGAGGAGTGGAATGATCAAGGCCTCCTTCAGCAGAGATGGAAGCGTTCCTTACCCCAGAGAGACAAGGATGGCATGGTAAAGAACTTGGCGCAATACCTCTAAGCTAATCAAAACAGGCCCTGGTGGGACAAGGATGCCATGCACAAGTAGCAGTATGCATACTGGAAACACTGCAGAAATAAATCATAATCAGAATTACAAAACTTACATTAATCACAAGGAGGTCTCAACTCCTATAAACTGCCGATGAAGTCCTGACTAGTGCTTTGTAAACCCCTCGATCTAATGACAGCAAACTTAACAGCAAAACGCTAAGCAGCTACAAAAAATTTTTTTTCAGCTGATAAAATCTTTCCACATGGTGAGAAAGCCCTGAATGTACATGTCAAGAAAGAGTTCAGACGGTCATTCTGTGGCTACAGAGATCTCCCAAGGACAAAAACTTCTTCCAGAAGTGCCTGATCTTCCAGACAGTCCTCCTCAGAGGTAGTGCGACAATATAAAGAACAAAATCTACAGATTTTTGAAAGGAATAAAAAAAAAATATGCACATGGGAACATACCTCTCAACTGTCCAGATTTTTGCAGAATGTCCAGATTTTGGTGTCTTCCTTATAAAATTTTGATTTTCTGGCAAATCATGGGCAAGTCATTGAGGATTTTAGTCAGAAAAGAAAGACATTTCAGTTTCAGACTTCATACCCTTCAGAAAATGCATGCTAATGTAAAACCTGCTATTTGATCAACTTTCTAAGTTGGTAAGAGCAATATTTAAAATTTGTCCCTATTTTTGGGTCTTTGTCCCCCCATTATTTATGGCTTTTTCCAGATTTCTTACTCTAAATGTTGAGAGGTATGATGAGAAAGAGAAAGATCTGATATGGTGCAATATTTATGCAAAGGAAAAAGCCAAATTAATCAATCCAAAAACTGTCCCAAAGATATTTGAAAAGAAATACAGGAAAAGGCATCCAGATATGGAAAATTTCACAATACAAAAAATAAGATCACAAAAAGTGAACACAGAGCAGAAGTTTAGTAAAGTAGAAGTTTTAAAAAAAAGATACTGAAGTTATAGAATACCTGCAAAGTGAAGCATTTAGTGTAGAAAATCTTATATAGGTTATATCACAGCTTGATGGAACAACAAATCCCCCAAGTAAGGAGAAACAGGAGACGTGAAGAAGAAATATGGGCATGGGAAAGAAAAAGAGATTTAGTATGGTGCAATATTTATGCAAAGGAGAAAGCAAAACTAATCAATACAAAAACAGCAGCACCAAAGATATTTGAAGAGAAATACAGACAAAGCCATTGGATATGGAAAATTTTACAATACAACAATAAGAAAACAGAGGAAAATTAGAAAAGAGGATTAGTAATGGAGAAGTTAAAGAAAGAGAAACTGGGGTTATCGATTACCTGTGAAGTGAAGTGAAGTGAAATGAAGGATTTAGTGTAGAAAATCTAACCCTGATAACACCACAGCAGGATAGAGCAATGAATCCCTAAATTAAGGACAAACCAGTGGAGTGAGAAACATCTAATCAGGTGCCATATGAAGATACTTTGAACCCTTCCATAGGAAACCAGTACAAAAGTTCAGTTGGAGTTGAACAGCAAGAGAAGGAAAAGGAAACTGTGGCACTCAAACACTGTCAATTTTGTGGAGTGATAGGCCAGTGAGTTCCCATATGAAAGAGCAACAGATGACACAGGGTGAAACTGAAGAGAATATAGCACAGGAAGATGCTCTGAAACTTTTTGTAGAATGCCCTCAGAAAACGAAGAACAAAGAATTTGCCCTCAGTTTAGAAGAAAATGATCTAAGAGAAGAGTTGCTCGATTTAATAGAGATGGACAGACATATTAAGATCAATGAAAGAAATAGACTACAGAAAGTCAATAAAACCCAAAAAGTTAGAGATCTGATAAAACAAATGAACACAGTAGTTAGGACTGTTGTCCTTAGAGATTCATGCAATATAACAGAAGTAAACAGGATTTATTACTGTGCAGCTAAATTAATAACAGATAAAGTCTTACCACAAAAACACAGTGCAGTAAGGACAAGGAAGGGGAGACATCAAATGCCATCATACAAGTATTGAATAGAGAAAACTATAAAGCAATTAATTTATTTTTATTTATTTAACATTTCTTTACCGGAAAAGTCCGACTTGGAACTTGCCAATTTTCAGTGGAGGCCCAAGGAGAAATGTTCCAAACACGTCTTTGTAACTTGTGAGGAAACCACAGCACCCAGAGGAAACCCACATAAATGCAGGGAGGGCATGCAGGCTCCACACAGAAGGCACCCCGGCCAAGAAGTGAACCGGAGAATCTCTTGCTGCGAGGCAACAATGCAAACCATTGCACCACTGCAGCGTCCAGACAAGACAAGAAGTTTCATTAAAGACAAGAAGTGTCACTGCAAGAATAGTACAGAAGAGGGAACAGAGCAACAAAAATACTCAGAAAGACAGACATGACAAAAGCAATGCACAGCATCAGAACAGATCAGGATCTATCATGCACTATCACAAATAATAAACTAAAAATATCAGCACAGCATACCTCTCAACCTAGAAACATCAAAAATCTGGACAAGGCCCATGAAAAATAGGTACAAATTTGTACACTGATTAACATCTAATTTGCATATATAATTATGTAACCCCCACCCACTCCAATGGAATTGTGGGATACCAAGTTTCAAACGCAAACTGAAGAACAGACAACCAAAATATGGCAACAGAGTCCCCCTGCAGCCATTCCAATGTCCCATTACCTTGCAGTTTCTCCCCATTTACAATAAACACTAAAGTTCAGTCTCAGCCTCTCCACAGGATATGTGCCCATAGAATGGCGCACGGCAATGGTGGTCCCGCTACACAAGGGTGGGGCCACAACTGACCCTGGGAACTACCGACCAATAAGCCTGACCAGTTTGATCTGTAAGGCTATGGAGCGAATCATTATGGAACTCATAAATGGAGAAATTGAGAACCTCCAGTTGCTGGACCCCACACAGTTCGGCTTTGTCAAGGGCAGATCATGCCTCCTGAACCTGGTGGATTTCTTTGAGACAGTTACTCAGGCTATAGATAAGGGAAAGGAGGTACACACGGCTTACCTTGACCTTGCTAAAGCATCTGACACCATTCTCCATTCAGGTATTAGTGATACGCTCACCAGCCTGGGCATAAACCTTTATGTCACAAGATAGATCGTAAACTGGCTCTCAGACAGATCCCATAAAGTAAGAGTAGCGGGATCTATGTCCGAATCCAGACCAGTAATCAGTGGTGTGCCTCAGTGCTCTGTCCTGGGGCCCCTCCTGTTTGGCATATACTTCTCAGAAGTACAGGCAAGCACAGAAGGGCTGTGGCTGACTAAGTTTGCGGACGACTGCAAACTGGGTGCTATAATAGAGTCTCTGGCCGACATGGAGATCCTCCAGAAGGGCCTAAATGAGACTGATGAATGATGTCAAAGGCATGGTCTCAAGCTAAATGCAAAAAACTGCGTAGTAATCCCCTTTGAAAAAAACAGAGTACCCGCAAACTACAACATTGGAGGTAATCCCCTGAAATCTGAAGAAGAAATAAGGGATCTACGGACCCAAGTAGATAGTCAGCTTTCCTTTGATAACCATGTTGCCAAAGTGGTTAGAAAATCCTTCTATGTGACTCATCTGATCACAAAATGGTTTGCATCAAGATCTAGGGATGTAATGGTGCCCCTCTACTCTTCCCTCATCAGACCCATTATTGAGTACAATGCACCAATTGGAATGTACCTGGCTAGACATCTCCAACAGCTGGAGAGACCACAGAGGTACCTAACCAAGAGGATTACTGGCCTCAAACAGTTGCTCTATGCAGCACGATTGGAAAAGCTAAGACTGTTCTCTGTTGCATACCGCTTTCTCAGAGGCAATCTCTGTCTAACGTACAGAGCCATGTCCAACCCAGAATTGTTGAACATGCTCCATCTTAGCAAAACCAAATCTACTCGAGCTACATGCTCTAGGGATATAAACCTCAACACAACAATGAATAGAACATGCTGGAGGGATATATTCCCTTCGCAGAGTCTTCCCTTACTATGGAACAGGGTCCCGATCTACATAAGACAGAGCACCTCACTATCACTCTTCAAGAGGAACCTTGATGAGTGGATGGGTAATAGAAAGTTCACACCGGGGATCACACCAACAGCACTACTAGATAGGGGCCAAGGGTACTAGCTGCTAGTACAAGGGTCTAGGGAACTACTAAAGGGGCGGTGAATACCGCACAATGTGGCTGGGCTAATATACGCCTTCGGGCAGATAGCCCAGTACCAACCTATGAACCTATGTGTGCATACTGCTTTACTTCTACAATGATTATTTGGATTTTATTTTTACATTTTGCAGCACAACAATGCAAACACTAACAGACATCTCCTAAATAAAGCAATACTGTCTCACAATGAAAATAGACTTGGCATTAAAACTACTCTGCTCTTGAAACTCACATTCATTGAAATAGCATTGAAACCGAACATACCACAGCCAAAGAAAATGCATCTGGCCAGTGATGGATAAAGATTACCTTTGGGATGTTTTCAATTCATTGGCCCCTTACACACAAAACAAGAAACATACATATGTTCTTTTCATTGACACACCCTTCTGACTTTATTAAGTTATATTCCTTGTATAATACGGCACACTTGTTAGACAGAGCACATTTTAAATTTATTGTTTGAACATTTTTCCAGTAGGCTGTACTGTAGGCAATGAAACAAAATGCATGAACCACTAATGACAAAACTGCCCAATTCAGAACATTTCCATCATAAAAGTCTACTTCTACACCACACTATAAATAGAATGACAGTAGTGTAAGCCATAGGCATCTTGCACAGCTTCTCGCACTTCTTTTCAACTTCAGTGTTTTTTTTTTTGGGTGGGGGGCAAAAGGTCAAAAACCAGGGACACATTTTAAACATTGCTTGTATAATTTTGTAAAGTTGCTAGAATAAAATGTGTTACCACCATGCATATCACTGGCAAGTTTTGAACCCAGTGCCCTATGCACTACACTCAGAGCAGTATACCACTATGCCAAATCAGTAGTTTCCTGAAAAAAAGGAAGACTGAAACTTAATGACCATCATTTAGTGAATTCAGTTCTCACTTCTCACCATAGCTCTCAACCTCTTAGCACAAAAAACCTGAACAACAAAGCCTTAGCTCTCAACTCTTAGCTCAAACAATCTAGACAAAGCTCAGAAATGGTGGCTAGGGACTTTAGGTTCTTTTTATCCTGTACCAAAGGTACAGGGTTTGAGCCTGCATACCTGTAGCCACCAGGTGCAATACATGGGGGCATTTTCACATACACACACTATACTATTTGGTAGTTACTAGACATAGTCCAGGAAACTATTGAGGAGCCTATCTCAATTTCAGCACAGCACTGTTTCTTTAAGTGACTTACTCATAGTGGACAAATTGAAGTTGAGGGAATCAAACCTTGGACTAAAGGGAGGAACTTATTAGTAGCTCACACTCTTTATCCTCCTCACTAACTGCCAGAAATGCTATGAAATATGATGAGCACATCTGCACTGGAATCACCATTTACATCTTTATATTTTTATATGTTCAATTTGACACTGTGAGGTGGTTGAAAAAGAATATAAGGTGAAAGTTGAATATTTCAGTCAGACTGCATGAATGTGTTATACATTTAAAATGCCATAAATAAAGGAAATTTATATAACAGAATCATGTTTTCTCAGTACGTTCTAATTTGGGATATATTTTTTTACCAGGGAATAACTGACATAAATGGGTTGTTTTTCCATGGACCATTACTGGTATTCATTTGAGCCCTATTAAGAGAAGAGGGTTATATCAACCACCGAGTTTCACTGGATTAGAAATGACACATCTATTAGATATTAGGGCAGCTTCTTTTCATAAAATATTCCAGAGGGGATACATCAAGATTAGAACTGTTTATCAGGCCAATACCAACTGGAATATGAGAGGTAGTCCAAAGCTTTGACAGACAATAACAACTGCCATGGCAAGCCTACACAGGATATTGAAAAATATGGCAGTGGACTTCACAACTACATGGCACTAAACGGAAAAAGAATGCTGTTACAATTGTCGCCTTGTTATTAATATGGCTATAAATATAACTGAGGATCACACTTGGAAGCATATCCATAACCAGTTAAAGGATACACACACAGACACACACACACACACACACACACACACACACACACACACACACACACACACACACACACACACACACACACACACACACTCCAAACCTGCTAAGCTGCCCTGCTGACTCCAGTCCTGCTGAATAATACATCCAATTCTGTTCGCAATGTCCAGCTGCATAATACATCCAATCCTGCGATGTCCTGCTGAATAATACATCCACTGCTTGCCCTAAACATGTGGCTGCTCTGCTCGCTGAAATAAATTTAATTGTGCAATTGCAAAGATATATCCACTCCTACTTGTGCGTTGCCCCAAAACATAGCCTGCTCGCTCTTGCAATACGAGTGCATTTGTGGTTGCTATTCTAAATGTGTAACCCTACCCGTAATACATCTAAACTGCTGCTAATACAACTCCAAATGTTTCTCGCTTGCCGGAAATGATGACGTGAGCTCAATTCCGACTGGCTAATAGCCCTGATGGAGCTGACATCATCGCGCACGTGATGACGTCAGCGTCAACAGCGAGAACTTCGAAAAAATTAATAAAACTATAAGAAAAAATCGGAAATGAAGGGGAGCCACTCGAGAATAATGGCACCCCTTCACCTGGACCCAAAACTCGGTAAAAAACGAGTAAATCGGTATGGTTGAGAGGTCTGCAGCACAGGCAGAAAAACATAGAAGATATGCACATCAATATAAAGGAAAAGTACAAAATAAGCAATTTATTGATGACCCAAGAAAGTTTTATAGAGAATTGGGAAACAAGGCAAAAGGAATTGAAACACCATCAAAAAAGAAAAAACAGATACATTTTGGAGAAATATCTAATAAGATGCTGAATGGACTGAAGAAATAAAACAAAGAATAAAAAGTTCAAATGTACAGGATATGAAATGGGATGAAATAATGGCCAGAGAAACTGAAACAGTTAAGAAAAGCTCCTAACTGGAAAACCCGAGGCCCAGATGCAGTACCTAACTTCTGGCTAAAAGTATTAACATCTTTCCATGAAGATTTTCCCATGAGTATGAACTATTGATATGAACACCTCAAACAGATGCCAACCTGGTTAACAGAAAAAAACAATACTCCTCCTTAGGAGTGAATCTGCAAGCTATCCTAAAACTATAGACCAATAACTTGCCTTCAGATGATGTATAAACAATACACAGGAACTGATGCCGACAGACTTTATAGTCATTTAGAAGACAACTCAATCACGACAACAGAACAAAAGCGTAACAAACAAAAATCATATGGAACAAAGGATCATTTGTTGTCACATAAAGTCATAATGGAGAACTGTAAAAAGGGGAAGATTCTAAGTATGGCATAGATGGACTACAAAAAAGGATTTGACAGTATCCCACATTCATGGATAAAAGACTGCTTAAAAATATATAAGATACACCCTACACTGATCAATTACATTACAGTGACCATGAAACAGTGGCAAACCACTTTGCAGTTAAGCCATGATAAAGGACAAATTATTATTCCTGGGATAAAAATTCAAAGGGGGATATTACAGGGTGACTCTTTCTGACTGCTGCTCTTTTGTCTTGCCCTTAATTCATTAAGCCATCAACTTAACAGATTAGGTCATGGCTACAATTTGACTTCCAGAAAACAACCAAGTGTAAAGACAGTATAATTCATCAGATGAGAAACTGAAGGCATGACTGCATGTAATCAAAACTTTTCAGATGATATAAGAATGTCATTTGATCTTAATAAATGTGCAAAAGCAACCTTTAAATCAGGAAAGCTGCAGCACCAAGAAAACACGAGCCTGGGACAGGAATGTGATATAAAAGAACTTGCAAGAGGGATTGTATAAATATTTGGGAATTGATTAAGGATCAATAATAAAACACGAACAAATACGAATAAAACTTAGTAAGGAATATTTTAGAAGACTAAAATTAATACTCAAAACAGCTCTGAAATCCAGGAACAAAGTCCAGGCCATAAACCAATTTGCTCTTCCTCTCCCAACTTACAGTTATGGAGTGATTGACTGGCCCCAAAGGTATTGGATCAGTTGTACAGGAAAACAAGAAATATGCTTCATTCTTAACAAATGATTTATATAAATCAGTGTATACCAAGACTATATATCCCCCATTCTGAAGGAGGTTTGGGCATACTCAAAATTGATATCATGTATAGATCTGCAATCCTAGGACTGCATACATATCTGCAACACCCTAATATAGAGAAAGTTTTACAACATGAGGAGAATAAGTCTAAGAGGACTTCTCGTCTTAATTTAGCATAAACGGGTCCCCTACACATGGTCGACATTTCACAATGGCCGAGACCATATAATCGACATTTGAAATGCCGACCATGCGGAAACGGCATCTCCATACAATGCAAAATGGAAAGATTTCCATTTCTGCACTGTAGTGTGATCTCTGAGTTCGTATATTTAAGTTACGGAGGTGTGTGGGGGGCATAGCCCCCCATGAGGGGGTGCAGGGGGACGTAGCCCCCCCCCGCTAGCATTTAAAAAAAAGAAGTTATGTCTTACCATAACGTTCCATCTGTGTTGTAGATCTTTGTTTATTCATTACTATTAGGACCTCGGTTCCATCCTCAGAACCGATACGGCCGTTTCCAAGCTCACGCCAGCCAAAAACTCTCAGCTAAGACCTACCCATAATGCCCCTCTCCTAGTTACTCCAGATCGAGTTTGCCCACCCCAATATAATAGACGTACTAATAGAAAAAATAGTAAAAGGCTCTGTCTGACCAAATACCCTAACCAGGAGTTCCTAAAGTATACCAGGAGTCCAGGCAGGGGGAAGGAGGACAGGAAGAAATGAATGAACAAAGATCTACAACACAGATGGAACGTTATGGTAAGACATAACTTCTTTATCTGATGTTGTAAATCTTTGTTCATTAATTACTATTAGGACTGAGTCCCCAGCTACTTGAGTCCTGGGTGGCCCTAAGGAAGGATATTCCTGAGCACCACAGAACCAAAAGATGCTCGTCCCCTGGAGGCCAAATCCAATTTGTAATGAGAGATAAAGGTATGAGGTCTTGCCCAAGTGTCTGCTGCGCAGATATCATCCATAGAGGCTCTGGAATGAAATACTACAGAAGTAGCCATAGATCTGGTAGAATGAGCCTTTATTCTGGAAGGTAAGGATAGCTTATTCTGTTGGTAGATAAAGGTAATGACGTTTCTAAGCCAGGAGGTTAAAGTCACTTTGGAAACAGGTTTACCCAATCTGGGTCCTGCAAAGGCCACAAACAATTGATCTGTTTTCCTGAAAGATTTAATCCTGTCCAAATAACAACGAAGCTGCCGATGCACATCAAGGGTTTGCAAAAGGTACTCCCCTCTATTAGAGTGCTGAGGGAAGAAAACCGGCAGGTCAATAGATTCGTTAATGAAAAATCCAGAAATGATCTTGGGCAAGAAAGAAGGGTCAGTATGAAGGGACACCCTATCATGTGGAAGATCAAGTAAGGTCTCTTGACATTCAAGGCCTGCAGCTCAGATACTCTTTTCGCCGAGGTAAGTGCTACTAGAAGTAAGGTTTTCCATGACAAAAATTTTAAATCACATGAATCAAAGGGCTCGGAAGGAGGACCTGTGAGAGATTGAAGTGCCAAAGTCAAGTCCCAGGGTTCTAAGGGAGGCTTGACCAGAGGTTTAACATGTAATACTCCTTTCAAAAAAGTCTTGCATATGCGGTGTGACATAATCAAAGAATTATCAAGTCCATTATGAAAATTGGCGATAGCTGCTAAATGTACAGTGATCGTCGATGCTGAGGCTCCTGCATAAACAGTCGTGTTGGATATGTCGAAATTCAGTTGATATGTTCGTGTACATGTGGTTCGGGACTATTATCATTTTGGTAAACCATTAAGAGTGGACAGTATTCTTTCTGGAAGGACAGTGTTCCACAGGGTATGCACTAAGGGATACGCGACAACAGAGAAAGGCCATCCAGCCCACATTAGTTTGGAAGGAACCTGGGCCTAGGTTCACCCCTCATAGCATTAATACAAATATGAACTAACCATCGTCATAGAATATATTTTCTTTTGGTCGGATTACCATATAGACCAAGAGTGGAACATTTTGGACAATTTTTTATGGAATACTGTGTTGCATTCTTTATGAAGGATTTTTTAGTGCTTTATGAATAATGAGTCATTTTGTACTTTTTCTATTCATGATTTACGTACATTTAATAAAGGGATTCAGTGTCTTTATTACAGGGATACAGTATACTATTCTATATGTGATTTTATAACCACATTCTGGCTTATTATTTATAGGTGGAGAATAATTTTTTTCATCACAATATTTTTTGTCCTAGCTAATATTTTGTTTGTCTGACTGTTCCACAATCCGACATTGGAACATATATTGTATTTTCATTTGGAGAAATTTGTATTTGCATGCTCCTTGTGAATCTTATTGACATCTGTTGCTTAGAGGTTGTTTGGAAGACCGTTACTAACATAATAATAAGGTCTCACTTAACATCTATATATCAACAAGTTAGTTATTTATGATATTACTATTCATGAGGTTGTGAAGGGTTTATATTATTTTGGACCAGATAAGGCACATGATTTGATTACTTATTGTAATTAGATAGATGTTTGCATCTTTCAAATCAGTGGGTCATGTATTTGTTGGGTTGTAATCCCTTTTCCTAAGAAACATTTTAAATATTTGTGATCATTGAACTGATAACAGGGGACTTGGTCGTTTATTATGATCAGAGGGTTTTCCCAAATTTTGGGGATTTATTAGTTAATAGTGATCACGTGGTTGTACTCCGGAGCATCTGTACACGTTTCATTGGGTTTGTGCTACATATTACATTGAATAGGTGGATTTTTCAAGAAATCTCTTTGGGTCAGAACTCAGTATTTGAACATATATTGTGTATTTATCAAACGCATTATTGGTCTTAATTGTGGGGGGGGGGGTTATTACTTCCCCTTTCTATAATTTTCTTTGTATTTTGATCCATTCGGCAAACCTTTGCACTTATTTGTGACCCAAAGGATTGTATATTATGTATTGGTTAGACGTAAGCCCAGGATTGGGTATATGGGGATTACACACATTTAGCACCTTTGAAAGTCTGTCCAAGTGACGTCTTGTTGGCGTTATATTGGTCTTATCCTATCACAGTTCACTACCGAGAGGTTTACGGGTGATTGAAGCAAATTAGCAACTTATGGTCATGGATCTTAATCAACTACTTCAGGGCCTTTGTGCAGATAAGGATGACATCCATGTATTTGGAATCAAACTAACAGATGAGGGCACAAAGGAGAACAGCCAGATAGATCCAGTTGATGGTTGTAATTTGCTCTTCACTCAGCTTAGTAAAAAGGTGGAAACCCTACATACTAACATCCGGCATTTAAAGCTTTTCAAAGCGTATCAAAATCAAAATATTACTTCTAGGGATTTAAGGACCAAACTACAGCCGCTAGTAAGCAAGCCAGATGACACACTACTAAGGGATTGGAACATGGCATAACAGCAAGCATCCATGCCCTTTGTTAACATTTTAGCATCTTATTACGAAAAAACAATTGAGGTCAACATATATGATGTGCAAAAAATATGTGAAGAGTTGAAAAAGAATGAAGAGCAAACCAATTTCAAGGATAATCTTAGCAGACTTTCAAAGAAATTGATTACTCTTGAAAACCATTTAAAAAATAAAAAGTTACACAAATTCTCCAGAGATATGGAAGATTATGAGGGGTAGGCCCTTTGAGTCACAGAGAAGTGTTAGGTTTGCTGATGGAACAAAAAACACTGCTCAGATATGTAAAAAAAGACCCAGCTCTATATTGAAAAAAGGTAAAGCAAACACTACAACTTCGGGGGAGGAATACATTAATGACTCCTCCACATACATTAATTACTCCTCAGATTCCAAGAGGGGTCGGAGCTCTGAACACCCTTTAGGGGTAGGAAGCACATGGGGGGATTGTAAACACAGGGGTAAAAACTATAGAGGATCTCTTTCTATCAATAGTGAAATAAATGTAGAGTGTTCAAATGTGTACAACATTTCTAAACATCTTTTATCACCTGAACAGGAATTATTATTGAATAAAGGTCTTGGTTTTATCCCTGGCTTTTTTGTGGATGAAAGCATTTTTGTCTCTGATATCTTGTCATTTTGTAGAAAGCTCAATTTGAAATTGTATTTTGGTCAACAGGATCATTCTCAAAGATTGGCTGAATTTCGATTTTATAAATCTGATTTCAGTCCACCCATGAACAAATGTGGCCATTTTTCAACAAGCAGTCATCAAAGATCTACATTATAAACCATGTTCCTCACAGATTCTTAGAAACAACTTAACAATGGCTGAACAAAAAGCTCTCACAGATCTTAGAGCAAACGCTGATACTTCTATTTTACCAGCAGATAAGGGTGGGGCGATGGTGATTATGGACTCTAGTTATTACTGGGCAGAGGGAACTAGACAATTGACTAACGTTCAGCATTACATGAACATGCCCACTGACCCCACTCTGAATTTCAAAAAAGAGATTGATGATTTTTTGCAGGAAGCAGTGGATAATGGAATTATCAGTGTCAAAACAAGACAACATTTAATGGTAAAAGATCCGGGCAAACAATACCTATACTTACTGCCCAGAATTCACAAATCTTTGAGGACGCCACCAGGTAGACCCATAGTATTGGGTATTGGGTCCCTTACTGAACCATTATCAGCATTTCTGACTGAACATTTACAACTGCTATTGCCACATGTCAGAGCTAGGTTAAAGGACACAATTGAGTTTTTACAAATTGAGTCTGAATTAGAACCCCACTGGTTGATGTGTACCCTGGATGTCAAATCACTTTATACCAGCATTCCACACTGGGCAGGTCTAACAGTGTTAGAATTTTGGTTAAATAAGGCCAACCTTTACAATCCTGGTTTCAACACCTTGCTCATTTGCATGGCCAGACATGTCCTCACGAAAAATGTCTTCTATTTCAAAAATGAATGTTACTGGCAAATAAAAGGTACAGCAATGGGGCATCTTTTGCCCCAATATATGCTGATTTATACATGGGATATGTTGGAGAACATATTATATATAATGAGTCACATAACCTGTACTTGCCAGAGATTGGTATATGGAGACATTTTTTGGACTGTTGGCTTATATGGAAAGGAGGCAGTGATTACTTCAAGGAATCCATCAAATACATTAATGAAAACAAATGGGGGCTGAGTTTACTGTGAATTTTCATAAAGATGAGATTCACTTTTTGGATGTTAAGTTACAGCATCAACCAGACAATACATTATGCACCACTGTTTATAGAAAATATCCACAATACAACAGCTTGTTACATGCCTCCAGTCTCCATCCCAAACTTACAATCAGAAATATCCCCAAATCTCAGTTTTTGTGTTTAATGAGAATCTGTTCATCACAACAGGATTTGACACATTCTCATCAAGATTTAGCTAACAGGTTTCTAGCAAGGGTTTACAGTATACAGAATGTGAATTCAGCCATGCAATGGGCAGACAGCAAACCTAGGTCCACTTTATTACAGTACAAACACTCATCCAGGAGGGATAACACAGACACTTTGAGAATGGTCACTACATATGGTAGGAACATAGCCATTTTTAACTGATGTAATTGAGAAACATTGGAAAATTTTGAAGGTAAATGAGGAATTGTGTGACATTTTGGGGGACAGATGCTCATATTCCTTCAGGTGGGGTAAAACATTAGGGTCTCATTTTTCTCATTACAAAAAACTACTGATCGGAATGTTATTGACTATCAAACAACATTAACAGGAGAGAGACTGGTTGGTTCATACCCTTGTGGACACTGCACCTTCTGTAAATATGTTTTCAAAACCAAATCATTTACTAGTAAAAACACCGGGCAGGTTTTTGATATGAATTTTTACGTCAATTGTGGAACAGGCTGGATTATATATCTGGCCACCTGCACTTGTCAAGCCTTTTATGTGGGGCAAACTTGTAGACAATTTAGGTGCAGGATGTCAGGACATCTAAGAGACATTAGAAATGCAAGAGCCACTAATTCTTTATATAGGCACTCACTTGTTCATCATACTGCTAAATTCACCTTTACAGTCATTGATAAAATATCGGGCAACAGATCTTTTAAAACAGGGTGGCATGGCATATTAAACATGAAGGAAAGGAAATGAATTGTTAAATTAGGGGATTTATTCCCCCCGGGATTAAATGACAAACTGTAGGGTTTTGTCAACATTTCATTTCATGTCATGAGTCTTGATGCCATTAATGCATACACAATTTTATAGGTCTAGTGTCATTAATGAATATAAGTAAAAAGAAAAAAAACTTTTTTGTTTAAATTTTAAATCATGTTTATTGCATTTCATTGTTCAGTATCACACTGATTAATCATTAGTCAGGAAATGATGTAATTTGTTCATAATTAGATAGACTATATATTGCAGTCTTTATACTGCCTTATTTTATATACCACTGATGAAAGCAATATGCTGAAACCGGTCTGGTCTTGTTAATAAATATTCACGCTCACAAGGTGCTGGCTCTCCATTTTGGTCTTATGTAAAAGAGTAGTCAGGTATTGTAGGATCTTTTGAATAGGCATAGAGAAAGGGTCTAAGTTCTGATCTTTGGCCCAAATAACCTAGTCCATTTACTAGAATAAACTTTCCTGGTGGAAGGTTTGTGTGAAGCCAGAAGAATATCACAAACAGGAGATGGGATGTCAGGCAGCCTGGCAATCATTGTAAGTGGAGGTACCAAGCTGTGAGCTTGAGACTGTGGAGGTTTGGATGAATCAGTCCCTGAGGATGAGATAACAGGTCTCGGGAATGATCCAGGATCCACGGGCTGTGAATCAGATAAGGCTATAGAAACGGAAACCAGACCTGACGGGGCCAGTAGGGGGCAATGAGGATCACTTTGCTTCTCAACCTCTGAGCTTTCTAGAGAAATTTTGGAATGTGGGGAAATGTGGGAAAGGCATACAGAAGACCCAGGGGCCAATCGTGTGTTAGAGCATCCCTCGGTGGTGCCCCCTGAGGGGGGATCAGGTCCTAGTAGCTTCTGCAGTTGTAGTTTGGGGGGCAAACAGATCGCAGCAAGGCTTGCCCCAGCTTTGAAAGATCCGATCTGCTGTTACAGGGTTGAGGGACCACTCATGAGGCATCAGGATGTTCCTACTCAGATTGTTCACAATAAGGTTGAAACTCCCAGGAATGTGCGTTGCTATAAGAAAGCAGTTGGAAGCTATCGCCCAGTGCCAAATCCTCATGGCTTCCTGACACAGGGGGTAAGACTGTACAGTTGTGTACCCTTATCAGATGTTAGAGTGTATTCACTGTTGCAGTCCTAACCAATGGGTTATCCAGCTCATGGTAGCCCTCGATCGGCCAGAATACCAAAGGTAAGTAAATATGTCAGCTGTCGTTGGTTGTAAAGGACGTCAGGACGTCCGATACAAAAGGAGGCAGCCAACGTCACTTCCTCAGTCTTTCTTGCCAAAACAGTCAGGAGCTCCCAGCAAACAAGGCTTAAGCCAAAAGAAACTTTGGCAAATAAAACCAGATTCAGCCTGTACCTTAGGAAAGGAGAACAGGAGAGGACCAAAAATGGGGGAAGGAGGGAGGAAAACCAGGACTGCAACAGTGAATACACTCGAACATCTAAATTTGTGGTAAGTGTACACAAATGCACTATGTTCATCATGTTTCACTGTTGCAGTCCTAACCAATGGGTTGATTACCAAAGCCCAGAGAAAAGGGAGGAGGTACCAACAGAATCAAGGATTGGAGAGAATGCCCTGCAGAACAGCAGTGGCAAACCCTGCCTGGATCTAGAAAACAAAGGCAAATTATAATGCTTTATGAAAGTGTGAACAGAAGACCATGTGGCAGCCTCTAAAATGTCTTTAGTAGGGACACCCCTTAAAAAGGCCGCAGAAGTGGAAGCTGCTCTTGTGGAGTGGGTCCTAACCCCTTGAGGAGGAACCTTGCCATGAAAGGAATAACAGAAAGTAATACAATGTGCAATCCACTTAGAAATGGTTTGCTTAGAGATAGCTTTGCACTCCAGAGGCAAAACTGACCAATAACTGTGCTGATTTCCAAAGGTCTTTAGTCCTGTCCAGGTAAAACCTGAGATGTCTGTGCACATCAAGAGAATGTAGGATCCTTTCACCTCTATTTTGCAGATTAGGAAAGAAAGTAGGAAGGTGTATGGACTGATTAAAAGTCAGGCTAGAAACCACCTTAGGCATAAAAGAGGGATTGGTACACAGAGAGACACAATCTGCATGGAAAATAAGAAAAGGCTCCACAGCCATCAAAGCTTGCAGCTCCAAAACCCTCCTTGCTGAAGTTATAGCCAAAAGGAAGGCAGTCTTCCAAGAGAGAAACTTTAAATCTGCAGTGGCAGCTGGCTCAAAAGGAGGAAGAGTGAGTTTCTCTAGAACAAAATTAAGATCCCAGGTTGGAGTAGATGCCCTTCTGGGAGGTTTTAAGTTGCAAGCACCTCTGAGAAACATTTTCATCAGGGGATGAGAGAAAATGGGTTGCTCAAAAGAACAATGAGCAGAAATGGCTGAAGCATGGATCTTGATAGAGGAAAAAGAAAGACCACCCTGAAGCAAACCAGCCAAGTATTCCAGGATCAGAGGAAAAGTAGGCTGAGAAGATTCCCCTCTAGCCTGCATCCAATGGGAATCTTTCCTATTTGGCAGCGTAAGACTTCCTAGTGCTAGGCCTCCTGAAGTACATTAACCACCTGCTGGGAAAGGGAAGAAGAAATGGATTGATTCATACAATGAGCCATGCTGCCAAATTGAGATACTGAAGGTGAGGATGTAGAATGTTTCCCCCTTCCTGAACCAAAAGATCTGGTTTCAGAGGAAGACACCAAGGAGGAAATTGGGAGAGACTGTAAAGCAGTGGATACCAATGCTGTCTGGTCCAGTCTGGAGCTATGACAATAGTCCTTGGTCTTTTGTCCCTGATCTTCAATAATACTCTGGGAAGAGGAGGGAGGGCATAAACTGACAGAAGCGCCCAAGGGAAGGACAGAGCATCCACTCTCCAGGCCTTGCTGTGATGCTGTCTGGTGCAAAAAAGTGGTAGAAGGTGGTTGCCTGGGGAGGAGAAAAGATCCACCTGAGGAGTGCCCCAACATTGAATGATGCTGTAAAAGACTGCTCTGTTCAGTTACCACTCGTGAGGATCCAGGGTCTGTCTACTCAACTGGTCTGCCAAAACATTGAGTCTCCCTGGAAGAAACTGAGCTAGGAGATACAGGCCCAAGGATGTTGCTATGGACCAGAGAATCATGATCTGTCTGCACAGGGAGTAAGAATGAGTCCCTCCCTGTTTGTTGATGTACCACATGACTGTGGTGTTTTCTGTTCTGACAAGCAGAGTTCCTGGAGATAGAAGATGCTTGAAAGCTAGTAAGGCCTGCTGAACTGCTATCAACTCCTGGTTTATGTGCAGATGCATCTGCTGGGCATTCCAATGTACCTGTATGCATCTGCCATCCAGGTGAGCTTCCCAGGCATAGTCCGATGCGTCTGTGATAATAACATGAATGGCAGGAGGTGGGCGAAAAGACATGCCTTTGTTTTGTAGACAGGCTGTCACCCACCAAAAAAACTGTCTGCAGACATGGAAGCAGAGGAATTATCATATCCAGGCCCTGTGTGTGTTGACACCAAAGTTTTTTAAGGTACCATTGCAATTTCCTCATATGCAGTCTTGCATATGGAATCATGAGAATGCAAGAGGCTATATATCCCAGAGCTTGCAGGTATTTCCTTGCAGGGAGCTGGGACAGGCTTGCCAAATCCTTGAAGTAAACTGAAATAGCTACATGCATCTCCTGTGTGAGATATATCATCTGGGCAACTGTGTTCAGACTCACTCCCAGGAATGTTATCTCCTTGGATGGCACCATTTTTGATTTTTCCTCAAGGAGTCTTTACAAATTCCAGATCCTTTAACAGCTGTTCTTAAGAATTTGCTTGAATTAGATAATGGATAAATCTGATTTTTCTTCTGCCTGCAAAAAGCAATGACTGGAGCTAGGCACTTTGTGAAAACTATGGGAGCAGGAGATAAGCCAAAGGTCAGTGCAGAGAATTGATAATGTTGCTTGCCCACTCTGAAATGAAGGTATTGCGTGCAACTTTCCCTGATAGGAATGTGTAGATAAACTTCTTTGAGATCCAAAGTTACCAGCCAGGACTCCTTGTCTAACATTGGTAGCAACTGATGTAGAGTGAGCATTTTGAACTTTGGAATTACCAAGAAAGAGTTCAAAATGAATAGGTCTAGGACAGGATGCCAGGTGCCTTATTTTTTTGGAACTAAGAAAAGTCTGGAATAGAAGCCCTGGCCTACCTGCTGAGCAGGAACTGATTATATTGCTCCCATATGTAACAGAGACACAATTTGCTTTTCTACTTCTGCCCTTTGGTTTGGAGGAGTGTCCGGGAATCCTTTGGGTACTGGAAAGGTGTGGAAAGAAAACCTGTGTCCTAGAGGCACAGTTCTGAGTACCCATTTGCTGTCCATGATGGTGGCCCAGACATTTGCAAAAAAGGCCAACCTTCCCCCTAAAGGATTCTCCGGGCATGCAGGAACAGGCAGAAGTTGGACAGAGTCACTGAGAATGTTTGGATTGAGATGCAGGCTTAGAACTTCCTGCCTTGGAAGTGGAAGCATGCCAATGCTTAGACCTTTGAGGGGTAGCCACCTGCCCCCTAGAAAATTTGTAACCTCTAGTCCAAGAACGTTTCTGTCTGCTGGTATCAGGAAACATCCAACTCTTAGAAGGGTAATTCCTGCTGAAGCGAGGAGGTTGAACTTGCAGAAAATCCTAAACTTGTATGCATAGACTTGGCCTTATCCTCCATCTTTTTGAGCACTTCCTCTGCTTTGCTGCCAAAAAAAACTGTCCTTATGTAAAGGTACATCTAAAAGCTTAGACTTGACAGGCTCTGGAAGGGGCTGCTCCTTGAGCCAAGCATACCCTCTGATAACAGATCCAGTAGCTGTAGCCCTGCAGGAGGTTTCTAGAATATCAAAACCACAATGTAATGAATGTTTATTAACAAGACTGGCAGAATTCAACAAATCCTGCATATCCTTACTCTCTGCCAAAAGAGGCACATTTGCAGTCTAACTTAATAGCCTCCAAGGTGTGCTGCTTATACTTAAGCATATGAAAAAGGCAATTAGTAGACCTAATAGCAAGAGTGGCAGAGGTATAAACTTTTTTACCCCACCTATCCAGGTTCCTAGACTCCTTGTAGGAAGGAATATGATTTTTGGTAATAGTGACCTTAACTCCTTTAGGCCCTTGAGAAATAACCTCTGGGTCAGCTAGCGGATTCCTAAAAAGAATCAAATGAGAATCAGGGACTCTATAGTACCTGTCAGGTTTCCTGGGAGCAGGAGGAACCAAATTTGGAGTCAAGGAATTTTCCAGAAAAACATCATCAACCACCTCCAACACTGGAGGACTAGCCAGAGGCTTATGCTGTGGAAAATCCAAAAACTCCCTAATCCTTTTCTTAGATTGGGGATAATCCTGTCTTTCTCATTTAAAAATGCTCCCTGAGAGTATTCAAAGTATCACCAAAAGAAAAATCCTTTGGAGGAGAAGCAGAAGGAATGGATTCCTCTGCATCTGAATCCTCAAAAGGAGAAAAAAACCTGAGAAACTTCCTCTTCATCAGCAGAAATGCTAGAAGTATCAGAACCTGAATAAGATAAAGCCTCAAGAGAGACATCCCTACCCCTTTTTAAAGGAGGAGGTTGTGAACCCCTAACAAGAGTCAAAAGGTCATTAGCCATTTTAACCATTTGAGATTGAGGGGAACGAGAGGAAACTGGAGCCTGTTTCTTCAGAGGCTTACGACTGGAAGATTTACCTGCAAGCCTAAAGGACTCGGGGGGGGGGGCTGGCAACCACCAAAGTTGTGGCAGAGGACATCGGTATGAGCCTGCTGTCCGAACGAAGAATGGTGGCCTTGGACACCGGATCCTGCCTAGCGGCTCTGGATCCAGCTAAAGAAGCAACAGGTGGAAGGTCAGAAGACAAAATGGGAGCTGGAGGCCTGGGGGACTCAGAAATGGTTTCAACCGAGGCCTGCAGTTGAAAATACTTGGACTGCAGGGGCTGCAAAGATGCCTTACTAGCTACTGCAGTACTGATGACCAACTTATCATCTGAAGACTTGACCCTCTGAAGCCTGTCGCAGTCCTTATCCTTACACTTCTTAGGGATATCTGAATCCTGAAGACCAACGGATGCCATACCAACAAACTTAGACCACACTCCAAAATGCTTAGCTAAAACCTTAGCCCAACGACGAATAGTATGCAGATTACAGGAAGCACAGAGATCACAACTAGGAACGTCATGGTCAAGGCCTAAACAAATAATACAATAGGAATGAAAATCTCTATGGGGAATCTGTTTTCCACAGGTAAGACAATTATTAACTTTTTCTGACATTTGTTAAAGCAAGAAAAGAGGATCCCCAATGGGGTACTTAGCTGTAGTTGACTTCAACTTTGTAGTTGGAAACCAAAAAGGTAAACTGCCGACTGGTACCCATGCAAAAAGCTTCTGCTTTGGGCTCTGCAGCAAGGGAAACTGAGGAAGTGACGTCGGCTGCCTCCTTTTGTATCGGACATCCTGACATCCTTTACAACCAACAGCCGTCATTTACTTACCTTTGGTATTCTGGCCGATTGAGGGCTACTGCAAGCCGGATAACCCATTGGTTATGATTGCAACAGTGAAACATGATGAACATCTGGTTCTGCCTTGCTTGTTGATATACCAGATGACTGACATGTTGTCTGACTGAATTGCAATGGTCCCAGAGGGTAGGGATGCATGGAATGCTTGCAACATAAGAGAACTGCCTTCAGTTCCAGGACATTTGTGTGCAAATTGGCCTCCATGGGGGACCAGGTGCCTTGGACAGTCATTCTCTGGAAATGCCCCTCCCCCACCCTAACAGGGAAGTGTTCGTGGTCACCGTGGCCATTGGCTGGGGAAGATACAATGGTTGACACCAAAGATTCGCTTTATCCACCATAACATTTCTTACTTGCAACGGTTTGTAAGACATATCATGTGGTCGAGTTAGCAACGACCATTGTACGGAAAGGAGCCACTGCAGGATTCTCATGTGCAGTCTCGCCACTGGTACTAACGTAATGGCAGCCGCCATGGAGCCTAAGAATTGCAGTACAAGACGTGCTGCTACATAGGTCTGAGGAAGAAGGTCTTGGATTTGATGTCTTATTTTCGTAAGCCTGTGAGAGGGGAAGAGAAGCTTGACAATATGTGGTGTCGAAGATCGCTCCAATAAATTCCAGTGTCTTCATTGGAGACATTTGAGATTTGTCCTTGTTTATTGCATTCCATAAGCGGAGAGCGAGACCTTGAGTGTAAGAGGCGCTGCGGACTAGGAGTTTCCTGGTCAGAGCTAATCGTCTAGATAGGGAAATACCTGGAATCCTTGTAGGCGAAGATGAGCTACCACAATTGCCATACATTTGGTGAACACTCGGGGGGGCTGTCAAGAGACTGAATGGCAGTGCCCTGAACTGATAGTGATTAGCTCCCAGCTGGAAGCAGAAAAACCTCCAGGAGCAGTGATCCATCTTTATGTGGTAGTACACATCCTGGAGATCTACAGAGCACATCCAGTTGTCCCTCCCTTGGAAGGGAAGAATGGACTGTATCGTGACCATTTGGAATTTTTGAAGTTTGATAAATTTGTTCAATAGGCTGAGATCCAGGATTGGTTTCCATTCCCCTGTCTTTTTTGGCACTAAAAAGAACCTTGAGTAAAACCCAGATCCTGTCTGGTCTGGTGGGACTGGTTGGATGACTCTTTCTTAGCAGCTTTTCTATTTCTAAGGCTGCTAATTCCCTCTGATTGGGTAGTATATCAGGGATTCATTTGATGGGTCTGGGAATTAAATCGAATGGTATTTGGTAGCCTCTGAATATTATTCTCTGCACCCAAACATCAGTAGTAATAAGATGCCAGGCTGGTAGGTGTACGAAAAACAACCCCCGACTGCTTCCAGAGGAAAGCAATTGGGCCGCTGCTCAGGAGTGCTGGTAGGGTCTGCCAGAGAAAGAATCTCTACCACCCTGGTTATGCGGACCCCCTCTACCCCAAAAGTGGCGTCTTCCATATGAGATGCCCCCTCTGCCCCAGGGGGATTGTTCAGGAGAGTCATGAAAAAATCCTTGGGATTTCTTGAAACACATTTTTCCTCCCTTCTGGTCCCTGGAGTAGGACCTCTGGGGGTTGGAAAAACATATGCCCACAGCAGACAAAGTCTTCCCATCTTTCTCACTACGTGCAAGTGTGTCTCGTACTCTGGGTCCAAAAACAGCAGATTTGTCGACAGATGCATTGACAAAGAAAGACTTAAAGGGGTCTGCAAAGTCACACAACTGCATCCAAGCATTACGTCTCATGACAATGCCTGATGCGACAGCGCGAGCTGCCCCCTCAGTGGTGTGAGATGTCAAACACTTTGAGGAGTTTGAGATGGATTCAAGGGTAGCTAGCTGCGAGGCGACAGTATCACGCACCTCATCAGGCAGTACCCCCACCAAAGAGGAAGACATTTTGGAAATTAGGTCTCTTTGGAAGCGAGTAAAGTGCCAGATAGTTCAGCGACCGAATGGCAAAGGTCGCTGAAGCATAGGTCCACTTCCCTAGTCTGCCCTTGGTCTTGGCCTCCCTGTTTGGAGGATGGACAGTGGAACTACCTTCTGCCATTTCCCTCTTGGTGGCCGCTGCCACGACCATAGAATCAACTGTCAACTGCTTGGACCAGTGGGGCTGGTCTTTAGGTGTAGATAAAATTTTGTCTGGCCTCCAGGGGACAGGTTCTATGTTGTTCGGGGCCTTCCAGGCATGCTGCACAATGAGTTTAACAAGGTCATCTGCCAGTGGGGTCACCCAGGCAATAGATGCCCGGGCACGGAAGGCCTGCAAGAACACCGATTCCTCAGAAGAAGGGTTAGAGGACTTAGTCTCCCCGCTGTTGAGGATTTTGAGACTTTCTCCGAATGAGATGTTGTATGGGGGTGACCGTGGGGACCCTTCCCCCTCATCAAAATCAGTGTCTTCGGTGATAGATTCCTCTGGGGAATCAAGGTGCTTCCTTTTGCACCGTTTCTTCTGGGGTGGCTCCCAAGTGGGATCTTCTGAGGAGGACTCCAGAGAAGGGGTTCACTTTAAAGGGGGTTCTTGCGACTCCCGTGTCCAGGGTCCCAAACTAGAGGGTTGGGAGAGGTGCATGCTAGCAGGGGTTCTGATAGTGATGTCATTGGTGCTGACTGCAAGCCTTCAGAGTGAAGGACCCTCTCCATCACCTGGACAGCAGGCCCGCCCGAGGAGGGATGGGAGCCCGGAACTGGGAAGGACAACCTTGGAACCAGGGTCACACCCCACCCTGAAGAGCCCACCTCCAGGTGAGGAGCTCCGAGAGGACTGGAAGCTGTTGGAGCCATGGACATAGATGGCGCCAGTGAGAAAATAGGCACCAGGCTAAGTACCAAGGTATGGACGGGTCCAAGCACTACTCCAAGAGAGCATCGGCTCCACCAGAGCCGATGCAGCAAGGGTGGTCAGTGCTGACAGAGGAAAACTGCTGTCAGAACTGAGACAGTATACACCGGAGTGGATATCGGTACCGAGATCTCCGGGATCTGGGTAGAGGCCAGAGGAGGATAAACAGGGGAATATGTAGTAAAGGACTCTGAGCCAAATGCTTAGACCCTTGAGGGGTAGCCACCTGCCCCCTAGAAAATTTGTAACCTCTAGTCCAAGAACGTTTCTGTCTGCTGGTATCAGGAAACATCCAACTCTTAGAAGGGTAATTCCTGCTGAAGCGAGGAGGTTGAACTTGCAGAAAATCCTAAACTTGTATGCATAGACTTGGCCTTATCCTCCATCTTTTTGAGCACTTCCTCTGCTTTGCTGCCAAAAAAAAACTGTCCTTATGTAAAGGTACATTTAAAAGCTTAGACTTGACAGGCTCTGGAAGGGGCTGCTCCTTGAGCCAAGCATACCCTCTGATAACAGATCCAGTAGCTGTAGCCCTGCAGGAGGTTTCTAGAATATCAAAACCACAATGTAATGAATGTTTATTAACAAGACTGACAGAATTCAACAAATCCTGCATATCCTTACTCTCTGCCAAAAGAGGCACATTTGCAGTCTAACTTAATAGCCTCCAAGGTGTGCTGCTTATACTTAAGCATATGAAAAAGGCAATTAGTAGACCTAATAGCAAGAGTGGCAGAGGTATAAACTTTTTTACCCCACCTATCCAGGTTCCTAGACTCCTTGTAGGAAGGAATATGATTTTTGGTAATAGTGACCTTAACTCCTTTAGGCCCTTGAGAAATAACCTCTGGGTCAGCTAGCGGATTCCTAAAAAGAATCAAATGAGAATCAGGGACTCTATAGTACCTGTCAGGTTTCCTGGGAGCAGGAGGAACCAAATTTGGAGTCAAGGAATTTTCCAGAAAAACGTCATCAACCACCTCCAACACTGGAGGACTAGCCAGAGGCTTATGCTGTGGAAAATCCAAAAACTCCCTAATCCTTTTCTTAGATTGGGGATAATCCTGTCTTTCTCATTTAAAAATGCTCCCTGAGAGTATTCAAAGTATCACCAAAAGAAAAATCCTTTGGAGGAGAAGCAGAAGGAATGGATTCCTCTGCATCTGAATCCTCAAAAGGAGAAAAAACCTTGAGAAACTTCCTCTTCATCAGCAGAAATGCTAGAAGTATCAGAACCTGAATAAGATAAAGCCTCAAGAGAGACATCCCTACCCCTTTTTAAAGGAGGAGGTTGTGAACCCCTAACAAGAGTCAAAAGGTCATTAGCCATTTTAACCATTTGAGATTGAGGGGAACGAGAGGAAACTGGAGCCTGTTTCTTCAGCTTACGACTGGAAGATTTACCTGCAAGCCTAAAGGACTCGGGGGGGGGGGGGGAGCTGGCAACCACCAAAGTTGTGGCAGAGGTCATCGGTATGAGCCTGCTGTCCGAACGAAGAATGGAGGCCTTGGACACTGGATCCAGCCTAGCAGCTCTGGATCCAGCTAAAGAAGCAACAGGCGGAAGGTCAGAAGACAAAATGGGAGCCGGAGGCCTGGGGGACTCAGAAATGGTTTCAACCGAGGCCTGCAGTTGAAAATCCTCGGACTGCAGGGGCTGCAAAGATGCCTCACTGGCTACTGCAGTACTGATGACCAACTTATCATCTGAAGACTTGACCCTCAGAAGCCTGTCGCGGTCCTTATCCTTACGCTTCTTAGGGATATCTGAATCCTGAAGACCAACGGATGCCATACCAACAAACTTAGACCACACTCCAAAATGCTTAGCTAAAACCTTAGCCCAATGACGAATAGTATGCAGATTACAGGAAGCACAGAGATCACAACTAGGAATGTCATGGTCAAGGCCTAAACAAATAATACAATAGGAATGAAAATCTCTATGGGGAATCTGCTTTCCACAGGTAAGACAATTAACTTTTTCTGACATTTGTTAAAGCAAGAAAAGAGGATCCCCAATGGGGTACTTAGCTGTAGTTGACTTCAACTTTGTAGTTGGAAACCAAAAAGATAAACTGCCGACTGGCACCCGTGCAAAAAGCTTCTGCTTTGGGCTCTGCAGCAAGGGAGACTGAGGAAGTGACGTCGGCTGCCTCCTTTTATATCGGACATCCTGACATCCTTTACAACCAACAGCCGTCATTTACTTACCTTTGGTATTCTGGCCGATCGAGGGCTACTGCAAGCCGGATAACCCATTGGTTACGATTGCAACAGTGAAACATGATGAACATCTGGTTCTGCCTTGCTTGTTGATATACCAGATGACTGACATGTTGTCTGACTGAATTGCAATGGTCCCAGAGGGTAGGGATGCATGGAATGCTTGCAACATAAGAGAACTGCCTTCAGTTCCAGGACATTTGTGTGCAAATTGGCCTCCATGGGGGACCAGGTGCCTTGGACAGTCATTCTCTGGAAATGCCCCTCCCCCACCCTAACAGGGAAGTGTTCGTGGTCACCGTGGCCATTGGCTGGGGAAGATACAATGGTTGACACCAAAGATTCGCTTCATCCACCATAACATTTCTTACTTGCAACGGTTTGTAAGACATATCATGTGGTCGAGTTAGCAATGACCATTGTGCGGAAAGGAGCCACTGCAGGATTCTCATGTACAGTCTCGCCAGTGGTACTAACGTAATGGCAGCCGCCATGGAGCCTAAGAATTGCAGTACAAGACGTGCTGCTACATAGGTCTGAGGAAGAAGGTCTTGGATTTGATGTCTTATTTTCGTAAGCCTGTGAGGGGGGAAGAGAAGCTTGACAATATGTGGCGTCGAAGATCACTCCAATAAATTCCAGTGTCTTCATTGGAGACATTTGAGATTTGTCCTTGTTGATTGCAATCCCCAAGCGGAGAGCAAAATCTTGAGTGTAAGAGGCGCTGCGGACTAGGAGTTTCCTGGTCAGAGCTAATCGTCTAGATAGGGAAATACCTGGAATCCTTGTAGGCGAAGATGAGCTACCACAATTGCCATACATTTGGTGAACACTCTGGGGGGCTGTCAAGAGACTGAATGGCAGTGCCCTGAACTGATAGTGATTGGCTCCCAGCTGGAAGCGGAGAAACCTCCAGGAGCGGTGATCCATCTTTATGTGGTAGTACACATCCTGGAGATCTACAGAGCACATCCAGTTGTCCCTCCCTTGGAAGGGAAGAATGGACTGTATCGTGACCATCTGGAATTTTTGAAGTTTGATAAATTTGTTCAATAGGCTGAGATCCAGGATTGGTTTCCTTTCCCCTGTCTTTTTTGGCACTAAAAAGAACCTTGAGTAAAACCCAGATCCTGTCTGGTCTGGTGGGACTGGTTGGATGACTCTTTCTTAGCAGCTTTTCTATTTCTAAGGCTACTAATTCCCTCTGATTGGGTAGTATATCAGGGATTCGTTTGATGGGTCTGGGAATTAAATCAAATGGTATTTGGTAGCCTCTCAATATTATTCTCTGCACCCAAACATCGGTAGTAATAAGATGCCAGGCTGGTAGGTGTATGAAAAACAACCCCCGACTGCTTCCAGAGGAAAGCAATTGGGCCGCTGCTCAGGAGTGCTGGTAGGGTCTGCCAGAGAAAGAATCTCTACCACCCTGGTTATGCGGACCCCCTCTACCCCAAAAGTGGCATCTTCCATATGAGTTGCCCCCTCTGCCCCAGGGGGATTGTTCAGGAGAGTCACGAAAAGATCCTTGGGATTTCTTGAAACACATTTTTCATCCCTTCTGGTCCCTGGAGTAGGACCTCTGGGGGTTGGAAAAACATATGCCCACAGCAGACAAGGTCTTCCCATCTTTCTCACTACGTGCAAGTGTGTCTCGTACTTTGGGTCCAAAAACAGCAGATTTGTCGACAGGTGCATTGACAAAGAAAGACTTAAAGGGGTCTGCAAAGTCACACAACTGCATCCAAGCATTACGTCTCATGACAATGCCTGATGCGACAGCGCGAGCTGCCCCCTCAGTGGTGTGAGATGTCAAACACTTTGAGGAGTTTGAGATGGATTCAAGGGTAGCTAGCTGCGAGGCGACAGTATCCCGCACCTCATCAGGCAGTACCCCCACCAAAGAGGAAGACATTTTGGAAATTAGGTCTCTTTGGAAGCGAGTAAAGTGCCAGATAGTTCAGCGACCGAATGGCAAAGGTCGCTGAAGCATAGGTCCACTTCCCTAGTCTGCCCTTGGTCTTGGCCTCCCTGTTTGGAGGATGGACAGTGGAACTACCTTCTGCCATTTCCCTCTTGGTGGCCGCTGCCACGACCATAGAATCAACTGTCAACTGCTTGGACCAGTGGGGCTGGTCTTTAGGTGTAGATAAAATTTTGTCTGGCCTCCAGGGGACAGGTTCTATGTTGTTCGGGGCCTTCCAGGCATGCTGCACAATGAGTTTAACAAGGTCATCTGCCAGTGAGGTCACCCAGGAAATAGATGCCCAGGCACAGAAGGCCTGCAAGAACACAGATTCCTCAGAAGAAATGTTAGAGGACTTGGTCTCCCCGCTGTTGAGGATTTTGAGACTTTCTCCGAATGAGATGTTGTATGGGGGTGACCGTGGGGACCCTTCCCCCTCATCAAAATCAGTGTCTTCGGTGATAGATTCCTCCGGGGAATCAAGGTGCTTCCTTTTGCACCGTTTCTTTTGGGGTGGCTCCCAAGTGGGATCTTCTGAGGAGGACTCCAGAGAAGGGGTTCGCTTTAAAGGGGGTTCTTGCGACTCCCGTGTCCAGGGTCCCAAACTAGAGGGTTGGGAGAAGTGCATGCTAGCAGGGGTTCTGATACTGATGTCATTGGTGCTGACTGCAAGCCTTCAGAGTGAAGGACCCTCTCCATCATCTGGACAGCAGGCCCGCCCGAGGAGGGATGGGAGCCCGGAACCGGGAAGGACAACCTTGGAACCAGGGTCACACCCCACCCTGAGGAGCCCACCTCCAGGTGAGGAGCTCCGAGAGGACTGGAAGCTGTTGGAGCCATGGACATAGATGGCACCAGGCTAAGTACCAAGGTATGGACGGGTCCAAGCACTACTCCAAGAGAGCATCGGCTCCACCAGAGCCGATGCAGCAAGGGTGGTCAGTGCTGACAGAGGAAAAACTGCTGTCAGAGCTAACAGTATACACCGGAGTCGATATCGGTAGCGAGATCTCTGGGATCTGGGTAGAGGCCAGAGGAGGATAAACAGGGGAATATGTAGTAAAGGACTCTGAGCCAAAAGGGACAGAAGGTCTAGCTGGAATAGGCAATCCCCTAGCTGCCAGAAACTGGTCCACAACCGCACTACATCTAATTCAGAAAAACTCCTAGTGGATCTAAAGGAGGCTGCTGAAGAAGAATCAGGTCTTTCTAGAAAGGGGTAAACCTCTGCCCCAAAAAAGAGTTGTAAGTTGGAGCACGTCTTGTCCTTGGCAGGTATTCGAGTTTTGTAGCCGATCAAGATGAAGAAATTGTTGGCACCATGGCCGGGGTTGGTACCGAAGCAGGTACAGTCATCAGAGCCAATGTCAGATCCAAGGACAGCACCGAAGTCAGTGGTGCCAAGGTTGGAACTGATACAGGGGTGAATATCATGGACAGCATCGAGGGAGAAGATACAGAGCCTGGTGCCAAAGAGGTCTGCACCGAAGGCACCGGCAAAGCAGAGCCGACTCGGTTCCATAACTGACGGAGATGCAGGAACCAAGTGACTCCATTTTTCCTTATGTATTTTGCTCTTTGGAGGAGGTGAGACCTCCAATCCAGATAGAGCCTTCGAAAAAGGTGTCTTGATTAGACCTTTTAAAATGAGTTTATTTTTATGTTCAGCTAGTGTACGATTACTAAATCTAGCACAAATGTCAGTCAGCTTTAGTGTGATCCATGCCTAAACTGTAGACACAATGAGCATGTGTATCCGAGTTAGGCATCTTACACCCAAATGTTACACTGTTAAACCCCAACTTAGCTTTTTCTGACACAGTAAGGCAACAAGACTATCCTATAGAAAAACTAAGGGAGAGAAAAAGGTGAGAATACCTATGATGGTATTTAAAAACTATCACAAGGGGTGAGAAAAGTCCTGTCATAGGCAGGAGAGAGGGACAGTACCAATAATGGTAGAAATTAAATTACCAAGGTAAAGGGTGGGGAATAGAATTAGGTTATAGGCGACAGTGAGAAAAGGCTAAATTGACTAAAAAATAAAAATTTTTTAGAGAAACTGTCTTAAAAATAGTTTTCTACTTAGCTTTGAGAGAGATGGCTAGCACGTCTGACTAGGAACGTGGCAAATGAGATCTGGAGTAACTAGAAGAGGGGCATTATGGGTAGGTCTTAGCTGAGAGTTTTTGGCTGGTGTGAGCTTGGAAACAGCTGTATCGGTTCTGAGGATGGAACCGGGGTCGTAATAGTAATTAATGAACAAAGATTTACATCAGATGTAAGTTTATGTTGTGTTGAGTCGAACATATAGTCTCGGCCATATGGGTTTCGGCTTTCTGAAATTTCAAACATGTATAGTAGACCCGCATAAACATATCCGTGTCAAGAGGGAATGGAAATCAAACCAGAAGTAGAAATATCAGGCAACTGAATGTGCCAAAAAACAAAACAATGAATATAAGGTGAAGGATCAGGTGAGAAGGCAAGAAATATGGAAAATACATAAATACAGATGGAAATACTGAAAACTCTTGGAACAACCTCATATGAATCAGGAATGAATGCAGGAATGGTTAAGGAGAGATGAATCTAAACCAAAAGACAAAAGGTTAATATTGGCAGCCCAAGACACTGGACTATGTGCACACTGGTTTACAAAGCCCATTGAACGTGTGGGAGAAACAGACAGACAGACAGGTTTTGTAAAACAGAATCAAAAACAATTGTACAATCTTGCTGCTGTTTGTGATATACTAATTGCAGAAGGCCTGTATACTAAAAGGCATAACAATGTGGCTGTAAAGCATTATAGAAAATGAAGTTTATATCACATGGGATCACCCACTACCAATAGTTCAAAAACTAGATGTGGGAAAACCAGATATAGCAGTTCATGAAAAGAAGACAAAAGTAGCATTGATCTCTGAAATTGCTACACCCAGTGACTATAGTGTCTTGCATACAGAGAGGCACAAGGTCATAAAATAACAGGATTTGCTGGCAGAAACGAGAGCAATGTGGGAGGAGGATACCTAGACATTTGCAATAGCAGTAGTAGGAGCAACAGGTCTTATAAAAAAGAATTTACAATCGTATTTAGTATGTTACTGATACACATAACCCTATGAATTGCAGGAGTCATCAATACTGGGCACATTGCAGGTGCTGTGAAGAGCACTTCTGGCTAACATCAAAGACTGAAACAATACTAATCTCATGAACTTTAATCATACTTTGACTTAGGAATGGGGTCTATTCCAGTCATGGTATAAAAAAAAAAAAAATGGAGTTTCCGGCCTTGTACTAGTCCTACACCTTAGGGGTTCCACCTGAGGTCGGTCAAACAAGAATCAAAAAATAAAATGATTGGACTATGTGGCTGGTTCCAGCACTATATCACTAGCCATGGCATCAAGGAGGAAGATTAAGTTTAATGCATGACCAAGTACATAACACTGGTGATCACCTGAGCAAAAATGAATCTGTTCATAAACCGGAATAATTCTTATAGTGCCACTGATTCATCATAACATGTAGAAGTCCCTTAAGTTGAACCTGACCAACATATGAAGTGAGAAGAAAGTTGCTGTATTACTGAAGAAATAGTATCACGAGAGAGTCTGGTAGTACATAAGGAAGTACCTTTGGTTTGCTCCTGGTTTCATCTTAAAATTAAAAGTATTAGTCCATTCAACTTTGATCTTTTTAATCTCAGATAAGTGACAGATGACTGCAATCCCACCCTGATCCAATCCAGTCTTGGACAATGAATCATAGAAAATCCAAGTGGCATCAAAGCTGCAAGGACAGGATTGAAACTGTCAAGCCAGGTTTCTGTGATAAATATAGGATACGAGTTTCACATCAAATCTGATAAAGTACCACTGTTGGCATTAGTATACAAGGCCTGGGCCAATACTTCAAAACAGTATGTCCCACCTATCACAGATTGAATGATGGATCAAAGGGTATGTCATATGCAAAGTCAAGATAGGCTTAGGTGTGTGATGTTTTGCACTATGGCACAAACTGCAAAGAATTGGTATCAACAAGGGCTCAAAAGCTGGTGGTCCCAAATGTGTTCCCAAACATGGACAGTGATCATGCCCAGTCTTGTTTTCTAGAAATGCCTAGCTAGTTTGTTGCATTTATGAATGGTCAGTCTAAGCAACTCTGAAATATACAAAGGATGAAGTGTCAATAATTGGTCCTTAACATATGCGATAAACACTTTTCAGAGATAAAATTGGCAGCACAAAAGCTGCAATGGAGTAGCTAGTCTGGAGTACAAAATACTGAAATCAAACTTCATTATGGTCAATAAAATAAATTAGTGCTCACAAACAAGATAATTAAAACAAGAGTCCTAAAAATGAAGAAAACTCAAAAATAAGCCAATGATGCAGTAAAATTGAAAGTGCTGAAAGGTTGTCTACATAAAAATCAAGAGAACTCAAGAATTAAATTATATGGCTAAAATAACCTAAAGTTAAGTTAAAAGGACTGCAGACCAATGTAGGCAAATGAGTTCTAGACCTGCTGGAAAGAAAATAAAATGTCCCTCCACCAGGAAAAGGTTGACAGTATATCATTCTAGTGATATAGTCTAATAAAAAGAAATAGGAAGTTAGCTAGAAATATAGAGGAAAAAACTGTCCAAAACAATGTAGCAGTGCAGATGATAATGCAAGCCAATGATCTACCCTAGTTATATTCAAATAAATATTTTCATTGGTTAGCAACATGTCAGAATGACATAGGTTCGCAACATAAATGTCCACCAAGATGCTCTTATGTCAGACCAAGAATGAGGCATAAAATAAGTCTGGATGCGCCACTGCAGTTCTTGAAGAGGACAACACAATGGAAAAGAAGTGATATCAGTCATAGTGGTCAACTACAACCTAAATAAGCAATTCACACTAAGGAACAAAATATTGGAAACAGTCACATCTTCTTGATGGGTGCAATATGCTAATGGCAGAAGTACTGTATACTGAAAGGCATAATAATGTGGCAAGACTGTTGCATTGGGGATTGTGCAATCATAGTACTGAAGTAGTGGAGAAGCATTGGAAACATGAGCCACAGTGCATTATAGAAAATGTTGAAGTTTGTATCACATGGGATCACCCATTATCAGCAATTCACAAAATAGATGCAAAAAAACAGATATAGTGGTCCAAGAAGTCAAAAGTATCATCGATCACTTGAAATTGCTATACCCAGTGACTACAATGCCTTGCATTGAGAGAGACACAAGTCATAAAATACCAGGATTTACAGGCAGAAGCCAGTGTAGAAGAATATCCAGACAGTTCCAATAGTAGCAGGAGCAATGGGTTTTATGAAAATAATTTACAGTCGTACTTAGATATGTTACTGATACATATAACTCAGTACGAATTGCAGGAGTCATCAATACTGGGCACATTGTGGGTGCTGCAAATAGCACAAACAAAATTTCATGAACTTTAATCATGCTTTGACTTAGGAATGTAGTCCATTTCCATCATGGTATTAGAAACCAAAAAGATGGAAAAATTAAAGTGTGTAAGAAACAAATAGTGCTCCAGAGGCTGTGGACAAAGAAAAAGGTGAAACTGACCATATATGAAAATCCAAGTCACAGTCAATAGTTTAAAGGAGATAAAACACTAGCACTTTCCACCCTCACTTCAATAGCACTCTGCTTACACTCCAACAAGAACCAAGAATTGATTTATAACCATTAAGAGACGATAAGTAATTTGCAGTGGCTGCACATCACTGACCTGACTCCCACTGTATATCCACATCAAAGAAAAGAATTGTTGCTAGTGCGTGCCTGCCTGTTTAATGTAAGTGCTGGACTTTGCTCAAGGACTTCAACTGGGTTTGGTCTCACTGTTTAAGGGGCAGAGAGATACGTACAAAAATTGTCTTCATTGGGCTTACTCTGTTGCCACTGAATTCTCCATGTTTCACTCCCACTGGAGTCAAGCACTATTTTAGGTATTTGCTTTAAATCCACTCAATATCAGATCTCTTTCACTATAACTTATGGTAGTGTGTCCAACTTGCCCTTCCTAAGTTTGTTTTTGTCACAATTTTCCTCTTCTACTCTGCTGGTCCCTTTGTTTTCTGGTCACACTGAATAGAATATTTTTATTACTAAAATGCACCTTGCGTATTTTGTGGAATCAACCAAGAGGTAATGTTCTGCAGGTTGTTTCACATTGTCAGAGGTATTGTTCTGCAGGTTGCCTGTTTGTTTCACATTGTCAGAGGTAGCATTCTGCATGTTGCTCATTTGTTTCACATTGTCAAAGGTTGTTACACAGCTTGCCCATTTGTTTCACATTGAGAGGGGTATTGTTCCACAGCTATAGTATTTGTTTCACATTGTGAGGGGTATTGTTCCACAGCTTGCCTGTTTGTTTCACATAGTCAGAGGTAGTGCTTCACAGGTCTATTTCACATTGTGTGGGGTTCCACAGCTTGATCATTTGTTTCACATTGTGAAAGGTAGGTTGCGCATTTGTTTCACATTGGCAGAGACAGTGTTCCACTGGTTGCCCATTTGTTTTGCATTGTCAGAGGTAGTGTTCACCAAGTTGCCCATTTGTTTTGCATTGTCAGAGGAAGTGTTCCACAGGTTGCCAATTTGTTTCACATTGTAAAAGGTAGAGATGCAGTGTAACATTTTACAGATGGAAGACAGAGCTTTGCTCCTGCTAGTGTATAACTGCTTGCACTGTATGCCTAATTTGCATTAGCACCTCCCTCAGCTCTGTAAAAATATAACCAGTCCCTCCCACTTCCTCAGAACCTATATTACACCCCTCGTTTCCTTCCTTTTTCCAGTTGCTTTCCACCTTCGTCAACTGCACCCCCCAACCACTCCAGTTGGAATTGGAATTAGAAATTGCCAGCCTTAAGTTTGAAATCTTGTATATGCTGATACTTTAAATGCAGTGACTGAAAGACAATATAACAGCTTTGTTACCCAACTGAATGCAGTTAAACTGTAATGTTTAAATTTTGAAGTTATATTGCATTAAATATGAAATATATTTTCTGGACAGAACTGAAATGTTTTAATGACCGTAAAGCAGGCTACTCTGATTACACTGCATAGTCCATTAGTATTGGATAAGTGTTCCTATTTAGGCATTAGTAGTAACATTGTCAGTCTGCATGTACAGGATCCTGAAATATAAAATAGTATGCTATCACTTGATTTTTCTTTAGTCATACTGGATTAACACTGGTAGCATCAAATACAAATACTATAGCTTGAAGTAATCTGTCAATGGTTTGGTTCATTTTCTCTCACCTATTTAAAACTCAACTGTTAACACTATCTTACTGTTGAACACTATTAATACAACACCTATTTAAATGGATTTTGCAGCATACATCCTTTGTCAAGTACAGCATTTTGATGCACTTTTGGAAGCAGTATTAACCTTGTAAAGGCACTAACAATACACCCATATCATGTTCAACATTTTTACGTAAAGATGTACATGGGTATACTCCTGATGTATGGTGATGCAGTGATTGGGAATTGAACATGAAGCAAAGTACTGAGCAAAATCAATATGCCTTATGCAGTCAGAATATCCACTCAGAACTTATTTCAGAGTGCTTTGGTCTCATTTTATACCATCATGTAAATTAGCCTGAAATGGAGTAATTTGTAGTTTTGTGTAGTGTGCCTGTGAGGGTGCATACACTTGAGGGAATAGGCTCTCATCCATGAATAGCAGTGTCATTTGCTGCTTGTAAAGAACTGGGTCCCTAAATGGGATACTTGGATATGATTAATTTAAACATACTAGCATACTTGTGAATACAGAATTTGCAGTCTTATTCAATTAACTGCTAATCCCCTAATAGTGAAACAGATATTTTAGGTGTTTTGTTCAGAAGGTATATAGGGAAATGTTGATAATGGTAAAACAGGTTTTTACAGATAGTGGTTTCAAAGAAGACTACATGGTCTTGAAAAATGTCCAGTACCGATAGTTAACACAATGCAACTCCAACTTACTTGCAGCCTAAATCATACACAGCAATCCAATAAATTGTCCAAGGTTAAACTGGAGATGCATCTGTTCTTCAAAGAATAGAGTTTACAAAATACAGTAGGCTAGATATTTATGAAGAGTAGAAACTTTAGCCATTTACAGTAATACAGACTTACTGAAGGCTTTGGGAATGCCATTCTTTTGAACATTCTTTTAAAAGTGGAACATGGCACTTTGGGACATGTAGCTCTTAAAACAATGCTTACATAATCACATTTGTAATTATTCAATAACTACTTTTTGCATTTTTTTTTCAAGCCAGAGTCAAAGAAATGGTCCATCTGGAGCAGCCGCAATCCCAGCTAACAATTAAACTATTGGACTTGACTTTGTAGTCAAGGGACTAGACACATGAGAATCTGAAATATGATGCATTTTATAAAGACTTGCCTCAAACATGAATGGATTTTAAACAGTTACATACAAAAAAGTGTTCAGTTTAAGGATACCTCAATGGTTGCACTCATAATTGAATGTAATGTCTTCTAAAGTAATTATATACAATACATAAAGTTACATTAACAGTGATTTTCTAAATTAAGAATTTCTTTAACTCAGGTTTTTCTAACCTGTCGAATACACAAAACTTTATAAACTTTTAAGGTTCTAAAACTAGGTGTCATACTGACTGAAACCGTATGACAAGTTGCGAAAATTCAGAATATGCAGATTTTTTTCCAGATTAATATCTGTGGTAACTACAGAAAAAGAAGTTATGTACCTACCATAACGTTCCATGTTAGTTGTCATCTCACCTTCTTTCTTGCTTGTTGGGATCGGAGCCGATAATCGGCTCCGACTCGGCCATCTTCTATAGCTCGAGAGCCATTTACTGGCTCGAGGCTACCCCTTATCCCATGATGCCTAGCGCTAGCTACCCAGATCTCGTTTGTAATAGCTAACCCCAGACATAGCTAGAGAATAAACCTGTCCAAACAGGTTGAGCAAACCTATAACATTCACAGTCAGTATTGGAAACACACCAGAGAAAACTCAGCCAGTGAAACCAGGACTCCTCTCGGTCCAATAGAACAGGGGGGACGGAGGGTGGGATGCAAGAAAGAAGGCGAGATGAAAACAACTAACGTGGAATGTTATGGTAGGTACATAACTTCTTTATGTTAAGTTGTCTATCTCGCCTTTGTTTCTTGCTTGTTGGGACAGCGTCCCTAGCACCTACAATCCTGGGTGGCTCATTGGAACAGACTCTTCAGAACAGTGGAACCAAAGTTAGCTCTACTCCTGGAGACCATGTCTAACTTGTAATGAGAAACAAAGGTATGAGGGATTTGCCCACGTGGCAGCGGCACAGATAAGAGTCCAAGGGCAACCTAGCCTGGAAGGCTATAGAGATGGCCAAAGCCCTAGTAGAATGACCTTTCAGTTTGATAGGCAACTCTGTTTTAGTTGATAGATGAAGGCAATATTGTGAAACCACCTGGACAGTCTCACTTTGGAAACTGGAAGACCCTGTTTGCCCCTAGCATAGGAAAGGAAAAGTTGGTCTGACTTTCTTATATCCTTTGTTCTATGCAGGTAAAAATGCAATGGTCTATGAACATCCAATTGGTGTAGTTTGTATTCTGCCTTGTTGGTGTAGTTAGGGAAAAACACAGGGAGGTCTATTGGTTTAGATTATTCTCCGAGCAGACTTTGGGAAGGAAGGAGGGATTAGTTCTCAGGGCAACCCTGTCCTTGTGAAAAACTAAATACAGAGGATGAACACTCAGTGCATGAAGGTCCGAGACCCATCTGGCTGAGGTAATAGCTACCAGAGAGAGTTTTCCAAGTTAGGAACTTAATGGAGCAGGATGCAGCCGGTTCAAAAGGGGGCATAATCAAGGAGGCTAGCACCAAATTAAGGACCCAAGGAGGAGGGGGATCTCTTACTGGGGGCCTAAGGAGAGTAGTCCCTCTGAGAAAAGCTTTACACAGCTTATGAGACTATGTTCATATTAGAAAAACCAACATGAAAATTAGAGATGGCCGCTACTTGAACCCTGATTGTGGCAGAAGCGGACCCGGAATGGTAAAGCTCTGTTAGGAACTCCAAGATTTCGTGCACTGGAGCTGAAAAGGGATTTATGTTCCTAGCCTCTGCCCAACAAGAGAAATGTTTCCAATTGCTATCATGTCTTCCTGGTGGTGGATTTGTGAGAGGAGACAATTCTCACACACGGCTGGGGAAATGCTAGGAAGCCTGGCTAAGGTTGGAATTGGATCAACCAAGCTGTGAGCTGGAGAGTTTGGAGGGATTGATGCAGCTCTCCTGATTGAGGAATCAGTAGGTCTGGAATAGGATCCAGAGTTCAGGGCTGCTCGATGAGGTAACGATGCAGGAACGGAAACCAAATCCGTCGAGGCCAGTAGGGGGCAATGAGGATCATTTTGCAACCCAATGGAATAGCTTTCTGTGAGTTTGGGTATAAGAGGGAACGGAGGGCAGGCATAAAGAAGTCCCTGAGGCCAATCGTGGACTGAGCATCTCTAGGAAGGTGATCGGGGAGAAGTAGTTGCCGCATTTGGTGTTGAAGGGGGGGGGGCAAACAGATTGCAGCAAGGCTGTCCCCATTTGCGGAAGATCAGATCCGCAAAGTACAGTTTTGTACCTACCATAAATGTAGATGTTCGAAGATCCACATTGCTGCAGTCCTAACACTTGGGGTAGTCCACTTGGTAGTCAGCCGTCCCATTCGGCCCGAATACCAAAGTATAAGGCTGACGCCGGTCAAGGCGCATTTGTCTGACATCAGGACGTCAGGGTACAAATGCGCATGACCGACGTCATATCCTCAGTCTTTTCTTGCCCCAGATGTCAGAAGACCCTAAAAAGATAAGGCCAAAACCAAAAAACACCAAACACTCCTGTACCTAATACATGTACAATATATACAAATTCACAAAATAGAACCCCACCCACAACCACCCCTAAACACAGAGGGAAGGAGGGAGAATTGGACTGCAGCAATGTGGATCTTGAACATCTACATTTATGGTAGGTACAAAACTGTACTATGTTCTTCATCTCACATTGCTGCAGTCCTAACACTTGGGTAGAATCCCAAAGCAGAGGATCGCTAAACTATAATGAAGCAGGAACTGCCAAAATGCCCTGCAACACAGCAGTGGCAAAACCAGCCCTGGATTTAGAATAGAGAGGAAGGTGGTAATGCTTGGAGAAAGTATGCACTGAACTCCAAGTAGCTGCCTCCAAAATATCCTTAGTTGCCACCCCCCTTAGAAATGCTGTTGAAGTGGCAGTAGCCCTAGTGGAATGAGGCCTAATCCCAGCTGGAATCTCCTTGCCATGATGGGAACAACAGAATGCAATGCAAAACCCAATCCACTTAGATATAGTTTGTTTTGACACAGGCTTGCCCTGAGAACTCAAAGCAAAAGAAACAAACAACTGCTGAGACTGCCTAAAATCCCTAGTCCTGCTTAAATAATAGCGAACTGCCTGTGTACATCTAAAGTGTGCAAAATCTTTTCACCCCTATTTTGGGGATCTGCATAAAAAGTAGGCAAATGAATAGTTTGGTTTAAAGCCACACTAGAAACCACCTTAGGCATAAATGAAGGATTAGTACGTAATGATACGCTATCCTTATGAAAAATCAAAAGGCTCAACCGCCATAAGGGCCTGCAATTCAGAAACCCTTCTTGCAGAAGTAATGGCCAACAAAAAGCAGTCTTCCATGACAAGTATTTCAATTCAGCAGTAGCCGCGAGGCTCAAAGGTTGTAGAGTAAGTTTCTCCAACACAAAATTGAGGTCCCAAGCAGGAGTAGGAGCTCTTGGGAGTCTTATATTCTTTGCCCTCTAAGAAATTGCTTGAACAAAGGATGAGAAAACAATGGTGGGTCACAATCATAGTGAGCTGAAATTGCTGCAGCATGAATCTTAATGGAAGAGAAAGACAAACCTTTGTCCAATAACTCAGTAAGATATTGAAGAGCCACACTCAAATTAGGCTCAGAAACATCCAAATCCTTTGCTGCACTCCAAAATAAAAATCTCTTCCATTTTTCTGCATACACTTTACGTGTACTAGGTCTTCTGGCTTCCATAATCACATTCAAAACTTGTTGAGGAAGTTGAGACCTGCTGTGGTTCAAAACAGAATATGCCAGGCTGTTAGATGAAGAGAGTGAAGCTTGACATTGAGTAGATGACCGTCCCTCTGAGACAAAAGGTGTGGAATTAAAGGTAAAGGCCATGGAGGCTTCCTTACCAGATTCCTCAGTAATGGGTACCAGTGTTGCCGAGGCCAATCTGGAGCTATCAAAATCATCCTTGGCTTGTCTTGTCTGACCTTTAGGAGTACCTTTGGGAGGAGAGGCAGAGGTGGAAAGGCATACACATGAAGATTTTCCCAACTGAACGAAAAGAGCATCCACTGTCCAAGCTGTGTGATGAAACCTTTTCGCAAAACTTTGGCAGCTGGTGGTTTAGTGGAGAAGTTTAACAGATCTATGTCTGGAGTTCCCCATGACACTGTCAATTTTTGAAATACATGAAGATCCAGTTTCCACTCGTGGGGATCCATGATTTGCCTGCTTAACACATCTGCTAAGGAGTTCTGTGCTCCTGGCAGAAACCTTGCCTGTAGATTTAGCTGCAAGCTGAGCGCAGTCTCCCACAAAATCATTGCTTGCCTGCATAGAGGATAAGAATGTGTTCCCTTGCTTGTTGATGTACCACATGACAGTAGTGTTGTCTGTTAGAATCAACACCTGCCCTGGAAGTAACTCCTTGAAAGCCATTAATGCAAACTGGACTGCTAACATCTCCTTCATGTTGATATGTAGATGCTGTAGTCTGGCAGGCCACTTGTCTTGTATCCACTTTCCATTCAGATGAGCTCCCCAAGCTATGTCTGAGGCATCTGTCGTTAGAATCTGACTCGCCTCTGGCCGGGTCACAGAGAGTCCCTTGTTTAGGTGACATTCCTGAGCCCACCACAAAAATTCCTTTTGAATGCAAGGTATTATTGGAATGACAGTGTCCAAATCCTGGCAGTGCTGTGTCCATACATTTTATAGATACCATTGCAGCTTCCTCATATGCAGTTTGGCATTGGGAAGCACCAGAATACAAGATGCCATGAACCCTAAGGCTTGAAGGACTGTCCTTGCAGTCAGCCCGGACTGAAGAGATAGTTGATGGAAGTAAAGGAAAAGGTTCATTTGTTTGTCCGGGGTTAAAAAGGCCATCTGGGCTGCTGTATTCAGTCTCACACCCAGAAAGCACATGTCTTGAGAGGGTACTAGACTGGACTTTATTTCGTTCACAGAATACCCCAGGGCATCTTAGCACTGCTATCACATATTCCAGATGCTGAAGAAGCTTGTCCTTTTCTTGAGCCAGAATCAGACAGTCATCCAAGTAAGGATAGATTTGCATTCCTTTTAGCCTGAAGAAAGCTACAACTGGAGCCAGAACTTTTGTGAATACTCTGGGCGCAGTAGATAAGCCAAAGGGCAATGCAGAGAACTGATAATGTGAATTTCCAGCTCGGAAACGCAGATACTTCCTGCAACTGAGTCTGATAGGCACATGAAGGTAAGCCTCCTTGAGATCTAAAGTTACCATCCAGTGATCTTTGCCCAGCAGAGGTAAAAGCTGTTGTAACGTCAACATTTTGAACTTGGGAATGTCCAGATAAGTGTTGAGGATAGTCAAATCCAAAATTGGTCTCCACGTGTTGCGCCTTTTTAGTACTAGGAACAGGCGAGAATAAAATCCTAGGCCCCTTTCTGGCACAGGAACCGCTGAATGGCCCCTATCTGGAGTAACAGAGAAATTTGCTTGTGAGCCTCTCTTTGTATAGGAATGTCTGGCATGCCTTTGAAAGGAGGCAAGGTATGGAAATAAAACCTGTAACCGTGGTGAACGATATCCAATACCCATCTGTCTTTGGTAATAACACTCCAATTTTCTTTGAAAAGTGCCAGCCTTCCTCCCAAAGGTGCTGCCAGACGAGAAGGCTCTGGCAGCTGAAAAGGCAAGTCATTGGGTCTGCTTATGAAAGGACTGACCCCTGCCCTCACCAGAAGACTGGGCAGGCGAACTGCCTGTTCTAGGCCTAAAAGAACCTTGAGCTCTGGCCCTACCACGTCTAGATCTACCCCTAGACTGAGAATCATAAGAAGGATAAGTCCACCACTTAGTAGGCCAATTTCTACTAAACTTTGGAGGCTGAACCTGCAAAAAATCTTTAACAGTCTGCATAGACTTAGCCTTGTCCTCCATTTTCTTTAAAACTGCTTCCACAGGCGCACCAAATAACACATCAGATTGTAAAGGAGCATCTAAAATCCTTGTCTTTACATGTTCAGCTAAATTCTGATCCTCAGCCAGGCGTGCCTGCGAAGAACAGAACCAGTGGCTGCCACCCTCGAAGAGGCCTGTACAGCATCAAAACCATTGCAAGGAATGCTTACCCACCTGTTCAGAAACATGAACTAAATCCTGCAACTCTTTACACTCAATACCTTCCGCCAGAGCATCTACCTTAGACTTCAATTGTGAAAGGAGATAATTTTGGTATTTCAACATGTGAAACTGGCAATTCAAAGCCCTCATGGCTAAAGTGGAAGAAGTATACACCTTTCCCCATCTATCCAAAGCCCTTGCCTCTTTATCAGAAGGAACAGGATTTTTAACAACAGAAGCCTTAACACCTTTAGGGCCCTGAGAAACAGTTTCTGGGTCTGCCCTAGGACTCTTAAAAAGATACTTATGAGCTGCAGGCACCCTATAATACCTATCCGGTTTAACTGGGGCAGGAGGCAAAGAATCAGGGTTCAGAGAAGCCTCTGCAAAAACATCCTCTACCACATCCAGAACAGGAGGTATAGCTAAAGGCCTATGCTGGGGTAGAAACAAAAATTCCCTAAGCCTTTTCCTGGAATCAGAGAAATCTTGACCTTCCCATTTAAAATGCTCCCTCATGGAATGAAGAGTCTCTGAAAAAGAAAAATCCTCAGGAGGAGAAGCCGAAGGTGTAGAGTCATCTACATCAGAATCAGAATAAGGAGGATACTCCTGCAAGTCTTCAGCCGAAGACTCTTAAGCCTCCGAACACTGCTCAAAACTCTCAAGCTCAGGTTCCACCCTAGGCCTCTTATCAGGGGGGGGCATAGAACCTCTAATCATAGTAATCAAATCTTCTGCCATTTTAAGCATATGTTTCTTAGGCAGAGACCCTGAAGAACTAGGGGAGACCCCCACTGAAGGTAACCCTGGCCTGCCTCTAGAAGAAGCCTTGGAAACAGAAGGGGAGGGCCTAACCACCTTAGGAAGGGAGGGGAGAACAGCTACCTGAGAAGCCCTTCAGCCTGGCCTACCTCCTGAGAGGACACATCTTGTAACAGTAAAGTCTCTCCTGAGAATCCAAAGGAACTTCTGGTAGAACCACCGCTCCACCGAGCCCTCTAAAGAACCGACGTCCGGACAGACGGTTCTTCCACCCTAGGCTTCGCTGCTTTGTCCTTGCGCTTTTAGGCAGGCGCCGGAGCATCCGGCGGCATGTTGTAATTACAACGCTTCCCAAAACTAACCTGGCACAATCTAATCTTCTCTTAATAGTGCGTTTGTTAAATCTAGCACAAGAGCGACAGCCAACAACGTTGTGCTCAGGCCCTAAGCAAGGTATACACAAGGTATGGTAATCTCTATGAGGTATCTGTTTCCCAAGAAATACAGTTATTCACTTTTTCTGACATCGGTTAAATACTGAGGCAAGAAAAAACAAAATATTCCCCAACGGGTACCAGCCATCTTTGATTCAGTCTGAAACTCCGACTTCAGAAAATTTCAGAACGCCAACCTGCACTCGCAATACTGCTTCTGCATCGGACCATGCGGCAAAAAAGACTGAGGATATGACGTCGGTCATGCGCATTTGTACCCTGACGTCCTGATGTCAGACAAATGCGCCTTGACCGACGTCAGCCTTATACTTTGGTATTCGGGCCGACTGGGACAGCGGACTACCCCAAGTGTTAGGACTGCAGCAATGTGAGATGAAGAACATCAACCTGATTCAGAGACCACTCGTGAGGCATGAGAATAGCTCTGCTGAGCCTGTCCGCTAGGACGTTGGACTAACCAGGGATGTGCATCACAATCAGAAATCGTTGGGAAGAAATCGCCCACTGCCAGAGTTTGAGTGCTTCTTGACATAGGGGGTAGGACCTGGTTCCGCCCTGTTTGTTGATGTACCACACCACTGACATGTCTGCTTGAATTGCAATGGTCCCAGAAGGGAGAGAGTCCTGAAGGGCTTGCAACGCTAGGAGCACGGCTCATCTCCAAGACATTTATGTGCAGATGGTACTTGTGAGGCTGCCAAGTGCCTTGGACTGTCCTGCCCTGATAATGCGCACCCCCCCCACCCTATCAGTGAGGCATCCGTGGTCATTGTGGCAACCGGAGGGGACTGAATGAAGGGTCTTGCCCTGAGTCACTAGAGGGGAGACCATCCACCAGGAAAGGTGTCTTTTGCATGCTTCTGTAATCATGATCATATTAGACATGGGGAGCTATTGGAAGGACCACTATGTGAATAGAAGCCACTGAAGGATTCTCATGTGAAAACGGGCCAGAGGTATCAGAAGAATTGCCGCTGCCATACAGCCTAGGGTTTGAAGCACATACCTGACTTGTACCCATTTGCATTGCATGAGGAATTGAACCTGCTGGCGAATTGTGGACACCCTTTCTGAAGGTAGCTTTGCGCACATGCTCCTTGTGTCCAAGTCTGCACCTATACAAGTAATAGATTGATAGGGCAAGGCAGATTTTTTGAAATTGCTAGTAATGCCTAGCTGAGAGCAAATTGAAATTGTGTAGTCCCTGGCTTGGAGAAGTTGATGCCTGGTAGTAGCAGTGAGGATCCAGTCTAGATATGGAAACACCTGGAATCTTTGATGCTTCAGGTGAGCTGTGACCACTGCCATACATTTGAACACCCTGGAGGCTGTGGTGAGATCAAAGGGCAGAGCTCTGAACTGATGACTGGCTCCCAGCCGGAAGCGAAGGTACCTCCTGGAGCGTCTGTTCATCTTGATAGAATACGCATCCTGTAGATCTATGGAGCACATCCAATTGTCCTGACCCAGAAAGGGTAGAATGGACTATAGCGTGACCATCCGAAACTGTTCAGACTTGTTCAGTCTGCTGATATCCAAAATAGGTCTCTAGTCCCGTCTTTTTTGGTATCATAGAGAACCTTGAGTAAGTTCCGGATCCATATTGGTCTGCTGGGACTTCCTGGATGACTCTTTCTAGCAGTTTTGAAACTTCTATAACTGCTTGGTCCCTCAGATTGGGTGGAACATCTGGGGGAAAAGTACAGTTTTGTACCTACCATAAATGTAGATGTTCGAGGATCCACATTGCTGCAGTCCTAACTATTGGGTAGTCCGCTGTCCAGTCGGCCCGAATACCAAAGTATATATTGATGTCGGTCAGGGCGCATTAGACTGACGTCAGTACGTCAGGGTACTAATGCGCATGACCGACGTCATATCCTCAGTCTTTTCTTGCCCCAGATGTCAGAAGACCCTGAAAAGATAAGGCCAAAAACCAAAAACTCCCAAAATACCTGCACCAAAAATATATATACAATATATACACAATTAGCAGAATATAACCTCACCTACACAACCACCCCTAAACACAGAGGGAAGGAGGAGGGTAAATTGGACTGCAGCAATGTGGATCCTAACATCTACATTTATGGTAGGTACAAAACTGTACTATGTTCTTCATTCCACATTGCTGCAGTCCTAACTATTGGGTAGAATCCCAAAGCAGAGGTAAGGAGGCTGGCAAATCATAAGGAAGCAGGAACTGACAACATGCCTTGCAAAATAGCTGTGGCAAAACCAGCCCTAGACTTAGAGTAGAGAGGAAGGTGATAATGCTTAGAGAAAGTATGCACTGAACTCCAAGTAGCTGCCTCCAAAATATCCTTAGTTGCCACCCCTTTAGAAATGCTGTGGAAGTGGCAGTAGCCCTAGTGGAATGAGGCCTAATCCCAGCTGGAATCTCCTTGCCATGATGGGAATAACAAAAAGTAATGCAACACCCAATCCACCTAGAAATAGTTTGTTTTGACACAGGCTTGCCCTTTGAACTCAAAGCAAAAGAAACAAACAACTGCTGAGACTGCCTAAAATCCTTAGTCCTGCTCAAATAATAACGCAATAGCCTGTGTACATCTAAAGTGTGCAAAATCTTTTCCCCTTTATTTTGGGGATCTGCATAAAAGGTAGGCAAAAGAATAGTTTGGTTTAAAGCCACACTAGAAACCACCTTAGGCATAAAGGAAGGATTAGCACGTAAAGATACCCTATCCTTATGAAAAATCAAAAAAGGCTCCACTGCCATAAGGGCCTGCAACTCAGAAACCCTTCTTGCAGAAGTAATGGCCAACAAAAAAGCAGTCTTCCATGACAAGTATTTCAATTCAGCAGTAGCCGCAGGCTCAAAGGTTGTAGAGTAAGTTTCTCCAACACAAAATTGAGATCCCAAGCAGGAGTAGGAGCTCACGTGGGGGTCTTATATTCTTTGCCCTCTAAGAAATTGCTTGAACAAAGGATGCGAAAACAATGGTGGGTCACAATCATAGTGAGCTGAAATTGCTGCAGCATGAATCTTAATGGAAGAGAAAGACAAACCTTTGTCCAGTAACTCAGTAAGATATTGAAGAGCCACACTCAAATTTGGCTCAGTAATCTCCAAATTGTTTGCTGCACTCCAAAACAAAAAACTCTTCCATTTTTTCATGCATTACTTTCCTTGTACTAGGTCGTCTGGCTTCCATAATCACATTTAAAACTTGTTGAGGAAGCTGAGACCTGCTGTCTTTCAAAACAGAATATGCCAGGCTGTTAGATGTAGAGAGTGAAGCTTGACATGGAGCAGATGACCGTCCCTCTGAGACAACAGGTGTGGAATCAAGGGTAAAGGCCATGGAGGCTGCATCAGACTCCTCAGTAATGGGTACCAGTGCTGCCGAGGCCAATCTGGAGCTATTAAAATCATCCTTGGCTTGTCTTGTCTGACCTTTAGAAGCACCTTTGGAAGAAGAGGCAGAGGTGGAAAGGCATATACATGAAGTTTTTCCAACTGAAAGAAAGAGCATCCACTTTCCAAGCTGTGTGATGAAATCCCTTCGCAAAAACTTTGGCAGCTGGTGGTTTAGTGGGGAAGCGAACAGATCTATGTCTGGAGTTCCCCATGACACTGTCAGTTTTGAAATACATGAAGATCCAGTTTCCACCGTGGGGATCCATGATTTGTCTGCTTAATACATCTGCTAAGGAGTTCTGTGCTCCCGCAGAAACCTTGCCTGAAGAGTTAGTTGCAGACTGAGCGTCTCCCATAAAATCATTGCTTGTCTGCACAATGGGTAAGAATGTGTTCCCCTTGTTTGTTGATGTACCACATGACAGTTGTGTTGTCTGTTAGAATCAACACCTGCCCTGAAGTAACTCCTTGGAAGCAATTAATGCAAACTGAACTGCTAACATCTCTTTCATGTTGATATGTAGATGCTGTAGTCTGGCAGGCCACTTGTCTTGTATCCACTTTCCATTTAGATGAGCTCCCAAGCAATATCTGAGGCATCTGTCGTTAGAATCTGACTTGCCTCTGGCGGGGGCACAGAGAGTCCCTTGTTTAGGTGACATTCCTGAGCCCACCACAAAAATTCCTTTTGAATGCAAGGTATTATTTGAATGACAGTGTCCAAATCCTGGCAGTGCTGTGTCCACAGATTTTTGAGATACCATTGTAGCTTCCTCATATGCAGTTTGGCATTGGGAAGCACCAGAATACAAGATGCCATGAACCCTAAGGCTTGAAGGACTGTCCTTGCAGTCAGCCCGGACTGAAGAGATAGATGATGGAAGTAACTGGAAAGAGTCTTTTGTTTGTCCGGGTAAAAGGCCATCTGGGCTGCTGTATTCAGTCTCACACCCAGAAAGCACATGTCTTGAGAGGGTACTAGACTGGACTTTATTTCGCTCACAGAATACCCTAGGCATCTTAGCACTGCTATGACATATTCCAGATGCTGTAGAAGATCTTTTCTTGAGCCAGAATCAGCCAGTCGCCCAAGTAAGGATAGATTTGGATTCCTTTTAGCCTGAAGTAAGCTATCACTGGAGCCAGAACCTTTGTGAATACTCTGGGCGCAGTAGATAAGCCAAAGGGCAATGCAGAGAACTGATAATGAGAATTTCCAGCTCGAAACGCAGATACTTCCTGCAACTTAGTCTTATTGGCACATGAAGGTAAGCTTCCTTGAGATCTAAAGTTACCATCCAGTGATCTTTGCCCAGCAGAGGTAAAAGCTGTTGTAACGTCAACATTTTGAACTTGGGAATGTCCAGATAAGTGTTGAGGATAGATAAATCCAGGATTGGTCTCCACGTGTTCCCTTCTTTGGTACTAGGAACAGGCGAGAATAAAATCCTAGGCCCTTTCCGCACAGGAACTGACTGAATGGCCCCTATTTGGAGCAACAGAGAAATTTGCTTGTGAGCCTCTGTTCTTTGAAGAGGAGGAATGTCTGGCATGCCTTTGAAAGGAGGCAAGGTATGGAAATAAAACCTGTAACCGTGGTGAATAATATCCAGAACCCATCTGTCTTGGGTAATTAAATCCCAATTTTCTTTGAAAAGAGACAGCCTTCCTCTCCAGGTGCTGCCAGGCGAGAACGCACTGGCAGCTGAAAAGGCAGGTCATTGGGTCTGCTTACGAAAGGACTGACCCTGCCCTCACCAGAAGTCTGAGCAGGGGAACTCCTGTCCTAGGCCTAAAAGAACCCTGAGCTCTGCCCCTACCACGCCTAGACCTACCCCTAGACTGGGAATCATAAGCAGGATAAGTCCATCCCTTAGTAGGCCAATTTCTACTAAACCCTGGAGGCTGCACCTGCAAAAATCTTTAACAGTTTGCATAGACTTAGCCTTGTCCTCCATTTTTCAAACTGCTTCCACAGGCAACCAAACAACACATCAGACTGTAAAGGAGCATCCAAAATCCTTGTCTTAACATGCTCAGCTAAATTCTGATCTCTCAGCCAGGCGTGCCGAAGAACAGAACCAGTGGCAGCCACCCTGGAGGAGGCCTGCACAGCATCAAAACCACACTGCAAGGAATGTTTACCCACCTGTTCAGACACATGAACTAAATCCTGCAACTCTTTACACTCAATACCTTCAGCCAGAGCATCCACCTTAGATTTCAACTGTGAAAGAAGATAATTCTGATATTTTAACATGTGAAACTGACAATTCAACACCCTCATGGCTAAAGTGGAAGAAGTATACACTTTCTTTCCCCATCTATCCAAAGCCCTTGCCTCTATCAGGAGGGACAGGATTTATAACAACTGAGGCCTTCACACCTTTAGGCCCCTGAGAGACAGTTTCTGGGTCTGCCCTAGGACTCTTAAAAAGATACTTATGAGCTTCAGGCACCCTATAATACCTATCCGGTTTAACTGGGGCAGGAGGCAAAGAATCAGGATTCAGGAAGCCTCTGCAAACACATCTTCCACCACATTCAAAACAGGAGGTATAGCTAAAGGCCTATGCTGGGGTAAAACAAGAATTCCCTAAGCCTTTTCCTGAAGAGAAATCTTGACCTTCCCATTTAAAATGCTCCTCATGGAATGCAGAGTCTCTGAAAATGAAAAATCCTCAGGAGGTGAAGCAGAAGGAGTAGAATCATCCACATCAGAATCAGAATAAGAAGGGTACTCCTGCAAGTCTTCAGAAGCCTCAAGCCTCCGAGCATTGCTCAAAACTCTCAAACTCAGGTTCCACCCTAGGGGTCTTTTCAGGAGGGGGGGTAGAAACCCTAATCATAGTAAACAAATCCTCTGCCATTTTAAGCATATGTTTCTTAGGCAAAGATCCTGAAGCACTAGGAGAAACCCCCACAGAAGCTAAACTTGGCCTGCCCTCAAAGAAGCCTTGGAAACTGAAGGGGAGGCTCTAACCACCTAGGAAGAGAGGGAAGAACAGCCACCGGAGAAGCCCCCTCAGCCTGGCCTACTTCCTGAGAGGATACATCCTGTAACAGTAAAGCCTCTCCCTGAGACTCCAAAGAGACACCTGGCAAAACCTCCGCTCCACTGAGCCTTCCAAAGACCCGTCGTCTGGGACTGTCGGTTCCCCCACCCTAGGCTTTGCTGCTTTATCTTTGTGTTTTTTAGCCGAAGCCGGCGTCGGAGCATCCGACGCATTTTATAATTACAACGCTCCAAACACTAACCTGGCACAGTCTAACCTTCTCTTAATAGTGCGTTTGTTAAATCTAGCACAAGAGCGGCATCCAACAACGCCGTGCTCAGGCCCTAAACAAGGTATACACAAAGTATGGTAATCCCTATGAGGTATCTGTTTCCCACAAGAAATACAGTTATTCACTTTTTCTGACATCCGGTTAAATACTGAGGCAAGAAAAACCAAAATATTCCCAACGGGTACTTAGCCAACTTTGATTCGGTCTGAAACTCTGACTTCAGAAACTTTCAGAACGCCAACCTGCACTCAAGAAAATTGCTTCTGCATCGGACCATGCGGCAAAAAGACTGATATGGCGCCGGTCATGCGCATTAGTACCCTGACGTACTGATGTCAGTCTAATGCGCCCTGACCGACGTCAGCCATATACTTTGGTATTCGGGCCGACTGGACAGCGGACTACCCAATAGTTAGGACTGCAGCAATGTGGAATGAAGAACATCTTGAGTGACAGAAAAGGGGGTTGAAAGAATGGGATTCTGTAACCTCCAGATATGGCTGAACGTACCCATTTGTCTTGCATTAGGTTTAGCCAGGCCTTTGGGTACATTGAATGTCTTCCCCCGACTGCCTCCAGAGGCAGTCGGGCAACACTTCAGGGATGTTGGAAGGGCTCGTCAGAGAAAGATTCTCTGCTGCCCTGATTCTGCGGACCCCCTTTGCCACAAGGGCAGCTTGTTATTTCTTCCTCTGCCCCTGGAGGAAAAATCACCACGTGTGTCAGGTGAAGCTCCCTGGGATTTGCAAAACCACATTGTCCCACTTTTCTGACCCTTGGGGTATGGTCTAGGAGTGGAAAAATGGACTCCGACGGCAGAGTCAGTCTTGCCTTCCTGCTCATATCTTTCACCTGTGGTCCAAAAAGAAAGGAACCATCAAAGGGAGTGTTTGTGAAGGACGCTCTGAAGGGCTCTGCAAAGTTACACAGCCGCCATGCACGTCTCCGAAGTGCCACACCTGTACCTGCGGCTCTACTCACACCATCGGCTGCGTAGGAAATGAGCCTCATGGAGGAGTTGACTACTGAGTTAAGGGTTGCCAGCTGAAAAGCCACTTTAACTTGAGCCCCTTCAGCTGATAGATCCTGAAGGGCATCTCCGAGCTCTTTCAGGAGAGAGCTCTGAAACCTGGTGAAATGGCATTAGTTCAGTGACCTCATGGAGAAGGTCGCTGAAGCAAACATTCGCTTCCCATATCTGTCCATGGTCCTAAACTCCTTGTTAGGACGGACAGAAGTTTCCGCTAACTCCTTTTTAGTGGTTGCTGCCACCACCATGGCATCCACGGGAACACCCATAGTAAGGAACAGTCTGTCTGGGGGAGCAGTAATTGGCCTCCTCTGGGTTGGTTCCACTGCATCCAGGGCTGACCAAGCCTTTCGAGCCACCACCGACATTAGTGGATCGAAGGGCGGAGGAACCCAGGAGGTGGAGGGTCGGGAACCGAACACATCCAGGAATAGATTCATCCTCGGTAGGGGGCAAGGGTATTCCAGTTCCCCCTCTGCTTAAGCATTTCTAGGATGTCTGCAAAGGAAACTTCTTCAGAGGGGGATCTCGGGGACACTTCCGATTCATCTACATCCTTATCCAAAGTGACACTCAGGGTAGTCAATGTGCTTCCTCTTGCACTTCTTCCAATGGGGCTCCTCTGAATGATCAGGGGAGGCCTCGGAGGAAGAGGAAACACCCAATGGGGTCGTGTGGAGCACTGGTTCCCCCCACTTGGGATTGGAGGAGGGACAGAGGTTGATGCAGGCACTATGGGGACGGAGCCAGAAGGATCAAAGGTGGAGCTGACTGGGAGGCCAGCACACTCATGACATTGAGGGCATCCCTGCCATGATGCAGAGAAGGCTCCGGCGAGACTGGAATCATCCTCTGCACTGAGGGAGACTGCTCCAAGGCCGATGTAGGAGCAGAGCTCACCTGCGCAGACACTCCAAGAGGGAGAGCGGGGTCGGACAAGAGTCCAATGCCACTCACCCCCTCTGAGCAGACAAGGGTGTCTCGGCACCCTGATCCCTCAATGGAAGGCACCATCGATAGGATCGGAGCAGACGATGGATCTGGAGAAATCTTAATCGGAGCTGACTGTTCCATGACTCAAACCCCAATAAACTCCGGCTCCGAGCTCAATGCAGTTGGAGGAGGAACATAGATAGAAATGGACAGAGCAGACACCTGGAGGGCTGGACAACATTTTGGCCAGCGCCTGCGACTTCAACAACCTACTGACAACTCTACACGCCATGGTCTAAGAGGACAGAAGAATGTGAAGATCTATGTCAGTCTTTAAAAGGGGAGACCAAGGAGCCAAATGAATGGAGTCTAGCAAAGGGGACTTCTGCCTTTTTAGTCCTTGACTGCTCCGAAGGTACTGGTGGAGCAGACAACGAAGCAGTTTCCTCGGTTCCAGCTGGAACCGAAGAGGTAGTAGGCAAGTTTGGGGCCAATGACTGCTCCAAGCTGGGAGCAGACGATTTGGCTGGTTTAGGGGATTTCACTGGCTGAGCCTTGGCTGGTGAATCCTGAGGCTAGAGAAGACCTCTCAAAAAAAGTTTATACTTGCGCTCCTGCAGAATTCTTGGGCTAAATGCATGGCAGATAAAACAAGAGTCCTGCAGGTGCACAGCACCTAGGCAATAGACAAGTGTGCCCATCTGTCAGTGACATCTGACAGCACGAGTCACACTTCTTGAATCCTGGACACTTTAGTTTCTTTAGACATACCCTGAAACTTAGTTTTTGGAGATTATTGGTGATATTCAATTGGAGCCGGAATGGCTATTATGTACCCTTGATATTACGTCCCTTTATACCAACATTCCACACTGGGCAGGCCTACAAGCATTAGAATATTGGTTGGTGAGATCTGATTTATACAAACCTGGTTTCAACACTTTTTTGGTTTGTCTCACAGAATATGTGCTAACCAGTAACATTTTTTATTATCAGAATAAGTGCTTTTGGCAAACTAAGGGAACTGCTATGGGTGCACCCATTTATGCAGATTTGTTTATGGCGATATTGAGGAGATCATCATTTATGACGCCAATCACAACATCTACATGTGAAATGGATATATTGGGCGCCGAGCGATGATGATTTTGTTGTGGTGTGAGGGCTGATGAACAAATACCTATGGAATTTCTTGATTATCTTAACAACATATATGGGGTATAGAATTTAAAATGAGTTTTGACAGGTCTAATATAATTTTTGGATGTTGAAATTCATAGGAATATGGATAATACTCTATCTACTACCCTATTCAGGAAATTTCCAGAGTACAACTCTTTATTGTATGCCACCAGCTTCCACCCACCACATATCATCCGGAATATTCCCAAGTCACAATTTTTACGAGCTAGGAGAATTTGTTCCAATCAAGGGTCTTATGTTAAGACCAGTAATGACTTGGCCAGATTCAAGCACAGGGGATATCATTCAGGGACTATACATATGGCCAAACAGTGGGCTTCCAAATTTGATAGGACTGAGTTATTGCGCTATAAAGGTCACCATTGTGATGGGCCAAAACAACCGCTTAGGTTAGTTACCTCTTATGGACGCAACACTCGAGGCTTTATGAAAATTGTTGACAGACATTGGAATGTCCTTTTGGCAGATAATAGATTGCATAACTTTCTTGGTGACAAATGTTCATTTTCTTTCAAAAGGGGACGTACTATTGGGTCACACTTGAGTCATTACAAAAAGTCTTCGTCTGATTCAAAAGTTTACGTTCAATCAACTCTTTCAGGGGCTCCAGTGGTTGGATGTTTTTCGTGTGGCCACTGTAAATTTTGCAATAAGGTTTCACGTATTGGAGAGTTTAGTAGTCAGAATACACCTGATATTTTTGAGATTAATTTTTGGGCCAACTGTAGTTCTGGGTGGGTTATATATTTAGTGACCTGCACCTGTTCTATGCTTTTATGTTGGCCAGACTTCTAGGCATTTCGCCTTAGAATTGGTGAACACATTAGTGACATCAAAATAAGCGTAGTAACAATGCACTATTCAAACATAGTCTAAAGCATACGACAGCTAACTATATGTTTTGCATTATTGACCACATAAAGGGTAAATGTCAGGATAAAACAAAATGGCATGAATTGTTGACTTCCAAGGAGAGGAAGTGGATAATTAAACTTGGGGCAATGTTTCCACCTGGTCTCAATGACCAATTGTGAATTGTGATTTGTTAATCATGATTGGCTGCTTATGTACTGTGATTGGTTTTTGTTCACATATATATACTGTGTTTGGAACCTTTGTGAGCAGATATTTATACATAAAAAAACTTGTTACACTGAGGAAGGCTCTGCTGAGCCGAAACCGGTCTGTATACTTGATATATCTGAGGGATTTTTCTCTCAGTATTTATGCATTAAATTATCTTTATTTTGGCACCAACAGCTGCTGGCTTCATTTATGTGGATCTATACCCTGTCTAAAAACCTAGACCAACAGGCCACACAAAAATTGACCCAATAAAGTTAACAGGCCAGCACACTAAAGTACAAACACAAAAAAGCCCAATAACTTCGGGACAAAGAAAACTGACACTACTATCTATATATATATATATATATATATATATATATATATATATATATATATATATATATATATATATATATATATACACACATACGTATATACACTTTTTTTTTTTTTTTTTAACTAGGGAGCCTCTAACTCAAACAGCTACCTACCAAAGACAAAATGCAACCACAGGGGGGAGGGGAAAACTCTAATTTAAACGAGTATAAACGGGGGAAAAAACTACCAATCACTAACTAAATGTACTACTTATCGCCATGTAAATATTACAATTATATAAACCGATATCTAAAAGAAAATCCCAATCTGACAAAAAGCAGATTAAGTTATACAAGCCTGAGCCAGTAACCTCGCAGCTGAAGTGGCAAACGAGATCTGCGTAGCTAGCGATAGGCATCATGGGATAAGGGGTAGCCTCGAGCCAGTAAACAGCTCTCGAGCTAAAGATGGCAGAGTCAGAGCTGAGGATCGGCTCCAATCCCAACAAGAAGAAACGAAGGTGAGAGAACTTAACATGCTAGCTTACCTTTCACATTTATATCTTGTAAAACTAGCTACATACTAGCTACATACGTTCAATATTTACTAAATGTCTAGCAAGCCACAGCAATTGTTGGGAGACCATGATAATTATTTCTGGAACAGAATGAACTGTATTGGAAAAAAGGGGGGAACAAAAACAGGAAGAATTAAAAAAATATGGGTAAACCCATCTGGGAAGGAGTACATTAAATCCTACCACCCAAGTTGAAGAGTCACCGGGGGTACAGTCCTATCACAAAACAATGATTCACTAAATGCAGCCAGCCTGAACACTAGCTTACAAGAAATGTGGTTGCCATGTGTATGAGCCTTCCCACTCTTCAACAAATAGGATTCACACCAAATACTTCACCGAGCATGGTCTTTTGGAGCTTGTGCCTTTCAGTGCTCGCTTGCCCACTAATACCTCAAACTAAAGTCTAGTTTCTAAGAAGGCAGGCAATATTCTTAGGAACCTACAGCTTCCTGTTATGGATCAGAGTAGTAAACTGCTACCACCCCCAAATTACCATGGACATTCTAGGTAGTTTTACTCTTGCTAATTTAGCAAAAAAGTGTGCGCAAAGGCAGTTGCCAGTGGTGACTGATGCCAGCAGCTAGTTACCCATTAACTATAAAACAGGAATAAAATTCTTATTCTTTGCAAGTAGTTTTAGGGTCATTTATCACACAACCCCTTGCGCCCATGTTTTCTCCACCACGGGAGAGGGGCACACCACAGTTCCCTTGATGTTTTCTGACTGGTCTTCTGCTTCCCCTATCCACAGCTATCAGTTTAACAGCTTCTCGCCTTTTCACTAGCTCTACTGGACCTGCTTTAGCCTCCCCTAGCTCAAACCAACCCATGCCCACAGCAGTGAAGTAAAAGATGCTGGTATAATATACTGCTAGCTGGAGGTGGTGCCCTAAACCCTCCCATCATGCAGTAGCCTGATAATTCCCCAACTGGGAGATGTACAACAGCTTCTGATCATGTGTAACCCCCAGGCAAGTGGTACAGGTTGGAAGTACTAGGTTAGTCAACTTCCATTTCAAAGGGTGAGAATCAAGACTCACTGAGTAAGCACCTTAACCATTAATGCAAACGCTCACCATGGATACACCTCCATAGCAGAGTTAACAAGGCTCTTAATGCTGCTTCTGCAGCAAGCCTAGGCAGCCTCCCCAGTCCCAGGATAGGGCCAACTTGTCACACTCCCATAATTGCTCCTGGTCCATTCCTCCAGCACTTGACAGTGGTCTTAACACAGGTTGCTTGGAAAGAAGGGCTTTATCCCTCTGCACCACTGGGCAGGTCTTCCTAGATCTTAGAATACTATTCAATAAAAAAAAAATTAGAAAAGGCCTCTGAAGGGCTCCAGTCTGGACCCATTTGTCAACTGATTTCATGAGGACAGTCTTGCCTGGTGATAACGGTCAAACAGCATTCCAACCCTTTATAGGCAGACAATGAATACATTGGATTCCTTGATTACATAGTGGGTCAGAATGGAAACCATAAATTCCTGCCAGGTATTACACCTACGACCCGCCTAGATATGGGCAGTTGTTGCTAACCAAGTCTAGAGTTTAGGCAAGATCCTTTACACCAGGTTTTAGCAATACAATTGGTACACACAGTTAGGCTTAAAGACCTTCAGGTCAATAGCCCAGTAACCACCTTTGAACCTATACTATTCTGCTACCATTAAGCAATCAACTTCCCTTAGGTTATTCCCAACTGCTGTGGCCCACTTTCTTGGGGACCCAAAATAGCATTCATTTCAATTAGTGAATTTAACCAGGTCACCTTAAAATGTTATTCCTAGTGCCAAGGGATATTTTACAGTAGCTCAGCTTCATACAGAAGCTTTAACCTCTCATCTCAGCACTTCAGGAAACTTGATCCCTTTAGCACCAATCCTTACATGGCCAGATGGTACAAAAATGAATTTGCAAAAGAAAATGTCCTCACCTGCCCATAAAAGAGCCTGCTTATAGTGCTTGGCAGCAAACCTCCTGTCATAATATAGTCAGCAATAAGGAACGCAGTACCTGTCCTGTTACAGGAGGCATATATTCCACAACTTGCCAGCTTTCAACTTGCAGTTTATCTAAAGAGTACACAAGCAGTATAGGCACCTGTACTAGGTAATGTAGTTTCTGTAGAAACTGAATGCAAAAATAGGTCATGTAGTCTTATAACTGCAGTAAGACCTCAAACTGGCAACTCCCATTTTGAAAGTGGGCATTACAACTGACTGCACTTTTTGCTGAAGCTCCGATAGCCAACATACCTCCTAGTAAGTGGCAACTGACCTACTTGTTGCTTGCCAAGCAAGTTTAAGCCTAGAGGCCCCAAGCAATTTCAATACAAACTAATTCAGTTTAGCTCTACAGGGTTTGTTCTGAAAAAAAAAACACTTACTGCACCCAATCTACATTCTATAGTGCTAACATGTTTTGATATGCTTAGTCTGAAAAAGCATTTAGTGAGATGAGGTAATCTAGATGTCAGAAGTCATACACATTTGTGAACTTGCAGAATTCCACCTGACTTGTCCAAGTGTTTAGTGAAGAAAATAATCAGATTCTATGCAGCATCAAATGCCAACAGTTCCATATCTAACCTTGCTTATGCTTCTGGAGCCAATTGGTACCTTTAGAGGCACTAATTGCTTAACTGTTGTCACCTTAAGAGTTAGAACACATGCTGATAGGGGTTTTTAACAGCTGTGGACCCTTGAGCCAAGAGCTCAAGAACTTGAGCCCAAGCCTCAATTTGGTCTTCTGGAATGGAGGGAATATGCCCGAAATGTGTGCTTGCAGTCTTATTTTACTGAACATGAACTTACTAGGAATTTCACCAGTTGCAGTACAGAAGGGACAACATTCTCCATAACTACCTGGAGGACAAAGGGGAAGGTAAGATTTCAGGTGGGATTTTCTGGGGATGGTAAGGAGCTCTGTTAACTGCTCCTGGTGGAAGCCAGTAGGCCTAGTCTGCTTCAGCTTGCTACTTAACAGCAAGGAGACTAGTTTTGGTTCAACAGGCTAAAAGTATTATGCTTTGGCAGGAATATTTTTAATCGTACGTAGGAAAACCCTGAAGGCCTTTATCTGCATGGTCTTAAATGCAGATTGGGATCCACAAAATAACCTCACCCAAGGAGGCAAAGATTTCAGCTTTGACATGCTCCAAGTGGCTGTTTGCCAGGCATAGCTCTCGAGTGGCAGCTGCCCTACTTTATGCATCCAAGCCAAACCACATTGAGGGTGTTTGGCTACCTGGTTCCCAAAACCATACAAGTCAAGCAGCTTCTGCAGTAGCCTTGCCTCCCATTCCTTCTACCCAGTTTAATTTCATCAAGGAGCATCTGGTACAAGGTCATGAAACTTAATTAAAAGCTTGGGTAGCCTGAAGGATCTGCTCTCCTTATTTAGCAAGAAGCACAGCACTTTGTGCCCTTGGATTTTTGGGGCTAAAAGGATCCACCACTGAAGTACCATACAAGTTTGGGGACCTCTTGCACTGGTCTGGTTTTCAAGGGGTGAGAGTCAGGCTACAAGGATATATCATCACCACCCTTTTTTTCAATACTGGAAGTAGAGGGGGGGGGGTTGGCCTGAGGAAGACTCTACACTTAATCTTACTGCAGATGCAGCTTCCCACATGAAGAGCTCATTTTATAAAGTGTATCTAAAGATCTTCCAGCAGCAAGGCTGAAGAGCAGACTCAACTAACCTACAACCTTCAATAATGCTGGTTCTCTGAAGCAAGCTGGTCCTCAGTTGTAGGAATCAGAGATACTCTACTTGATGCATTCTGGGGGGTATGGTGCTTCAGTTGCATGGACCTTATTCCATGAAATTCTGAAAGTCCTATGGGTTGGACTGCAAATGGAGATTAAAAGCTGTGGGCAGGGCATGCTTTAGTCCTGAGCCCAATTGCGGCATAGGGCAGTTCCAACCAGGATCTGCTCCCATGGGAATCTTATGGATAGACTATCCTCCCTCTAGGTAACAAGGATGCAGGTGTCAGAAGCCAGTACTGCCCACCAAGCCCAATTAATGCCTTTGTTCGTGCTGAAGCTTCATGTATGAACAGAGGTCCAAGGAGGCTGCAACAGGGCTTCATGGCAGGCAGTCTGAGATAGTGAGCCATCTGGTTCTCTTGTGCACTCATCCTCAAGGTTAGAGACCCAACTACGGAGCAGAACAAATAGCAGGTGTAGGCAAATACGCAATACCTTTGCAAACTAGGCCCCTAAAGAAAAGGCTAGGGGATATTGATAAACAGATTTGAAGAACCAAAGTTAGTCTGGCTAAAGAACCAAATATAGAATATGCCATACAACCTAGAACTGAAACTAGTTGCAGAACTGGTCCGAGCCAAACTTCTGAATTGCCAACTATAGGAACACTCTGGGAAATGTAACCATGAAAGTAGCAGTTACCTTGAAAGAATAACTTTGAACCCCAACAGGAGAAATGAAGGGATGACAGTGTCTTTTGAATGGTATCTTCCAAGATGAAGCAATTGTCCAGGAAGGATAAGTGTGAATTCCTGACGTCTGCATAAGGCAATAACTGGAGCAAGACTTTAAATACTTGGAGCTGTAGCCAAACCAAATGACGTGTACAAGCCCAGCACAAATACCCAAGCAGTTTTTATGGGGATGTAGCAATATCCTGAAGGTCTAATGTGGCAAAGTTGTCTAGAGCAAGAAACACTGCAAAGTTGAAATTTTAAATTTAGTGAAGAAAAATCCCTGAAATTAGCTTGTTGGGATGTAGTAAAAATTATAGTACGTTAGACTTCAGGGAACAAATAACTGGTTGGAGATTCCCAGAAGTTCAACTTTGATCCTTGAATTAATCTGAAGTTGCATGTCAGATGCAGGGAAATGGGACTGCCTGCTATTTGAAAAGATAAGTTGGCTGGAGTGTTGTGGGTCAAGGTCAAAAGGTAGTTTTACAGTGACAATTTGGACTGCATACAAGAGTTTGCCTTGGTTTTTATGGCTTTTGAATGAATGGGTACAAAGCTTTAGGAGTAGTATCTAGTTTTATAGCAGAAATAGGAACCCATCTGCTGACAGGAGTTGCCAAAAGGAAATTCCCCATAGGCTGATTTAATTTGTGCATTGTGTTCAACAGGAGACAATTCCTACAAGCCAGATCCTACAGCAGCCTTCAGCATCCACTGCATCATGAATGCATTAGGACCTGGTAAACAAAAAATTAAGCAGGGAGGAAAGACTGCAGCATGTGAGATCTAGAATTTGCCATGACCCTGACCACCACTCTGAAAGTGGTAGCAGCCTATACCTTCCTATATCTGTCAATACAGACTTACTGGTAACAGGATTAGAAGCCAAAGACACCACCCTTCTCCACAGGCACCACAGTAGTCAGCAATAGGATTCTTAAAGAAACTTGGGAGAAAATACTGTAGTCTTGCCATACTTCAGTGCAAGAGGTAAGGGCATCCACCCAAACTGCCAGCACTGGGGGAGGTTGGAGTCCAGATGTTACTTTTCCCCTCCATACTGTACAAGTTTTTGGGGAAAGATGAATTCAGATAGATCCATAGGGTCTGGAGGAAAGACCCTCTTCAGGTGACTGGGGTCCATAACTCAACCTTTTAGGATAAAGGTATCTTGCAAGAAGCCCCCCCGAAAAGGGACATTTTAACTAATTACATCCAAGTGAAGCCTCCAGGTCCATCTGCAGTCAACTCCTACAGACCTCTGGGAGTCAAATATTGCTAGTCTGTGCATCAATTCCACAAAGCTTACACAATGGCAAACTCAGTTGCATTAATATTTGCTATCTAGTGCAAGTTTAGCCAAGTAACTCATGAAAGCACAGCTAGATGGACAAAATCTAGGTGTAAAACTCCACTGGTTGGAGATATTGCAAGCTTACAAATTTAGTAGAGTTTCCTGCAGCTTCTAAAATTAGACCTAGACTACCACTATTAAACTAGTTTGAGCTGAAGGGTTTGCCATTTGCACTTTTCATAACCCCTATGATTTGAGGAGCATTTGTTTGCAATGCCAGGACATACTTTGATCCTGTCAAAAGGCTTGGGATCCACCCATTACAAGTCAGTGCAAACTTCCTGAGCTCCATTTGAGTGAATTAGCCTTTATAAAGCTTAGAAAAGTGCTAAAAGCAAGATTGAAGGTTTAATTTGCTTCAGTACAAGAGGTGCCTGGATGACCAGTGTCACCTAAATAGAAAATTCAAGGAGGCTTACTCACTAGTGTAGGGTAGGCACAGATGGATTCACCTGCCTATTTGCTACCTTGCACCCCCCATCCCAAGTTAACCTCATGGACCTGTCCCAAGCTTTAAAGACTGTATCCAAGGAGTCTTTAGAATGTATAGTGTGGTTACAGCTGAAGAATGGATCTATAGCCAACTTCTGTAGGTATTACACTGCCTGTTCAGGGTGCCAAGTGGAGCATTTGAGCCCAAATTTGGGTATCCTGAGTTTTGACTACCAGACAAACAGGTAAATTCCAGCCCAAGGTTTGGCTGGGGTTATTTTCAGTGGAATAGAAAAAAAAAAAGCTTTAATGGCAAGAGACAGCAGTTTAGATTAACATTTTTAGTCTTTATACCCAGTGGAGGTGGTGTACCAGTTTGGGACCTTCCTACTGGTCAGAATGGTGGGTTGAACCTCTTTACAGGCTAAAACAGGGACTACCCTGGTATGCTCAGGGTAACATTACAAGATTTGAGTGAGTTTGGCCATTGTGGGGGTTGGAACACATTAGAGTTAGTGCTTACTTCAGATGCCATTAGGGTTACTGTAATGCCCTTTTCATTTTTAATTCACTTAAAAAGCTTTACCAGTAAAAACACTGCATAATTAACAGCCTTACCCAACAAGCTGCGATAAAAATATAACCGCACTGCAAGAGGAATCCAAGGGATCCATCCCATTTAAGAAGTTTTGGTAGAGATGGAGACTGCATACAGGGAAGGGGTCAGTCGAACATGTGGGAAGATGGTGTATAAAAATGAAGACTGCTACATTTCAGATCTGTGGAATAAAGAGCTATGGACCTCACTTGAAATGTGAACTGCAGATATCATGATCAGAAGGACTAAAGGGCTGGGACCCACAAATATAGAAGCCTGAAATACATGCAATGGCCCGAGTCAACACAAAGGCCAGCAGGATTGTAACAATGTGGGCATGTATCTTTAGGAGATTTAATGGTCTACCAGTGGGAACATCTAAATTGTAAGCAGACTGTGGTGGAGTGGCATATGCAAGATGGTGAGAGATCCCCATGTTGGTTACAATCCACTATTTCATGCCGTACTCGGGCCATTGCATGCAATTCAGGCTTTAGCCCTAGCAACAGCAGAGTACAGATTAGCTCAAGCAAGTCAGCTGAGATATTTCCTTCAAGTTAGGACTGGTAAGGACTTCCATTAGTTTTTCATATTTATACTTGTGGGTACCAGACCTTTACAGCATCTGAAAATACCAGTTCAGTTCACTGTAGCTCTACATTCCATGGACACCTGAAACAGCCATTTTACACACTATCCCATGATCCACTGACCCCTTCCCCATATACCATAGCCCTGTTAAAAACACTGTACTTACGGTGCAAAGCTATGTAGGACTCTATGCAGTGTTACAAAGTCTTTACAGGTAGGATTTTAAATTAAAGGACATACAACCCTAATTGTTAGACGTTTAAGCAAAAGCATCAACTTGGATGCGTTCCATCCTCCACACCCATGACAATGGCCAAATGCAAACACTGCCTAAAGTGGTTTGAACTTCCCTTTTTTGCTGCAACTCCAGAATCTGGAAATTTAACTAAATTCTGCAACGTTGGCATAGTTTAACCCCCCAAGCATTCTCATTTAGTCTTTAGATCAACCCATCATTCTGCCCAATAGGCTTACCAGTTCTGACCCTACCTCCACTGGGTAGGAGACCAAGTCAGACTGCAAAATGTTAATCTAAGCAGTGCTAATTTGCCATCTGAAGAGACAGAATGACATTTACTCCATTGAAAATGGGACCCTAGCCAAACAGGCTGGAATTTACCAGTTATTCATCTGGGCAGTCCAAGATGCAGAAAGATTTTTCCCCTCACTCAGAGCACCCAGTATAGCCAGGGGGAATCCAGACATCAGTAAAATACAAGGCAAAAAGCCAGGCAAATCCTTGTTCCATCTATGCCTACCCTACATTAGGAGCAAGTCTATGGATCTCAGCTTTAAGTCTTCGGTAGTCCAGTTTTGCAAAAAAAAAAGAGCTGGGTTGCTCAGGTCTGGACTAGAGTTGCTCAGGTCTGGACCATGTCAAGACTTTCACAGTAGGAACTCTTTGTCCTTAGAGTCCAATTTGACTATTTAGAGTCATCCAAGGCCTTAATGGCTTCACAGCACTTAAGTGATCCATATTATATTCTCAAAAAGCAGACCTGTCAAATCTGACATTGGTTGGCATGAGAATATCAAAATGAAGATCATGTAAACTGAAATCTCCATAAGCGGAAATTTCTATTTACTGCAATGTAGTGCAGTCTCAGTATATTTTAGTGGCTTGCCCCTGCTTAAAGCCTAGGGTACTTCCTTTTTATAAGTAAGATGTTTGAAGACTGACCATATGGCATCTACCATATGCAAGATGTTTTCAACAGATCTAGACCCCCTCAGACTAGGAATGAGTTGGTTAAGCCTCAAAGCAGTCCAGTTTATTGTAAGCTACTGAAAGATGGATACTTCAAAAGTTCAAAAGGGAGATTTGGGAGGATTCTGTAGCCATGGCTGCTGGAGGACTTGGAAAGTTCTGGCCTATGAAGCCCAGTTTGCAAATAATCACTGGACCAGATATAGCAATTCGCCCCAGGGAGAGACCATGCTGTGTGTACCTTCAAGGTAGGCCTGCTACACACCTCAAGTGCGCAAGTCACTGAAAAGTTTAATCAACTGACACTAGTGCTAAAAAGCTAGATGCATGACCAAGCAGATTTCTGTAGCACCTGTACATTTCAGTACACCCTTGTGCTGGAGCAGTACTATGGCATTAAACCACAGCTTTGTTGCAATATCCAGGCTTTTATTACTGCAGTGGCTTAAACATTAATGCCAAGTGACTGGCTTTTTTGTTTGTAGGGTTACAAGGAACAGTCGGGAGAAGCAAATTGATGTTAAAATCCAATCTAGGACTTGCTCCTTTGGCATCATGGGGATGCTAGATAGTTTCCTGACCAAGGTCAGGAAACTGAGATGCTTCTGACCAAATAAGTACTGCCTGGTCCAAAGTTGAGGGAGAGGCAACAGCATTACACCAAGGTGGCAGCTTTTCTACAAAATACTGAACGTCTGCCAAACAAAGTTCTGTAAAGCAAAACTCTTGTCAAGTTGCCACTGATGGCAGTTTGAAGCTAGTGTAGATCCCCAAAGGAGGGCAATGTACTAAATCATCCAAGCAGGACAGTGTAGATTGACAATGCCCAATGAAGTTCTGCAGATTTATTCCTCCCAGTTTGAGGATACCATGTGCCACACAAGGACTGCAATTTCCTTCAGCAGTAGGTGGAATTGGCCCCTGCCCTGTCTGTGCATGGGAACAGGGCCATTAGTGCCAAGACAGGAGTACCCTCAGAATTGCAGCTGGCACCTGAAGACTGCACTGTCTAGCAATAATTCACTAGAGTGCATCCAGTTCTGTGAATGTTAGTTTAGGTCCTTTGTCTCCACTGGGAAGATCTGGTGAAGACTTATTTCAATGTCCATTGCAGCACACCAACACTGGTGCCAAGTGCCCATGCCTTGTTCATTACCGGCTTCCTGCCTTCAACTGGAGGCTAATGTGTAAGTACACCACTGCCACCATTAGTCTCCCAGAGCAAACGTGACTGGAGTTAACGTTCCAAATCAATGCAACTTAAATTTTTCTTGGAAAAAAAGCAGCACCTCTGTTTATGGGTTAACTTTTAATGTCACAAATGCAACATAGGGTGACCAGGGGGTTGGGCGCTGCTGGTACTCTGCATACCATTGGTTTTGATCTACAGTAATCCTCTGCAAAGGAAACTGCGATGTGGGATTCTTAACAGCTGTATGCAGACTATGGGGCAAATCTCAAAGCTTAACCTGACCAATGGATGTAAATGCCCATCAGTGACCAAGCTAATTATTTAGATTACAGGATGAAAATAGCACCAGCTTTTACTAAACTTAGTATTTAAGCTGCAAAAAATATAGAAATCAGAAGAGATTGCCAAGTTGCAATCAAACCCAAGTGTTAAAGGGCATCCATATGTTAAAATTAGTGAAACAAATATTCAAACATGTACAGGGGTCAGACTTGCACCAAGTATACATAGCTACTTCTGGGAATATTTTGAATTCTGTATTTGAAAATGGCCACTTTAGTTGGATTAGTTTGTGTAGCTGATGCATAGAATAGTGCTCTTTATATTTTGTAAAGCAAGACAAGTTTAGACACCCAACTTTACTTGCACCATCCTACACCTAAGCTTCTAGCCACCACTTCCATTTTCCTACACCTAAGCTTCTATCCACCACTTCCATTTTTCTAGACTGCTAGAGCTTGAAGCCAAAAAGCTAGTGCAGCCTTTATACCTCCAGCCAAGTATATGCAAAGCCAAATGTTCAACTGCCAGGAGCTTTAAGTTATTTGCACCATTGGGAAAAATTGCATTGTATGCCTAAATGAAGAGGGCATAAAGTGGCTTTACAGTCCACACAGGCAGGTAAAAAATGACTTTTGCTCCTGGGATCTTGGACTGCCCTAATAAGGCTTAAAGTGGTGAAGTAAATGCCTGCTTAATTGAATGCTCCACTGGGAGATGCTAGACGATTGTAACCAGTATCCAGGACTGCTTCTGGACTTCTGTAGGAATTAAGTTTATCCAATAAGCCTGCTCTTGTACCTCATTCAGTAAACCCTGGCTTATTAGGTAATGCCAAGTTTGCTTTAGTTGTCCAGCATGCTCCTGGCTTTGGAGTGTCACAGCCCAATAGCCCTCAAGTATACAGGACTTGTGGCCTGCCAGCCATTAATCACTGCCAATTTATCCTCATTGTTAAACACTGGTGGAAGGAGACCAGTGTTACGCTAGTCATCCTATGCAGGTTTTTCATGTCTAGGATCCCCAGTATATTTTGATGAATGGTCAGCACTATGCCAAGTAGTCTGGAGACTTCACTGGTGAGGTATCTTGCAACCTTGTTAAGTGCTCTGATTTATAGCCTAGAAGTAAATTAGACTGCCACCACAGCTTGTTCTTTGAGGGGATGCTTTTCTACGAAAAAGAATTCCACACTGGAGATCCCCATCTTCCTGAACAAAGCTTAGTTTGATATGTCTACAGGTATTGTCAGGAGTCAGACTGTTTGGACTGGGGCAGCTGAGCTTCAACTATACCTGCAAGGCCATGGCCAAATGCTGCATTTCACCTCCAACACTAATCCCTGTGGTTCTGAATGCAGTAGTGGCTTTCTTGAAACATTCATGGTCAAAACTGAACTTGTTCAACTGCAATATTGAATACAATCTTCCCTTGGGATGCTTACTAGTATCCTTGCTAAAGGATAAACTAAACACTTTTGGATACAAACTCTCCCAAAATTACTGTACTCCTTGATCTGCCACAGACACGTAAATGTTTTAGAAACCGCACACAAGGATACCAGAGATGCAAAGCAGCAAGGTCCAGCTACCATTCAGTGCACAGTTCAACTGAAGTAAAAAAATTAATGCTTAAACACTTGTATTTACAAAAGACTGTACACAAAATTACCAACTCAATGCAAATGCTGATAACTCATTTTATTATTGATGCACAGCAGTACACAACTGATACTGGTGGAGTGACTCAAGTTATCTGACCGAAATCAGATGAGTGCAGCAGCGTCAAAATAGGGTAAAAACACAATTAACCACAGAAGCCTGCTGGGGAGTGAGGTGAGAAATTGGGTATCTAAATATTTAAAGTGCTACAGCATCTAGCCATGTAGTCTGCCAAAACCTTCTACCTTCAGTTTTAATACATCACAGGATACCTGAACATCTTCAGTCTCAGCAAAATTAGACTATTGCACAGTACTACCAAATGCAGAATTTCTAGCTTTTAGTTCAAGCAGTGTCAGCTTGCATCTCAATTCTAGAGATGAAACCACAGTCCAAAATTGATTCAAGTATCTGCATGGCATACTAAACATTAAAGGCCATGGCTGGCAGCAACCAGTGCACATTCTAAGCGTACAATTTAAGTACTCCAGATACCTTTCCCCAACTGGCCTATTGCCATGGCATGTACAAGTCTCCTGAAACATTAACACTAATCTTGCCAGTTAAACAATAAATACAAATACATATTTAGAATGCCTTTTTGTACAAAAACAAAACAAAAATAAATATTTCTGAAACCAAGTCTTTTGGAAATGCACTGTAAACGCGACTGGCTTCTGCTTGCCAAGAAGCCTTTAATTTGGTATCAGAACCTCCTTATGCAAATACTGTGTCCAACTGGCCACAATTTTCAATACAAGACAGGCTGCGTTTCTGGAGCAAATTCAGTTTCCATTAACATACCAGACATACACTTTATTACAAATGTAAGGTGATTAGTTGCAAGTAGTATCTGCCTATGGCTCTTAAGGGAAAACATGACGCTGCAGAAAAATCAGATTTGACGCTGTAGGAATTCAGACTTTAAATTCAGGGAACTGGCAATACGCGCATGGTGTTGGTATATCCAGAGCCAGGGCGCCATCCAGTCAGCACTATGACAACATCACCTGTCTTTATGAAGCCACGAGCCTTTGCTAAAAAACAGAAAGTGAACATGCATAAGACTCAGTACAGTCTTCAAATGAAAGCATTGACATTAAGAGCCAGATTACATACAAAACCACTTGCACTATTTAGACATCTGGCGATTAGGTGAAAGTATGTCAAGTGAAGCAGTCTTATACCCTGAAAGGGAATTGTGCAGTTAAGTGTGCCAATTACACCTCAAAGAAAAAAAATCACTATTGAAGGAGCAGATGCAAAAACACTGCACCAGCTACAAAAAACATTGACACTGGCCAGTGAATGGACCCCAACTGAGTGTTGCATGCAGATACTAGAACATGCTCTCAATAGCTATGTGCTTCTGCACAACTCCCATGAAAACACTGATTTGCTCTGGTGCCAACTGTAGACTTACTAGAATTCCCAAAGCAGAGAGTACAGTGTGTACACTTACCACATTTACCATAAATTTAGATTGAGTGCATTCACTGTTGCAGTTCTTACAAAATGTGTTATCCAGCTCCCCTAAATTAGGGGTGTATGGCTAGTGTAGTTAAGCAGCAGTTAAAAAGGCTGCCATGTTAGCCCGTTAGCCTGTGTTCATCTTGCAGATGCCCTTAAGATCTAGCAAGTTAGCTAGCTTGTCTAAAGAGTAGAACAATTCTAAAAATGCAAGGACTGCAACAGTGAAACATCCAAGAGGAGTCATCCAGCCATGCATTACTAGCAGTCAGTACACATTTTAATCTAGGGCCAGATGACCCAATGGCATAATGGCAACTACCCGTAAGACCATCAGGTTCAGACAAAACATTCCCACCTTACAACTTGCCAAACTTGGGAACAGCATTCAAATGGGCTACTCAATATATGTAGCCAGAGATTCTCAATAAGGGACCTTTATGACCAGCCATTTCCCTTACAACCCTCAATTCAAGGGTAAAACACTAAGGGAACTCAGAGAAAGCAATCCATAGTCCCTCAGTGGCTCCATAAGAGGCCAGGCCTTTCCCTTTGTGACTGGGAGGGAAGTGCGACTGGTATGCTCTCCACCTGTACCACAGTATTATTCTGTGAAAGACTAAGGGAATTCACAATAATCTGCCAAAGTGGTAGGCAGAGGAGTTAATCCAGTCCTGTGAAGCAGCAGTAGGCAAATTTAGAGTAAGGACAAAACATCTACTGGTAGGTTGGACCCAAGGACTGGACAAACCTTGAACTTCTAGCATGGTCAAACAGGGTAACAAATCTGCCAGTCTCTAGAAACAGTACTGCAGTCACATGGCTGTTTAGACCGGTCCATAAATACCTGAATGGCTGAAAAGCTGAATATTCAGCTACTTGAGATCAGTAGTACAGCAATGATCAGAAAATTTGCCCTTTCACTAGTCACTCAGTTGGTATATACAATTAGCAGGGGTGTGGGCACAGCCCCCACAAAACAATTTCAAGTAAAGGAATATTCTGCATTTTAACAGTTGAGGTTGTAACAGGGACCTGTTTAGACCATTGCTCCACCCTCTACCTCAACTATAAAAACTTTGTACTTTCGTCAATTGCTGGCTGGTAACCCCCATCTTCACACATGCAGTCTCATCTAGCTACAGCCAACCAGCATATTTGAGTATTCATTGTATGCACATCAGCAAATCCATTTGCCACTTTCAAAGTGGCAGCAATATGGTAGTCCTACTCATAACCCCCAATTATGGCACTTAAAGGCCTACATGTGCCACCAGAATTAAGAGTACTAAAGTTAACTAGTTCAGATTCAAATCATGTACTGAAACAAATCTGCTCCTAAGAGAGGGGCTTAAACTGCAGTAAGCATGGTCCGATTTCATCAGAAACAACTTTACACTGCTTTTCATAAGTATCCTGAACTGACTCACTACCATGAGTACTATTTCAAAGTTTTGAAAAAAGTGGGCTTATGAACAGTCACTGAGACTGTTAACAGCATCAACAGCAGCTACCACTGAGAATCAATAAATGGCACACTTACGCCATGTATTCCTCTGGGATAAAATACAGTACATTTCTAAAACTGCTGCAACAGTATGACAATCCTGTACAAGTCACTTTCAGCTATTAAATACAGATATAAAATGCTAAACTGATGGTGCTAAAATAAATCCAGCAAGACAAGCTAATTTGCATACATACCAACATCCATGGCAAAGTTCACTCTCCTGTCAACATCTTCAGCCCAGGATTCATGAACAGCTTCCTTGTACAGCACTGGAAAGATGCCACGGTAAAGATGTACCTGGCGAGCAGTTTGTCCATTACGGGACAGAGCAATTATTGGAGCACGAGGGCGGTACCTGGATACCAAGTGAGCAGACCTGTGAACAAAAAAACATTAGTCAGTACCTAAACAAAAGCATAAGCTAGCTTGTCATTCCCCTGGATACTGCAGTCTCCAGTTAACCAGGTCAGTTACTGCTACCTGCAAACTACTGCACTACTCTAAAGGAGACTGGTCTATTTCAGCAAATGCTTGTCACCCAAAGCACAATCCCAAAGTGGACTCAGCTGCTGCCACTTGCTCTGCTAGTGGGAGAGCATGCAAGAGCACTACTCCCAACCCTATCCTTTGCCTTGTCAGGACATTAAGTGTAAACTACAAATGTTTAGTTGAAAAACTGTATAGCTAAGGGTGATGTTTCACTACAAACTTTGCCCCACAACAAGGATAGGCCAGAGTGGAGGTTCTCTGGAGCTCCTGCAGTCCTGTAGTAAACTGGCAGAAGTTACTCAAACTAAAGTCTTGTCAGAGAAGTGCCACCTAGGCTTCAGAGCAAGCTTTAACTGTTAAAACTTCAATAAGTACAACAGTGAAAAATCCATAACCATAGATTTAGTCTTCACTGTTGGCAGTACTTCAGAACCCCTGCCAAAGTTGGCCTGATATCTGGCTAGTATACAAAAGCCTTTAGGTATGCCACAAGTATGCTCTTCACATAGCATTGTGCATAAAAGGTGACACCATCCTCTGAACAAAGCCCCAGTACCACCAATTCAAGGAATACAGGCATCAGTACATCAGAAATGGACCAGGAGGGAGTGAATACTGCAACAGTAAAGACATGTACAGTTATGGAAAGATTGCACAAACTAAAATGTTCCATCACAGCTACAGTATTTACATTGAGGGAGTGCCAAAACCAGGAACCAGCACAGCCCTTTAAGCCATGAAAGATAACCCTACCAAAACCAGCTCTAGCAACTCCAACTTGTAGCACTTGGTAGATGTACACACAGAAGTCCAGGTAGTTTCCTCAATAGAGGAGACATACAAACCCTTTGGGGTCACCAGAAGCCACAGCCCTAGTAGAATGAGCTCTCACGAAAGGAAGCATCTCAAAAAAGCTAGCTTGAATACAGCTAATCCCAGTGACATGGATCCAGCATGTGCAGCACCTTCACACTGGCAGGTTGCAGAAGTGGGCAAATACTGATAAAGTGACAGTCACTATGAAGCACAAGGAAGATCTGCAACAATGCTTGAAGCTCACACGGACAAAAGGACCAACAAAGGTAGTCTGTCAAGAGCAACACTGCAAGAAGCTGCAGGCTCAAAAAGGAACCAGAGAATTTTTCAAAAACAAAACCAAGATCTCTGGGAGGCCAAACATGAGCCCCTTTTAGGAACGTGTCTGCAAATCTAGAACCTAAAGTCAGACGCTAAGTGTGCCTTAACAGAATAAGCCAACCCAGAATTTAGCAACTCAGATTAGAACAAAAGGAACATCCACTGAATAGACCAATGTTTTAGACAAGCAGGATTTGCTAGTATTAGGTTTCCTGGCCTCCTGCAGGACCCCAAGCACACCCTCAGGAAAAAGGACATTGGAGAGACTGGTAGTGGTAATGGATGAGATTGGTCTTGTGATAAGGTCCACCCTGCAAGGCAACATTGCCTTCTGCTAAATGTAAATACAGAAGAGTGAACCAAACAGCAAAGTAGAAGTCTGTTCAGAGGGGAGGCACAGATCCAGTACTAGTACTCCACTGGTGGACAAGGTCCAGAATCATGATTCCATCCCACAAGTGGGAGCTTCAAAGACCTGCTAAGTGTGCCACAATATACTGACCTGAGGGAATACAATACATCATACATCACTTGATACAGAAGAGCCCACACCAGGAGTGCCAGCTAGCAAAGATTGTTCCCACCCATTTACATAACCATCTGTGGCACTGTCTGTAGATAGAGAAGTGCCATCAAAGAGTGTGCCAAGAGTTCAAAGTGGATTCACCAGTGAAGTTCCTTCTTGAGAAAGGAGAAGCTACAAATTTTAGGGGATCCACATGAAGCAAAAACTACATAAAACTGGCTGAAAGAGGCCAGAGAGCTGGGGAAACTGCAAAAGGATCTCTGTAGAGGGAGCCTGAAATAGGACGTCCCAAATACCTGGACCCCCTGAAGCCTGCAAAAAGGGACACAGGAGAAAGGCATTTGAATACCCTTGGGGCAGTAGAAAGGCCAGAGGGCCAAGCAGATAACTGAAAATAAAAGCAGAGAAGTGCAAAAGCTTCTTGAAAAGATAATTAGGATATGAGCATCCTTTAGATCCAGAGAGGAAGAAAGAGGAAAGTCTGGAGGGATAACATTTAAGGGTGACACCAAGTGTTAAGATGAGTACTTAAGACCAATTTTAGAGAAGTACTTGAAACATCCTTGAGTACAAACTCCTCTGCCTTAGGGAAAGATACCAAACAGTGCCTCCAAAGTTAGATCCCAAAGCACCTCTGGAAAAGTTGACAGCTCCTGGGGGCTTTCCACACCAAGAAACAAGCCTGGTGAAAAACTGGACATGATCAATGAATCCAGAGTAATCTGTAGCCAAACTGGCAGAGGAAAGTGGCTGGGAAGAATAAGACAGCACCTGTTCATCTAGAAAGGGAGACAGGCATGGAAATATTAGCAAGAGGGGCCTGCTTGCCATCCTTTTTGCCCTTAAGGGAGACCTGCAAATCAAAGGCTGTCTTATTGGGGTAGATTCACTGAAAATGGAGGATTGTTCCTATAAAATGGAGAGGATTACATTCCTACAAAGCCTTGTCCTCATACTGAAGGGACACAGCAGCAGCTTTGGTCAAAGGGGTATCCATACCACCTCACTGACCCAAACGCAACAGCCCTACAAGCAGCATCAGCTGCATCATATTTGATGCGATGAGCCACCTGACAGGAAGTCCAACAGGGAGAGCAGAAAGTTTACTCTGGAACTGGAGAGCCTAGTATTTGGACATAGGTACTCAATAGCCCTAAAAGGCTAAGCAGTAGAGGTATAAACCAGAGCGCCAAACCATGGAAGCTACCAGAGGGCAGGGAAGCAACTGACAAGGCTTGTCAGAGGCTACTGATTAAGGGGTCAGCAGCAGGACATCTGTACAAGATACTGTGCCAGAGAACCATTGGGTTTCTTGGGAGCAGGGGGCTGAGAATATGTAAACTCAGAAGCATTGGAAACACAAAGCAACCACAGCAGAAGGTTTGGGAGTCCACCTGCAGCATCTTGTACATAAGACAGCAGAGCACAATCCCAGTTAACCTCCATCCTTGAGATTGTCCAAAAGACCTCAAAATGAACCAGCAGTACCCTCTCCCCGAGCATCAGAGATCTGCAAAGCCTCCTTGGATCTGCTTAGTCATATCCCTGCCAGCCTCCAAAACCTGGTTGCAACAGAGGACCAGAAGCTGGGTGAATCTTCAGGCACTCTTCTGCAGACCTCTACCCCAGGTTGAGCAGCAGAATTCCAGCCTAGGCTTCTTGGCCTTCAATGAAGGCTGTCCATGAAGTTCCTGCAGTCTTATCTTTTGCAAGTTTAACATGCCGATTCAAGATAAAGTGCTAGAGAGTCTGCTACAAGGTTTTTAGGTAGCAAAGCCAGAGATGGAACAGAATGAATGATCATACAAGTATACCAAGGCAACATACACTATTCTTGGCAGTCTTAAGAGGAATGTCTCCCACAATGGCATTTACCCTTGGATGACATGAAACCCCACAAGCAACCAACAGAATGTTAACATGCAAAGAAATGGCACTCATACTGGTGAAAAAGTTGAGGCTCAGACATCACCGTTATACTCAATGCCAAGTGAGGAGCATACATGTAGTGTACCTGAAGGAAATGCAAAGGCTTTGATACGTTACCCTTGGAAGGAGATCCCAATGTAAATACTCTATTTCAGTGAAGGACATCTCCCTCTTACCCTTCTAGAAATGCAACAACTTCACTCAGATGAGTGATGCTTCCAGCTGTTTAGTTGCAACCTAGTGACCTCTATGCATTAAATTTGAATTCCAAAACTATACTGCATGCAAAGCATTCTTTTAAGCTTACACAATGGCAGCAAACTAGCCACCTACTACAATTTGTCATTTTTTCTAAACACCAATCAGAACAGGCAGAACTGCTTGGCCTTGTATGAAAGTGCTCAGCTGGATAACCAGCACTGATGACAGTACTGTTTAACCCAGTGTTGCAGATAAGTTTTTTACAAATAGCATTTACTGTGACTTAACCCTTTCAAATTTCAAGTTCAGCCCAAACTAAGATTAGAGATATGAACACCAAATGCATAGGCTCTGCCCATTGGAAATTGCAAACTTCCAGGTCTATATGGGGGGGGGGGGGTCAACTAAATACAACATACTATCCAAAAACCAGCTAGACCTAAATGACTAAGACAGCATGATATGGCCATATTGGCAACCTACTCCACTTAAGGAAAGACCCAATACCATAAAAAGTAACCAGATTCCCAGTCAGTAAATCCCATGTGGGGGAATTCAGCAGCAGGTACACTGCCATCAAGGTAGGTTTTACCAAGCTACTGCTACCCATACAAAGAGCAGCTACACTGAACAGAGAACCTGAAAGGCACCAGAGCAATCAATTAAATCAAGCTAAAGTTCTAAAACCCAAGAGCCCAAACCATAACGGATCCCAGTTCAAACTACCCCACAGCCTGCTTACAGGTCCCTTCCCCCATTCTTTTAAAAATTTTTTAGAAAGACATTACCCTCCCAACAGCAGGTACCATTCTAAGCCACTTCACATTCAGGTTTTGACCTCCCTGCCAAATCCAGTTTTAGCCATTACGCCTTGTACCTGGGTGGATGCCCTTCTACCACACCTCTGCACTCAAGCTCAGATTTGTTGCATATTCTACATGTGCTAGAGGACCCAGGGAAAAAAATCCTAAAACTCAACTTAAGCAGTTTCTCCCCATACAGTTCCACTACTTTGCAAATGGAACCCACTTTGCCATTTCATTGCCTTAGAATCAAAGGGAGGGAATACTACCTAGTTGAGATTAAAGTCTCATATAATTTGCAGAGGAATGACTGCACCTGCATGACATACCACAGGCAGCTTGGCAGTACCAGACAGGGTAATCTTGTACAGGTAACTCACAGCTGCTGTAGAGGGTTAGACCATTTCCCAGTCTTTACAGACAAGAACCTGCATATGGTTTCACAAAGACTTACCATTTTCACACAACTGGACAAACTGCCCAAAAATCAGGGGGTTCTCTGCATATAGAGAACCAGGTGGCAAACCTATCAACTAGGGAAATAGTGGTGCTGGTTTAACAATCTTTACATCCTTTCTGCTAGCAGTGGTCACTACGATCAGCAGCAAGTTTTGACTGGGAGGATGGTAAATTCAGATCAATTTCAAGATGAATTAGTAACTGTACAACTTCTATACTGTACAACAAGCCCAGAGGAACAAAATTAGGGCCATTCAAGAAATAAAAGCAGTCTCAGAAGGTAGACAGTGACCAACTAATCCGTTGGAATGAAATGGGGAACACCACTATCTTGTGCAACTCAAAGCAGACTAAATGGATTTTGGAATTGGAAAAGTAACTGATGTCAACACCTACTGGCAGCAATCTGCCAGCACATGGCATTTCTATCAGAAACAGTCAGGGAATGAGGGTTACACTACCTCAGAATTAAAATTTAGAACTCTTGAAATTGCTCTGAAAGTGTCCAGCTAGTCTACCACCTGCTTAAAGCAGAGCAGCAGAAATTCTTGTAGTAGTTTTATTTTGAAAGATAGCAGAGCATGTTCATTTTACACCACAGGACGACAGCCATCTAAACAGCTGCTCCTAGGGAATCTGTGCCCAAGCTCTCCAAGCCACACTACATTCATAGTAAAGCACATATGCGACATCTAAAGCAGCTACAGAACCAGTTTAGGTGCAACTCTGTACCTAGTAAAGTAGATGTGATGCCCTTGTGCCATTTTATACACAATTTTCTTTGTGCTAGAAAGGATCTCATTTGGATACAGATTGGGCTTTCCTATCCCATAGTAATTACCTTTGAAAATAACTGGGATCATACCAAATGAGGGGGGCCATGCATGGGAAAAAGCATTTAAGAGGTACCTTAGATTAGTCTAGCATTTAGTCAACTCTAGAAATTAACTAAGATGGTTTTAGCCAACACAGGGATGTAAACGCAGCTATAACAACTTGACTATTTGCCTTCCAAGTTGCAGGATACTGCTACCTTGCCTTGATTATGGCAAGAAGCTGCCTTTGGACTAGTTCAAAGGCCTGTTTAGTCCATTAACAGGACCATGTCCACCTGCACCTTCCGATAACCTGGGAGTGCTAATGTAAGATCCTTGAAAGGCCATTTAACATTGTCTAAATAACCCTTCAGTGACCATGCTTACACCCACTAGGTGAGATTCCCCTTGAAAAAAAAAAAAGAAAAAAGGGAAATCTGAAACACCTCTAAACCCAGCTACACTAGTATAAAGACTTGGCATTCTAGTTACACACCTTTATGACTGCAGCAAGCTCCAACAGCTACCACCAATTCACCTACCACTGAAAAAATGATAGGATGTACATCTGCCCTTGTGGAAGAGGGGTACAGAATAAACAAACCTTTAAGCAGATCAGGCCAAGCCAGTGCCTGACCACATTACCCACTGGGGTAGTTAAACTACTACTGGCAGAGTAAGGTAATAGTCAGTTGAAACAGCTGAGGCATGTACCTTTAATGATGTACAAGAGACCCAGTTTGAAGTAGGGTTGGTAGATGTTCCTGCTAAATTAGGGTTTCCACAACTGAGATCATATAGAGACTACCTTCTGAAAAAGTAGTCCTGGAAGAGATGGCTAGTTACCCATGCCATTGCCTTAAAAGCAACATGTTGAAATGCTGACAATTTGTCAAAATCCTGTCTACAATGCAGAGCTTCAGACAATTTCTAAGACATTTGCATCCCATCTTTACCATTCAGATACTTCCAGATACTGTCCGCCCACATAAAGTACAACATCCAGCTTGTCATGCTTTGCCTGAAGTCACTTCTGCCACACCCCAAAAGCCATCAGAGTACAGACAAGTGGCCACAAATGCTGCAACCTAGCAGAGTGAACAGCAGAGGTACCCTCTACCCCCTACATTACAAGCCTAGCCATTTAGCCCCTGCCCCAGTGATCAGACTAGGATGAAGCCAAAGTCCTGCCATGATCTTCCAGCTGACCACCCTACCCACAAGACCCTGCAGGATTCTAGCCCTAATGCACAAGTGAAGGATATTAAAAGCAGCCAATAGAAGTCATACCTATATTGCAAAGCTGCTGGGGTAGTATGGGGATGAGGCACTTCTGGCAGCAGTTACTTCAGGAGGTATATGCACTTTTCTGGATGCCACTTGGTAAAGTGCTTGCTGCAAGGTTATTCGGGCTCTCAACCACAGGCTGCACTGCACCAGTCAGCAGCTTCCATTCCACAAGTTCTCTCCAGTGCTTCTGATGCTACTGGATCACCTGGGGAACACCAAGGGCTTTACCCCCCTCTACTGTATGAAGGTAGTTTCAGTAAGCCACCAGTCACTACCTCAAGTCTCACTTGGTGAGAGACCACTACTACACTTGAACAAGCCATTGACACAAGGTAATTTGACAGTGCAAGACCACGTTTTGAATGAGAAAGCTTGTAAAGTAATTTAAACAGCTGGTACATTTTTTTCTGTAGGCAATGCAAGTATAAAAGGTTTGCAAAAACTACTTTATTTTGAAGGGCCAACTACTTGTAATTCAGCACGTCTAAACCGGTTCAGAAGGTGGGAAAGCTTTTCCAATAAGATTAGAGGTTTTAGTAAGTTACTGGAAAGTGTGGAAGTACCAAGTAAAATATATACAAATACTTCTGCAGACCACATGGGTCTTTCCAGTTAGGCACATGGTCAGATTGATCACCTGGTGGCATCAAGGGCAGCCCCTTGCCAAATTGGAGTAACCATGCCAAGACATCTGGAAAGGGTTTTCAGATAGGAAAATGTGCTTGTGTAGAAGAGTCTTACAAATAAAGACGCAAGACAATGAAAAACTGTGCTCCCATAAGAACATCTGAAGGTCAGCCTTTCAGAAAAGCTCTAGATCGGAAGTCCTAGGACCCATTTTGATAATCAGATCTCAGAAGCAGGAAAGGGAAACTGCTTACAATGTGGACATCTGAGGATGGATTTCAGAAGAGTTACTTTGCCAACATGAATTAGCCAATAAGAAAAAGGGACAGCACAGTCCTATGCAGTTTCCCCAGCAAGTTCTTCCATGCTTGGTTCAGGTACCCCACCACTTTTGTTTATGCATATAGCAAATGCACCCTGGGGATGAAGGATTGAGACCTGGGGTGCAGTGGTGCAGCAGTTTGCCTCTTGCTGTGAGGTGACCACTCTCATCTGGGGTGCCTTCTGTAGAATCTGCACATCCTCCCTGCATTTGTGTGGGTTTCTCCCAGGGCCTCTGCTGAAATGCTCCATCCCAGTTGGACTTTCCTGGTAAATGTTAACCTCCAAACACTCACCTGTTACCACCACTCCTTGAACAGTTTACCCATTGGACCATCACATCCCAATAAATAGGGTCTAGGAGTTACAGAACCTAGAGCCCACTGCAGGCCAGAAACCGTATTCTTTGTTGCTGGGCATGCTTAACACTTTCCACCCAATGACTGGTTCCAAGACTTTCTAAAGGGGAACCGGAAAAATTTCAGACTAGCAGAGAATTAAGTTACAACCCATGGTGTGGTGGGCTGACTATGCTCCAAAATTTGGAATGCAGCCACATGAGGGTGCAAACCTGGTAAAGCTAAAAGGCTTCCAATAGCTGCCATCACATGGCAATTTGCCCAGTAAATGTGCAATCAGGGCTACCCATGTGGCAAGTCACATCTTAAGTGGGCAAAGGCACCTAGAAAAATAGGTGGAGATTCAGAGTCGCTTATCTGTAGGCAAACAAGCTAGGACTTAGAACTATGGTCTTGGGTGCACATGCTCTTGTCTCCTTAAAACTAGACTTCTATAGTAGTCAGCTAGCTAAAATGGAGCAGTCTTTAAAAGTTTGCATGTAACCACATTACCCAAATGGTCAACCTACAAGCCATTGTTCAAATATGCCAGTCACCTAGTGGTACTCTCCTAAAGTTTGACTTATACAATTCTAACAGAAGTCTAACAGTAACTGCCCATCAGTTACTGTGGCACTCATGCAATCAAGCCTCACTGAAGTCCTTCATTTGTACTCCTGCCCCTATTCTTGTGCAAACATATACAATCCCTCCCATCTACATAGATGTGAGGAATACACTTCTACAGCCTGCAGAAACTTAATTCTAGTTCTGATTATAGAACATACAGCAGTCCCATTTTGTGTTTAGCCTACAATGGGGAGCACAAGTGCCAAAGAGTGGCTTGGCCTAGCCATGCTTCCAGTAACTTACTAGTTCTGGTTACATAATCCTAGTTTATCCAAGCTGTATTGTGGTCAAACTAGTCAGCCAGAAAGACAACTTGTAGTACCCAGTAAATACAGGGCCATCTCCAAAATAACTGTACATGTTTACAGCTATCCCATATGGGAAAAGTGAATAGAGCAAGTGGTCCACTTTAATACATTCTGGCAAAATGGTTCAGCTATACCCCACCCCCAGAGAGACTGAACACAACTGGGAGATCTGAAGTAGGCCAGCAGAGCACTCTTGCATCCACTAGGGTGGGCCAAAATTAGATTTTAGAGCAGTTTACACTGTACCACAGTGCACAGTTTTTTGTGAACTAGTGTTTAGTGCTCCAGTAGATCTGTTAGCAAAGTGTAGTCAGAAATGCCAGATCTCACTTCAAAGCGAGCACAGTACAGAATGACACTTTCAGGATTGACTGTTCTACACAGCAGCTGGGAGCTACACTCCCAGACTACAGCAAGAGAAATTCCTGGGCACAACTAGACAGGCAAGTCCAAAGTTCTTAAGGCATTCAACAGGATCTTTTCAGCATTTCCTCCAACACTCCAAAAGTGGATAAAGTGGCACACAGGCTGCACAAAGACAAACTTGAAGTTCTCTGGATAGGTTCTGGTACAATGCCTGTCTAGCTCAGGTCCACCACTCAAAAATCTATGTGCACTTGCAATCCAGCCTCCACAGCCAAAAGCCTGACACTTAAGGTTGAACAAGTTTGCCACAAGGCACTTACTGTTTGCCTTTTACCAGATATAAAATTTTAATACAGTAACTGCTCTTAGTTCTGGGGAAAGTTGGACAGTACCCAAATCCCCAGAATCATCTCTGCATGCAGATACAGTACAGACTACCATTTCTCATCTGGGTATACACTACAGCCTTTGCAGAATGCAACAGCCATGAGGCCTAGTGGTTATCAAAACTGAATACATTGCCATGCTACCATGGAGATTATGGAAGCATGGTGCCCACCAAGTCATTCAAATGCACAATTAGTGACACTGGAATTACACATTACTGTTATGCAGCTTTACTCCTGAAGGTTAGCAACTCCAGCACCAAGTATAGCTAGGCTCACAGCCTGTGATATTTACCACCATTACATACAAAAGTGAAAAGGTTCATTTTAACCTCCAAATCTCTAGTATCTACACTGTTTGGGAATCTGCAAGAACAGTACAAGGAATGGAGTCCTTCAAGACAGGTCTCATTTGGTGCAACTCTGATTTAGAGATTGAAAACCTCAGACTTTGTGGTATCAGGACAAATGCTTTATACCATTTTTCAAATTTAAAATTAAATGCCTTACCTGCCAGTTAATTTTTATCATATTGATATTTAGGCTATTCCAACAAGACCTTGGTGCCATGTGCCTCCCAACAGCTCTGCAACACAAATTTGGGAGAACCTGGCAGTAGTCATGCATGCATATCAAGTTACACTAATCAAGTTAGACCATTTTGAGTTTGCACCAAGTATATTGCTTTATGCAAATGCTAGCAGTATCTTCCTAGCACATTCTAGGACTTCAGGATCCAAACTTGACCTAAACTTGAATGCTAGTTATGTTAACTGAGCAAAAATGAATGAGACCTTCAAGCACTGCTCAACCAAGTGACACCCACCCCAAGTGTTCCTATAGTAGGTAGCACCCACATCAAAAATGCTCCTGACCAGTAGAGACCTAGGTGGACCACTGGCAGGGTCCAGCCCCATTTGCCACTTATGACTTGGAGGACAAGGCTGCAGGTGACCTCTATTGGAAGTGCAGTGAACTGGATGTTTCCTCAAACCATAATCCTGGCTTTAGCAACTGTAGCCTGCCTAGCTTCTGACCCAATAGCCTGGTAGGCCACAGTAATGTCACTAGAAAGGTGGCCTCCAAAGAAGCTAGTGTCCATTGAGCTGGGGCAGACAACTTCTTTAAAGGAAGTCTCCTGCTTCTTTGGGACTGCCTTGGAACCAGCAAATTCTATAGCATGTAGAGGCAGAGTATTACCAGACTGTACTGGGAAGAATTTGGCCCTATATGCATTTACATGGCTTAGCATGTGCTTTGGCCCCAAACAAAGACCGGTCAGAGATGCTTGCCATTTTAAACATTTGAGATTACACATTCCCAACATGTTACTTGTTGGCCAGATTCACTTTTCCTGCATCACTGATAGCAGCCTGCAGACAGACTTGTCAGTGAACCTTTACATTGGTGTCCTGAAGTCAGGCAAGTGTCTGGTAGCACACCTGGTAGCACAGCAGAAATCCCAAGACTTCATCCAAGTATACTAATCATTTTTGCAGAACAGAGGGCCTGTAGAAGCTTGCCACTAGGTGTTCTGAAGTCGCCAACAAGTTGCCCACATAACTGACGAAATAAACTGACCCATCTGGAAGTGACCAAGTTATTTCCAGACAAACTTTGGAGCAGGAGCATGTCCACAAAGCAGCATTGTGAAGTCACTAAACACCCAAGTGAATGGAAAAAGCTGTGCTAGATGGGTTCCATTGCTTGCTGCCATGCAAGTAATACCATCTTCTGGTGCAGAACAGCTCCCTCATGAAAAGGATTTGCTGCCAAATGCCCATTCTTATAACTTCACTATTTGACATGGGGTGGACCAGCATTACAGATGGGCAGACCAACCACCCCCCCACCAAATCACTATATATGGGACAGCAAGTGAGGAGGGCTGCAGAAAGTATAAGCCGCTGCCACCATCTTTGCAAGTGGCAAGACAACAGCCCACTGAAAGATGGCGTTTAAAGGATCGCACAGATTAGGTGTCAAGTCTTTGTGCCCTTATGGAACCACTGAGAACTGCATCTCCACACTTTGCACCATGCACACACTGTTGGGACCCCTTCAATGGCTCTAGTTACCAATGTGACACTGCACATACAAGAGTGCAGCATAAGGGGCTACAGCTAGGTTGAAATAATCCTATTGCCTAGACCAATTAATAGTTTTGCCTTGGAGCCAGGATGCTTTCGGATCCAGTTTCCATTCCTTGTGGCAAGGATTCTTGATATACCAGTACAGTGTGGTGGGATGGTCAGTCTGAATGGTTTACTACTCTAGCAGATCTAAAATGGAATGTTGAGGAATGACTAACCCAGCAAGGTGCAGCCAAGCTAGAAGAATGCTGACCGAGTCACATTACAAAATGCCTGTTTAAAACCAGATATGGTAATTTGCTCAAAGTTACAGGTAATGGTTAGACCGCAAACATGTCAAAAAAAAAAAAAATACGGGAATGTTGAGCAGATTGCCATTAAGGTTACTACAACTGAAGTAAAACTTTTGGGGCACAATGTCACCTAGCCTTTCATGGTTAAGTTTTACACACTCAGGAGACTGCCTAGGAAGGAAAGTAAGAATACCCAAGCCCTATGGCAGGATCCTCTGTGGACCATCTCCTCCATATGCCTCATTCCTGGAAGAGCGACAGAATGGAGTACTAGATTCCCACAACTTACCCGACAACTTGGGAACCATGTCCACCAGCACCAGGGCATCTTTCCCCAAGGGGAAAGAAAGCAAGCAGATTCCACATATGGGGAACACTGCAAGAGTCTACTGGGCTCTGCCCTGTAGGAAAGACCAAGCTCAGACAAGTGACCGAGAGGGCTAGTGTCACAAATGCAGGAGACTGCGGCACAGTACTGGGAACAAGGGAAACAGCCAAAGCTCTTCAGCATTTACTTAACATTGAATTTTGACTGAATGCCTCTGCATATTAGGTCTTAAAGTCTGATGGGCCCACTGACCCCAGATGCCAAAGAAACTGCCCAAGCTCAGCAACCACCCTGTACAAGGCGTGGAAGCCAGAGCCACAGGTAGGTGTGGAAGCCTGCATGGCACTAAGTCTCAAACTAATGCAGAAGTGAACAGTCAGAAGGGGATGCCTGTGCACCTCCACCAGGTAAGCCAGACATCTGTTGAAACTTGGAAAGAGGGCCCTTGAGGGGTGTCCATGTGGTTAGAGATGACATGGCCTAAAGTGCCTAAAAAGGCAGTTTGAGCCACACAGGCCAAGAAGTGTTTCACAAGTTTGGCAGACATGTCAGAAATGGCATTTGAACTTCAGGAACAAGCAGCCTTCCAATTTCGATGCTGGACTGAAGGCATGCCAAGTAGTTGATGGGCCACACATCTGTTCCTGCAACCAAAACTGTTAGTTTGCATTTTGACTATTACAATGTAATAAATGACAACATCTTAACAGAATTCAAAAAAGTTTAATAAAACCCTGGTCACTACACAGCAAGCACTTTGGGGAAAGTGCTACCCCTAGTCCACGAATGCTCGTGGAAGATGTTCCCAAACCTGTACTTCACAGCATAGTAGCAATAGACCAATTGCAATGAAATTGGCTTGAGACACCCCAAGTGAGTAACAGCAAATGCTCCCCAAATATAAATTGCACACAAGTTGGGCAATTCAGCCAATTACAATGTAGCAGGGCTATGCTACTGAAAATGCACCACGCTAACATTTAAAACACAAAAGATCCACATTACCACCACCAAAATCATCCTACCTTCCAGACTTTGTCAGCACAATTATAGCTCCAGCACCACACTTGAAAGAGGCCTCAACAGCACCGATTGCAGCAGCTTCAGTGGGATCCTTAGTCATGGGTGACAAGCGTCGAAGTTCCTCAAACAGCTGAATGTGATACATCGCAGCCTCTGCCTCACGGGCAATCTAGGATCGCAAGGTGTAGGAGGGCAAAAATTCATATCAGTGTGCATTTGAAGTGGAGCTCACAGCTTTAAAATAAGCTGCAAGACCAAGGATTGCAGCAGCATACAGTCATGTAATGGTTTGGAATACAGTCTTTGGACATAATGCAAACTCACCTTTAGAACACTTGACCAGTTGCATGGACTGCCAAGTATGACCAATATCTATTGTTAATATGCTGCAGTTTTGTAGTGCCCAGTAAGTCAAAATACTAAGTCAGGTTGTGCACATTCCATGCCCTGGTGAATACCAGAGTTTCCAAACCCTCACTTTCCATGCTGCTGGCTGGCACTAACCACCTGTACAGGTGGTGAAAATTTAAAATTTACAATTTGCTGTTCCCTCCATAACAAATCAGAAGTAAAATGGTACACAAATTATAGTAAAATCAGAATCCAATATCCTGAACTCAATTTACAGGATGGTAACTTGTATATAGTGACAGAGCACAAGTCATAACCTAGAGATTCCAAGACCTACAATTGCACAAAAGCTTACAGAATTTATGCAGCTCAAAGATGTGATGAAAGGCCTAAAAACTAGATTATCCATGCTGTGCCCTTACACCAAGCCATACCTGCCAGAATTAGTCAGAACTATCAGTGCAGAAGCTAAGCACTTAAAAGAAGTTGCCACGGCACCTATAGCGACAGCATCAGAGAGTTCCCTGGTAACAGGTGTGGCACGGGAAAGCTCTTCAAAAACTTGACGGTGAAACATAGCAGCCTCAGCCTCACGGGCGATCTAAAGGCCAATGCACCAGGACCAGACAAGAAAGCAAGAGACAGAGAAAAAGATGCAAAGTAGCATTAGAGACCTACTTTTAACTTTTTAAAAGTACTAGCATGCTGAGTTCCCATTAAGGAAGGGTACCAACTACTAGAATGGACATGCAACCTTGTGAATATACCAACACTACTGCACTTCACTAAGTTTCATATCCAGCATTTTAAGCAAAAGCAAAATGGGCACTGCAAAAGAGCATAAAAGCAGTACTACAATCCTGAAGAGTCTACCCTGGAGTACCCCCCATTGCTTGTTAGAGCATATGCCATGTTTACTGTAAACCCTGCACCCATGGAAATGCATACTGTGGGAGATGCAAGCTACCATGCCCCATTGTATGCCATGCTGACAAGTGCTTGCATTCCTCATGCCAATTTAGTCCATTTCAACTCCTCCAATGGAGTGTAAAATTTGCAAGGTATAGTAATGACATCATGTTGACTCTTCAAAAGCAGCTAAAATTTGATAGCCATGTTATGCTTCTCTGATCAAAGCACTATTAGTTGCACACAACCCAAATGGAAATTACTGCAGTATGGGGTACCACAGCCAACTAATCTTTTGCTGACAGCCTACACAGGTACTTTCCATGCAACCTCTCCCAGTCAAAGTGGATGGGACCAGCTCAGAATAGCAACAGTCAAATTAGCATATGCAGCAGAATCCGCTCAGTTATGGTTGGAACCGTTGAATTTAAACACATTACCACTTCCAACATGGCAAAAGGTTAAAGCTTTGAGTTCTCAAAAACCTTGAAAGTTATGCTGGTTCAAATCAACAAGTTGTAGATCACAACCACTACAAAATATACTGCATTAAACATAAAGACTTTGTTCTGATCTCCAGAGTTGAACTTGCCTAGCCAGCATGACTATACTTTGCCCATGTTAACTGCAGTCTACCCAGCTCTCCTAGGCTTCCAAGCCAATACACTGCTACAAGAATGCAGCACTTTCCCTTCTCTGCATATTAAACTGGTAGTGTGAAAGAGCCAAACTGGAAAAGGCATAGTTGACTTGATTTCCAAGTTCTGCGATTACACATTTGTTACACTGAGCAAAGCTGTTCTAAGTTACAAGATTAAGTTTCTACAAGAAACTGAGACAAGTGTCTGGTACAACCTTGCAAGCTGTTCTGCATTTTACATCTGCCTGTAGTGTCTGAAACAGATCCACACCCCCACCAAGTTCAGTACTTCTGAAGTCCAACTGAGATATTTTGCCTTTGGTCAGGAGGCAGCAAAAATTTAGATTCAGCATTCCTTGGCAACAAGTTTGCCTGCATTTACTACCTTCACTATTACCTTGCAAAGTGGTCTGGGGACCTAGACCAAAGACTCCTCAGTGGGTTATTTAGTGTGTACTGCCAGGGACAGTGCTCTGCATTTGTGGCAAATCTGAAATTGTTAATTCTACTGGGTCATGTTTTCTGACCACAGTGAAACTGGATAATTTCCCATTATGGGATATTAAAGGGTAGTACCTAGAGATTACTCGTGTGCTGTTAACAGTAAAGTGAGCCATACCTGCCCTTCCTCCTGCAGCCAAACACTGCACTGTCTAGCTACAAAGACATGCAAGCCCCTTTTACTAGGGCCAGATGGATGCTATGAATCCAGAATCTAAGAACCTACTCTGGAATAAGTTTGGCAGGAGCCTCTGATTGCAGCAGGATTCAAAGGGTATCAAATAAGGATTTGCCAGGTCCAGAAACACTTCTGCAACTTGGGACAGGCTTCTGCACCAGCAGCCAGCTTAAAGTACAGTTTTGTACCTACCATAAATGTAGATGTCCGATGGGTATGCATCTGCAGTCATAACATATGGGTTGTCCTGCCTCAGGCAGCCCTTGTCTGGGTCTGGCCTTGATGTTGCACTTTCCTATAAAGGCATCAGCCGATGCCATTTTCCTCAGTTTCTTGCCCCAGATGCCAGGTGCCCTCTAGGAAGGCTAAATTTGGATAAATGTTGAAAATTCCAAACACACACACCCAATAGATTCCCCCAGCTAGCTGAAGGACTGCAGATGCATACCCATCGGACATCTACATTTATGGTAAAGGATGCATCTGCAGTCATAACATATGGGTAGAATACCATAGCCAAACTGGGGGAGGAGGTACCAAGATAGATCCCCTGTAAAACTGCAGTTGCAAAACCTGCTCGGGATCTGGAGTATAAAGATAGATTGCAATGCTTGGCAAATGTAAGTAGCAGCTTCTAAAATGTCCTTTGTAGCCACCCCTCGTAGGAAAGCTGTAGTGGCTGTGGCTCTTTGTGGAGTGAGGCCTGATTTTCAGGAGCTGTCTTTCCATGACAAGAGTAGCAAAAACAAATGCAATTTCCTATCCATTTTGAAATTGTCCGTTTGGAAATTGCTTTTCCTTGCACTCCAGTTGCATATGCTACAAGTTTTAGTTCTGTCCAGATAGTAGTGTAGTTGTCTGTGTACATCAAGGTGTGCAATAGTTTTTCCCCCCTGTTCTGTGGGTTAGGCAAATAGCTTGGTTCAAGGATACCCTGGATACCACCTTTGGCATGAAAGTAGGATTGGTTCAGAGACTCTATCCTGGTGAAAAATAAGGAAAGGCTGCACTGCCATTAGTGCCTGTAACTCGGATACTCTTCTTGAAGTGATTGCCAGAAGGAAAGCAGTTTTCGAAGATAAGAACTGTAAGTCTGCTGATGCTGCTGGTTCAAAAGGGGGGTAATGTTAATTTTTCCAGCACAAAATTGAGATCCCATGTAGGCAGAGGGGGGTCTCCTTGGAGGTTTTACATTTTTGATCCCTCTTAAAAATTGTCTGAGGAGAGGGTGAGAGAAGATAGGTGGATCCATGTTGTACTCTGCTGAAATTGCTGAAGCACGAATCTTAATGGAATACGACAGGCCATTGTGGAACAGTTCTGGATGTGTGCTAGGTTTGCCAGTGAGATATTTGTACCCTTTGATGTGCTGAGGAATCTCTTCCATTTAGCTGAGTAGGTCTTCCTTGTGGAGGGTCTGTGAGCCTCCAGGATAATGTCCTTGACCCCGAGATAAAACTTGGTCTTGTTTTAAGCAATTTTCCAGGCAGTTAGCTGCAGTGTTTTCAAGTTTGGATGCAGGGTCTTGAAGTTGTTCTGCGTTAGAAGAAATGGCCATAGGGGTAGAGGCCATGAGTTCGCCCGAGACATGCTTCTCAATAGCAGGTACCGCCTTGGCCAGTCTGGAGCCGTCAGTATCACCTTTGGCTGCCCCGAGACATGCTTCTCAGTAGCAGGTACCGCCTTGGCCAGTCTGGAGCTGTCAGTATCACCTTTGGCTGAACTTTGTACATCAATGGGAGAGGTGGAAAAGCACACTGTTAAGGCATTCCAGCTGAAAGAGAGAGTCCACCCTCCAGGCTTGTGGGTGGTATACTCTTGAGCAGAATTTCTTCAGTTGGTGGTTGAGTGGGGAGGCGAACAGGTCCATCTCTGGCATTCCCCATTTGCTTATGATTTTGAAGAGGTCTGGATGCAGCATCCATTCGTGAGCATCCGTGGTAGTTCTGCTTAGGCTGTCTGCTAGTGAATTCTCTTTTCCTGGTACGAATCTGGCCTGCAGCTGGATGTTGAGATTCAGGCCTAGGTTCCACAGATCCATTGCCATCTGGCAATGAGGGTAGGAATGTGTGCCTCCCCGTTTATGTACCACATGACTGGTGTTGTCTGTCCTTAGCAGATGTCCTTGCTGGAGGAATCATTTGAATGTCTCGATTGCATGTTACCGCCAGCATCTCCTTCAGGTTTGTGTGCAAGTTCAGCTGGTCCCGAGACCATAGGCCTTGGATACACTTCATGTGTGCTCCCCATCCTAGGTCTGAGGCGTCCGTGGTGATTGTCTGCCTTGGTTGTGGTTTGTTGAAAGGAAACCCTCTGTTGGACTGGCAGGCCTGAGCCCACCACAGGAATTACTTTTTCAGGCATGGAATGATTTGTATCCTGGTTTCTAGACTGTGCCTGTGTTGAGACCATACATTCCTTAGGTACCATTGTAATTCTCATATATGTAGCCTGGCATGCGGGATCAAGATTATGCAGGATGCCATGTAACCCAGGGCCTGCAGGACTTTCCTTGCAGTGAGCTGAGTTTGTCTCGTCAAAGCCATGAAGTAGACTGGAAGTTGCTTTTGTTTTTCTTCTGTGAGAAAAGCCATCCGAGTCATTGTGTCCAGATCTGCATAATGTTATCCTTTGGGATGGCACTAGTCTTTACTTCTGGATGTTGACTGTATCCCAAGGCCAACAGGTGCATGACATAGGCCAAATCCTTTATTAGTTTTGTCTTGTTGTCCAGGTATGGATAGATTTGAATTCCCTGAAGCCTGCAATGTGCAATTACTGATGCCAAGTAGATAAACCAAAGGACAATGCTGAGAATTTATAATGCTCTGATCCTGCAAGAAATCTGAGGTGTCTTCTGCAATCTGGTTGTATAGGGATGTGCAGGTATGCCTCCTTGAGATCTAGAGTCACCAGCCAAGACTCCTTGCCCAACATGGGAAGAAGCTGCTGTAGGGTCAGCATCCTGAATTCTGGCACAATGAGATGTGTTTAGTGCAGACAAGTTGAGAATAGGCCTCCATTGGTTTTCTTTTCTTGGTACAAGGAATAGTCTGGAATAAAATCCTTGGCCTCGTTCCACAGATGGTACCCTTTCTATAGCTTTCATCTGAAGTAAATTGTGGATTTGTCTTAAAGCCTCTGGCTTCTGGTTTGGTGGAAGGCTTGGCATTCCACTACTCCTTCTTGGAAAATAGAAGTGAAACCTGTATCCTTTGTCTATGGTTTGCAATGTCCATTTGTCTTTTGTAATGCAATACCAGTTTTGAGAATAAAGACAGCTTTCTGCCCAAGGGTGCTTCCAGTTGTTCCCTGGTAGGTGGAAGAGTCAAGTCATTGTCTGTCCTGTGGAAGTGTTGTAGTTGCAGTGGTTGTAGTTGCAGCTGTGGCAGTACTCCTTTGGCAGGCTGCCACTGACAACCCCTGTAGGCACCCTTTGATTGACCTCTGCCTCTTGGGAGTCTATTCCTGCCCCTGCGTTCTGGAGGGGTCTGGAAAGGACCAATTCTTTGAAGGCCAGTTTCTGCTGAACCTCGGAGGTTGAACCTGCAGAAAATACTTTACTGTTTGCACAGATTTTGCTTTTTCTTCCACTATTTAGAAACTCCTGTGCAGGGAGAGCCAGATAAACTGTTTCTCCATTGGAGCATCTAGGAGTTTAGCCTTGACCTGGTCTGGCAAGGATTGCTCTTAGCCAGGCAGGTCTTTGAATTACTGTCCCAGTCATAGCTGATCTAAATGAAGCCTCCAGTGCATCATAGCCACATTTTAAGAAAGGATTACTGACCTGCTGAGAGTTGTGTACCAAATCCTGAAGGGACTTGCTTTATTCAGCCGATCTAACAAGTATTCCTGGTACTGTATCATTTGGAATTGATAATGCCCTGGCAGAAAGTAGCAGATGTATAAACCTTTTTCCCTCTCTAATGCTCTTGACTGAGGGGAGATAGTTTCTGGGTCTGCAGCATGGGCTTTATACAAATGGAAGTGAGAATCTGGGACCCTGAAATATCAGTCAGGTTTGGCAGGGGCAGAACTGACATATGCATCAACTACAGTTAGCACAGGTGGTATGGCTAAAGGCCTATGCTGTGGTAAGTGTAAAAAGGTTCTTAATCTTTTTCTTGAATCAGAGAAATCCTGACCCTGCCATTGAAAGTGTTCCCTCATTGAATGCAAAGTTTCCCAAAGGAAAATTCTTCAGTAGTCTGCATCTGAATCCTCATAAGGAGAATATGGCCCTTCCTGATGGTCTGATAATCAGATCCCAGATCCATCTGAGGAGTAATCTGAAGAGGGGTTCAGTCCTAGGCCTTTTGTCAGGGCAGGTAAGACTTTTGAAATTTTAGCTGCTTTAGCTCTGGACAGGAGTAGAAATGTCCAATGGAATGGTGTCGGACAATTGATTTCTGTAGCAGATGCAGTCTGGGCCTCTGGCCGCAGAAGAACAGAGGACTTTCAATGCAAAAGCAGATCGCTGATACATCATGGTCTGAGCCTAAGCAAGAAGGCAGTAAGAATGGAAATTTAAACAATTTACTTTGTCTGACATCGGCTGAGGCAAGAAAGAGTCCCCAACAGAAATCTCTGGATCTGACCAACCAGCACTTGCTAACAGCTTCTGCCTGCCTGAGGCAGGACAACCCATATGTTATGACTGTAGATGCATCCTTTAAGGACATCAGCCCCCTCCCCAATTTTGCTTAGCTCATATTTCAAACTAGAATCACATGGCTTTGTGAGTCTGAAGTTAGAGCTGAAATCTAATTTCAGACTAGATAACTTTAACCAAAAGTTACCTGCCCTGTGTTTAAAGCTCTGTAGTTGCATTAATGAAAGCAGACCTAAACTTCCTGCTACAGATGGCCAGCTCATTCTGTACTGAAGTAAAGCTTAGAAAGCTCAAAAGCACTCCATTTCTGGCCAATAATGGCACTGCATGCAACAGCTACAGTCTCAAAGGCAGAGTTGTAGATGCACAAGGGTAACTCATGACCAATTGGAGATGCAAAGCCAGACAACATGTAGGGCCAATCCTCAACTGCCAGAAATTGCCTCTATACACACACCAATACTAAGGTTCAGTACATGCAGCCCCCTTAAGATCAAATGGCCAAACTAGTGTAGTTTGACAGGCCACCTATTCACTTCATAGACTTAGAAGTACAGTTGTATTCTTTGATGTAGGCAGCCTATCAAAGGCTACACCCTTTGAATCAACTACAGGAAGGCCACTAAAAATGGAGGGCAGTAAAATCAGCCATGCCACTACCACAGCAGTTCTAAAAGGTTGAAGTGAGTGTCTGTGGATGGCAGACCTTTCCCTCAAGTTGAAGCTTGATACAAAGTAGAACCATTTGTTTAGAGAACTAGTTGCTTTCCTTTGTTAAAAAGCAGCCATTTCCTTATCAGGGATGAAGGAACAGTTTACCTTTTCCATAATGGATGTCTATGCTGCAGTTTTAACTGCTACTGCAAACAGAAGTCTAGCCAGATTTTCATGCCAGTGTTAAATATGTACAGGGGAGGGGGAAGTAGACCAGTCTCCCACAATGGGAAGTACCTGCTTCCAAGACAAAAGCACACAAAACTGCAAGGAGAGCAAATCTAGATGCTGGGTTCCATACTGGGCTACCAAAAGTCAGCACATGTATGGCAGACAGCAATTTTGACAATAAGACCCATGTTCCCCCAAGCTGTATAGCATTTCCACCTTTGTCTGGATACCCAAATATAGCTTTATTAGGCACAATCTGTTCATGGGATACACAAGTCAGGATTCTAGGGGGAGGGTTTGGCTGAGATACATTTGTCCCAATACTCTATGCATATGGAGACCACCAATTGTAAGGTGCACCCCAACATTTGGTCATCTTGTCCCTCTAATCGTGGTTAGAACTCAGGCCAACTCCCAGATCCCTTCCTTGCTTTTACAGACTTCCCCAAAGCAGTGGCCTGAAGGACAGCACTCTTTCCCATTGAGCAAGTAGCTTCAGCAAAGCCAAACAGCTTTTGCTGAACTAGCAGAGCAAGGTTTGGTTCCCGATGCCCCTCTTTAAATGCAAACTGAAGCAATAGCCCAAAGCAGACTAGTGCAGTAGCCATTATGAACCCATTCTGCACACCAAAGCCAGTTCCCTAAAGCCCACTTTAGCACATTCAAAATCTAATCAAAGTCACCTGCAGTAGTGCCTTGAAATTAGATCTGGGAAGCTGTACGACCAAAATGGGCCAAGACAGTCCAGATCACAGCAAGGAATTTTCCACTTACAGTAAATAAAGGGTGACCAAATCCTGTGATGAGCTAGTCAGTTTTAAAGTAATCCTGGGGAGTTAAGGGGCAAGCCTATCCACACAATTTAAAAATCAAAGTCAATCCTCTCACCAGGACAGGGTCCAACAATCTTAACTACACAGCAAACCAAACTGCCAAACCTACACACCTACACAACAGGTGACTAAACTGCTAGCTTTACAGGCTAGAACAGAAAGTGACTGAATTCTGCCAATAAGTAGTTGAAAGGCTAGAACAGCAAAGTCAGCAGAAAGAGGGCTAGGCAACTTCCAGCCTACCATATTTTACTCACCCAATATTCTTACTGCCCAAGTATCAGCATGCTTTATGCCTTGCTTGAAGTTTGAGCAACTAGTGCACTTTAGCAAATACAAAACTAAGCTATAGAGTGCCAAGCAGCAATCATGAATGCTCAGACAAGTTTGAATACACAACACTGAAATTACTGTAAAATTTCACACAATTGCACCTGTACAGCAAGGAAAAGACAGCAATAAGGCCAAGAACTCTGCTTTGTCACACCCCTGCCCCACATTCCAGAACAAAACGCCTCTGCATCTTGTCTAAAAAAAAAGTGCTAAAGGAATTAGCTTAAAGCAGTTTATGCAAACTGGAAAGTCATTTTGCAGTAGTTGGATACCAATGGTTTTCCCACCTGGCAATGCATTCCAAGACCATAATCCTTGAACTAGCTGCAAGCATAATCCTTGCTGAACTAGCTGTTTAAGCATATGCAATTACCAAAAAATGAATGCCCAAAAACTGCTGAGAGCCTACAGATCCATTGTCTCATGGTAGACATATGCAAGATTCACTGCAGCAACTCCCAGAACTAGTGACTGAATGAGAGTTGATCCAAGAATGGAGTAATGCTGGAGAATCTCCCTATGCTACAGACAAGTGGACACCTCAAATGTGCCCGCTTAGCTTTAAGTGAAACCCTCTGGCATAATGGATGAACAGAGGATGTTGGAAGCCTATACCACAGGTGATTGTGTTGTACAGATGAATCTTAATGGCAAGACTGCAGATGTAGGAAATCTCATGGGGAAGTTGGGCACCAATACCCACCCCTATTGCATTTAGGATATATGGGGAAAGATTGGAGCCTCTACACTTTGCTGGAAACCCCACAGTGGGAGTGAAACTTAAGTCACGTGCAGAGCAGAAATCTTTCATTTACTGCTGTGGTCTGGGTCACTACATCTCCTAATCTCACTCATCTACCTGGTGAAAAAGGTATGGGGAGATCAGATACCCCACATCTGAAAAAGGAAGCACATTGCAAGTTAGTGGGCCCATTTCCACTCGTGCTGCCAACTACCAGACTCACTCTTTTGGCTTTGTGAGGGGTCGCCACAGCGGATCTCTTGCCATTTCTTCCTATCCTCTGCATCTTGCTCTGTCACACCAACCGCCTGCATGTCCTCTCACCACGTCCATAAACCTTCTCAAGCCTTCCTCTACTTATCTGGCAGCTCCATCCTTAGCATCTTTTTCCCCAATATACCAATCACCCCTCATCAGCAGATGTCCAAACCAACGCAATCTAGTCTCTTGCGTCTCCAAACTGTCCAACATGAGCTGACCCTCTAATATACAGATTCCTAATCCTATCCATCCTAGTCACACAGATTGCAAATCTTAACATCTAACTCTGCCACATCCAGCTCAGACTCCTGCCTTTGTCAATGCCAGTCTCAAACCCATATAACATAGCTGGTCTCACTACCCTCTTGTAGACCTTCCCTTTCACTCTGGCACCAGTAAGTCACATCACTCTGGACACTTCTCCACCCATTCCACCCTGCCTGTACTCTTCACCTCTCTTCCACATTCACCATTACTCTGAACTGTTGATCCCAAGTACTTAACTAGTCCACCTTTACCAACTCTACTCCCTGCATCCTCACCATTCCTCTACCCTCATTTACACATTCTGTCTTAGGCCTGCTGACCCTCATTCCTCTGCTCTCTAGAGCACACCTCCACCTCTCCAGTCTCCTCAGATTCCTACTCTGACTACAGATCACAAGGTCATCTGCAAACATCATAGTCCACGGGGCCTCCCGTCTGATCTCATGTCAACCTGTCCCATCACCACTGCAAATAAGAAAGGACTCAGAGCTGATCCTTGATGTAATCCCATCTTAAATGGATCTGTCACTCCCACTGCAGTCCTCACCACTGTCACTACCCTCGTACACATCCTGTACCACTCTTTATATACTTCTCTGCCACTCCCGACTTCCTCATACAATACCACAACTCCTCTAGGCACCCTGTCATATGCTTTCTCCAAGTCTACAAAGACACAATGCAACTCCTTCTGACCTTCTCTGTATTTCTCCACTCAGAGCAAACATTGCATCTGTAGTGCTCTTTCCTGGCATGAAACCATACTGATCACTAATCACCTCCCTTCTTAACCTTGCTTCCACTACTCCTATAACTTCAAGCTGTGACTAATCAGTTTTATCCCTCTGTAGTTACTGAGGCTCTGCACACTACACACTGGGGATGCACAAGCCAGTGCATTTCTTTGTGCCGGTCCCAAGCCCGGATAAATGGGGAGGGTTGCATCAGGAAGGGCATCCGGCATAAAACTTCTGCCAAAAATTACTGATGGAGAACCACTGTTAGACTCTAGACAAACCAATTCCAGCTAGTCAGAACTCTAGCATTGGAAACAGTGCAATATGCTGTCAAGTCCTTTATTCCTAGCGTTATAAGGTGCCCCAGTAGCCAGAACTCAAGACTTCCACCTGGAAAACAAGCTGTTTCTAGCTAGAGCCTCTGCAGTGAGGTGCCCAAAGTCAGCTAGGTTCCCAGTTATGAACAGCTTCAAAATGCACCAGCACAGCTGATTGTCTAAGGCATGGAGGTACAGCAATGAATCCAATGGCTTAGCTACACAAAGCAGGTACTTAGGGGCAGTCTTATTGCTGGAGTCAAACTCAAGTGAGGGTACTACAATTTCCAAGTTTGCTTAGAAAAGACATTGGTTATTGCTAGTAACAGCAGAACGAGCAAGCATTTGACTTTTGCTGTAGTACAAAATCCTCCCTTGTTTTCTAGGGGCAACTGAAGCTTCAGAACTTGAATAGAAAATTTAGGTTTAGCCAAATACTGAACTGTGTGCCCCCCACCCCCCCAAAAAAAATGCCTTCTAAAGTCCACTAGTATGCAAGGAATACTAGTCAGTTTTAGACAGTTTAAAATCAGACCAAGAACTTGGCAGGCTTGAAATGGTCAGTATATTTAAACCTAGACCCAACAGAAGTATCAGTCAAGTGAACAAATTGCCAGAACTGAAGCTTTGGTGATGGCATAGTTAACCCACTGTTTTACTTCTTAAAGGAGCAAGGGCAGAATGTGCAATAGGATGCTGGGAGGGAGATTTATGCTGTGGAATAAAATAGGGTGGTGTAAGCCACAAAAATTTGGGCTAGGCTTATAAATGCCTTAGGGCAGATAGCTTTATGACCACTGTCCAAATGCCTTTACAGACTTCCACAAACAGAAGTTTTATCCTACACTATATAAGACCATCTTAAATACACAAGTTGCTCCTGCACTGCAAGGCCACACAGGCATTGAGTAATATCCCAAATGGGTACTAGAGACTCTGGTAAAGGTTGAAGCTACAGACCACTTGTGAAAATGCGACATGGGCTACACTTGAGTACTTTTTCTAGACACCTAATGTGACATTCAGGTAAGTTATGCTAATGGAAATACGGACGAATTTACTAAGCCTAAAACTGAAAGGACAAATTTGAAAGTTAGCCATGTTATATGGGAAAGGAAAGTGAAGCCACAAGTTCCATTCAGCAGAAGTCTCTGGGCAATATGGAGTGTACTGTACCACAGGATTTTTTGCAGGTTTAATCAAAAAATTCAGCCAGTATCACTAAAACATCCTTTATGGCACCAGGGATCCATGTAGAATTATTCCCCATAATGCAAGGTGGCCTTAACTCAGGGCTGAGACGGGTCGTACATTTTGGTACTCTGATACATATGGCACCTTGGACATTACCACTACAACTTGTGCCATATTAGTTTGCATGGCACCCCCAAGTTGGTGTTAAAGGCAGTCACACCCTTCCTACATATCAGCACTCGAGGGGCAATTAATGCCAGATTTCCAAAGCCAAGAGTTGTATTATACTTCCCAAGTGCAGCATTAGCCCTTCAGACTGAATATTTGCCATAAGGGCTTATACCTGTGCAATACAAGGACCGCTTGCCAATTCCCATAACTCCAGATGCACAAACCCACTGGTCAGACTTACTGTGTACAGAGTACAGATTCAAACTAGCAAAATGGCAGGGTCTCTAGCCAATACTGCATGGAATTCTAGTATGTCCACAATGACTTCTCCAAGACTGCAACAAAATCGAAGCAAACAGTTTTGCAGTCTGCTCTACCAGCTCCACACACCAAGATGCTAGACAACTCAATTAGCCAATGCACCATATGAAAATTTACAAATTAGAAGCTCCACGCTACAGTAGAACTTAACACTAAAAGCTACAAGTACCTGGTTTCCAAGCCACACCAAGTAGACTTTAGCAACAGGCCACAAAATAGCAGGTGTAGTTGTACAGTGCAATTGTGCGTCATTTTATATCTCCAAACATTTGCTGGTTATTCAGAATTTAGTCTGAAATGAAGAGGTACTCACAGCATGTTGCATCCGGACAGCTTCTAGAGGATAGTCTCCTTTTGCAGTCTCCCCAGACAGCATGATACAATCTGCTCCATCCAAAACTGCATTGGCAACATCACTAACTTCTGCACGAGTTGGACGTGGCTTTTTAATCATGCTTTCCAACATCTAAAAAGCAAAAATGGATTTTCTGCATTAAAGCACGTTAACATTGAGCCAAGTACAATGCAACAGCTATAAACTACAGCCAAGTTTTAGTAACATTCTCAGCAGGGTGTTTTATCCTACTTGTGGCCATCTGTGTAGATTATAGTACTTAACCTCAGCTAAGAAAATTTACAAGAATCTACTAAATCAGAGAACATACAACCTTCAAAAACTGGAACAGCAACTCTGCAACATGGCCCGTTTCAGCATTAAAGAAATGTGCCCATCACCATAATTTAAAAAAGCTACCAGACTTGCACAGAAATTCATATGATTACCAGGGTACAGTGCTGCAGTGTCATCTGACTATGGAATGCAAGGCAGACTTGCAGGCAAAACTGGGGAAGGAATCAGCTACCAAGTTGATTTTCTTTAAGAGCAGTCCTGTAGTAGTGCATTGACTAACCAGGGTTATTTTCAAGAGTCCTGTAGTAGTGTATTGACTAACCAGGGTTGGTGACTAAACAGACATGCAAATGCTCCTGTAGACTGGAAAAGTAGAGTTTTGTACACTTACCATAAATGCAGATGTTGGTGTATTCACTGTTGCAGTCACCACATTTGGGTCATCTGCCTGCAGGTAGCCCTCAGCAGGCCTGAATACCAGAGTGATTCCTGTCTAAGCAGTGTCCTTCCATGAAGTCAGGGGTATAAAACATGCAGCCGATGCAATTACATCAGTTCCTTGCCCCAGATGTCAGGTGCCCCCACAATGGGAAGCAAAGCAATTACACGTGTTACACCTCCATCAAAAAGCACACACCAGAAAGCTTAAATATACCAAAGGAAAAGTAGAGCCAAGAGAAGTAAAGGGGCTGGAGGGCAAGTGTACACAACTACTAGTGTTGTGGCCACAGTGATGCAGTGGTTAGCTTGGTCACCTCACAGCAAGAGGTTCTCTGGCTCGATCCTTGGCTGGGGTGCCTTCTGTGCAGAGTCTGCATGTCCTCCCTGTGGAGGTGGGTTTCCTCTGGGTGCCATTTCCTCCCACATTCCAAAGACATGCTCTAGGTGGACTGGACATGCTAAATTGGCCCAAGGTGTGTGCCAGGCTGGCAACTTAACACTAAAATTCCACTGCCAATTTTGAGTGGACAGGTGATCTGCTGTGGTGACCCCATACCAGGAAAAAGCTGAAAGAATGCTGCACTCACATTTGGGTGGATTACCAAATGTAAGGAAGGAAGTTAAAAGCATTAGGGTCAGCTATTAAACAGCTCTGGACTGAAAAAATGTGGTAATGCTTGAAGGCATGTATAGAGCTCCAGGTAGCAGCTTCTAGGATGTCCCCGGTAGGGACTCAAAGGCTGCAGAGGTAGATGCAGCCCTGGTGGAATGGATCTCCCCTGTGGGGTAGGTTTTCCATGGTCCTAGCAAAAATGAACGTAATGGGCTATCCATTTAGAAATGGTTTGCTTTGAAATGGCCTTCTGCAGCAGTGCCAACTAGCAGCTGTTCAGAGAGAGGCTTAGTCCTGTCCAAATAAAATCTGGAGTTCTGTGCATGTCCAGAGTGCACAGCATTAGTTTTCCTTTGTAGATTAGGGGAAAAAGTAGGCAAACTGACTTGGGGCCACACTAGACACCACCTTGGGCATAAAAAGGATTGTTCCTGAGGGAAACAATGTCTGCATGGAAGATTCCACCACCACAAGGGCCTGTAATTGACACTTCTTGCTGAAGTTATGGCTAGAAGGAAAGCTGTTTTCCAAGAAAGGAATTTCAACTCTAGTTGCAGCTGGCTCAAAGGGAGGGAGATTGAGCTTTTCAAATACAAATTTATGGTCCCAGGCTGGAGTAGGGGCGCTCCTTTTGGCTCCTCTAAGGAATTGCTTTAGCAGGGGTGCTGAAATGGCAGAAACAGAAATTTTAAATTGACAGAAATGCTCCAAGGGCCTAAGTACTGAATACAAGGTAAGCTGGGCACAGGTGCACCCATCCACTGAATCTGGCTCTAGGAACAGTATCTTCCACTTTTCAGCATAGTTATTTTCATTTAGCACCTGCTTACTGAGTGATGTTATTGGAGAGCGAGGAATTAAGACAGGCTGCAAGGTTCAGGGTTTGAAGCAGAGGGTGCAGAATGTGGCCTGCTGGGACAGCAGGAAAGGGGTCTGAAGCAGGTGCCATGGCTCCAGTAGTGTCACCGGACAAGAGGGGGTACCAGTGCTGGGATAGCCAGTCTGGTGCAATCAGTATTGCCCTTAGATCTTTTGCAGAACCTTTGAGAGGAGAGGTAGAGGGGAAGGCATAAACTGAAGCCTTCTCCAAGAACAGGGCATCCACTTTCCAGGCTTGACTGTGGGAAGTCTGTGCAGAATTTGTCCAATTTGTAGTTCTGAGAGGAGGCACAGGTCTACCTTGAGTTCCCATTTATTGAAGAGTTTGAATATTCCAGTTTCCATTTGTGGGTCCATGAGATTTCTGCTCAGGTAGTCTGCCAATTAATTTAGCTTGCCAGGAATTGAGCTTGCAGGTGCAAGGCTGTGTTAGTCATGGCTAGTCTGCAGACTAAGAGTGTTGCCCCTGCTAGTTTATGTACCACAACTGTGGTGCTGTCCACCAGTAATTGCCCTGGAAAAGTATTTTGAAGGCAGTCAGGGAATTCTGTACAGAATTTTATTTGGTGCATATGGCTCCAGTTCCATTTGCCCTGAATGCACTGCCCTGCCAAGTGAGCCCCCCACATAATCTGAAGAGTGTTAAGGTGTGGGCAGCAGGGGTAGAGTGAAAGGCCTCTGCATACCACAGGAACTGTTTTTTAGATACCACCTGTAGTTTCCTCATATGCAGTCTTGTATATGGAATTAGAATGCAAGAGGCCATGAACCCCAGGGCTTGCAGAATTTTCCTTGCAGATAGTGAGGAAAGCCATCTGGGAAGTGTTCAAGCTTGCACCCAGGAATACTATCTTTTGGCAGGGTACTAGGGGAGATAATGTACCCCAGAGGCAAGTTGTATGAATGCCAGATGTTTTAATAGCAAGTCCTGGCTTTCTGCCTCAGATAATTGTCCAAGTATGAGTTTTTGAATTTCTTTGCCTGCAAAATGCAATGGCTGGAGCTAGACACCTTAACACTTCCAGGCACAGTAGATAACCAAAGGGAAGTGCAGAGAACTGACTGAAGCTTACCTGCACATTTGCAGGAAATGCCTACACTTCAGGACAGGCTCAAAGTGTAAGGCTTCCAACCAGGCATCTTTGCCTAGCATAAGAAGCAGCTGTTGGAAGTTAGCATTTTGAATTTTGGGATTACCAAAAAGGGAATTTGGTCTGGCCAACTGTTTGGGGGTTGGTAGGGTGTGGAAATTCTGTATCCATGGGAAACGATTCAAAACCCATTTGTCCTGGGTAAGGAGTTCCTTTTTTGCATGCAGGGCAAGCTTTCCTCGTAAGGGAGCAGGCAGTTTAGCAGGGCTTGGAAGGGTCAAGGTAAAGTCAGTGCTTTTTTTCTGTAGGGGTGCCTTACTCCCTGCTTTGGATGTAGGAGCCCCACACTGCTGCATACCCAGAGACTGTAACCAAGATATGAGTTTGGACTGAAGGCCTGGAAGACTACCAATTCTTTGAAGGCCAATGCCTATTAAATCTGGGAGACTGTACTTGCTGGAAATTAGTTTGCATATATTTAGCTTTTCCCCTCCATCTGAGGACTTCTACTTTGCCAAACATGCAGCCTTAGTTTAAGGGAGCATCCAGTAATTTAGCTTATCTGGCAAGTTTTGCTCCTTAAGCCAAGCATTAAAGTACAGGTACCCAGTAGTCAAAGCCACATTGCAAAGTAGGTTTACCAACTTGTTCTGCAGAATGCATTAAATCCTGTAATTGTGTGTTCAAGTCAGGAATCATTCTGTTCCAGTAGTCCCATATGCTGCTGAAACCAACATATGAAAGTTTCAATTTAAAGCCCTAATGGGCAAAACAGAAGTGTTTCTTACCCCATCTGTCCAAGGCTCCAGAATCTCAGAATGGGTAGGATTTTTGGCAGCAGTAGCCTTAATGCCCTTTGGTCCTTTGGAAATTGTCTATGGGTCCACAGTATGATTCACTGGCTGCATGTACCAATGTGAGTGGTGCCAACAGTATTGGCAACATTATGGTCAGCTTCAAATAATTGGAAATGACAGGCTCTATCCAGACACAAAAGGTGTCACTGGACAAGTTAACTGCACAGAATGTTAGTAAGGGTGGAGCACTGGAATATTCTTGCAGTGGTCCCACAAGCAATTAAGACTAAGTTAGAGAACTTTCCTGGATCACCCTTTGTAAGTGATCTACTGGTAGTCCTCCACTCACTTTGGTACACTAGAATTTGCTGAGCTGGTTAGATGCAAGGGACCCACCTCTGCTAGGTTCCATTTGTCATACAAGTCTAGCACCACACGTATATTAAGGTGGTCTTAACAAGTCTTTGCATCAATCTCCCAGATGAGAGATTCTATACTGTACAGGACAGTAGAATGTTTAAAAGCCCATATGCATTTTTACTAGGACAACAGTTTACAGTCTGCTTTTGGACCATTACCTTGCACCTTCAGTGCTCCCCAAACTTGGGAATGGAAAGGGAACACAAACTGCTACCACCGTTGCAATTACTGTTCAGTCTGGGGAAGGAATCTTGATAAAGAATGAGGGTACTCCTTTCAATCCAGTAGTGGTGAAGACTTGGTATTTAACTGAAATGATCATCCTAAAAAGTATCTGCACTCATGAGCTAGTGGGAGCTTAATAGTGGCAGCCATGTGCACCACTACACTGAACACCTGGCTGGCCCAATCTAGTAGCAGCTTGTTTCTAGCATAGCAGAGTTTAAGCCTAGCATCTGCAGCAATGCCATTTTGGCATCCACTTTAGAACAGTGCCTGGAAACGAGGCAAGTTCTTGTGTACTAGTTTTGTATACACAAACATGGAAGAGCAGCAGTGAGCAAGTTGCCAGTTTCAGGATGTGCCACAGCAATGACCAGTCCTGAATTTCTCAGCTCCACTATAGGACAGTGGCAGGATGGATTACGGTGCCTGTAGAACTTGCCAGAAGCTAGGACAGCAGGTTACTGCTAGTATTGGCAAGATGTACTAGGAGTGTGGGTCTAAGGAGTACATGATGCAGACATACAAGCAGAGGGAATTCTGCATGCAAAGAATACATAGTGAACCTTTAAAGGCTAATGGGTAGTAGAGACCACCCTGCAGCACTATTAAACTGGCAGACACCATCCAGATGGCTACTGGGATTTGATGGGCCCCTCTAGCTCAGGAATGCCCAGCTTCCACCCACATGAAGGAAGAACTTGGGAGTGACAAAAAAGGTGAAACTTGGACAAACCAAGACTGATTTTTCCAACTGGAGAAGACTCAGCCTGATCAGCAATGACCATTGCAAGAAAGACACAATGGTTTTCTGGAGTGTGCAGGTGTTTTAATACAAATTAAACAGAAGTGCATTGGTTTAATTAAAGGCAATATAGCCCTAGAATTCCAGGCAGTTTGCAAAATTCCAGGCAGTTTGCAGAAGGACAGACTAAGACCAAGCAGATGCCACCAAGTTAACATGCAAGCTTGATTTACACCAACACTAAACTTAGATCCATGCAGAATAAAGTCTCCTGCTACAGTTTCAGCACTGTCCGCCCCACTCCAACCATGGGAACATAAAACTTAAGAAAAAAGCAACGTTTAGAATCTCGTGGCTTAACTTGTCCAGGCTGTGTTCGACTAAAGGTGTAGTCTATGCAAGCCTCTAAAGGCCAGTACAAGTAGTGCCATATGATTACATCATGCAGAATTACCAGCTGCTTGTTCATTATGTTGAATATACAATTCAAGCTGCAAAGCTGGACAGTAGACATCTCCAGATGGAGAGTTGAAGTGCACCAATTGTATTGTTTCCTCCACAGGGAGGAGTTGGCTCAAATAGAAGTGCTCCAGCTGAAGGTTTGATATATGCACCTTCAAAATTATGGTGCAGGAGCAAGTGAGCCAACACATCTAGGCTGGCAGCAGATCACACTGGGTAGCCCAACACCAGTGAGCAAGGGGCCACAGACCAGATGTCTGAAAGCAGACTGCCTATATAAGGAGCAAGTAACACTAGTACTTCATCCAGCTGTACATTTTGAAGATATAGCTCAAGGGAAAGGTGGCCAAGCTCCCAACAGGACCACCAAGACTTTCATTAGTTACTATCACTGGCCCAAACTGAAGCAAAGTAATTATAGGTGGAAGTAGGACAAAATTTAGACTAAGACAAAGGTTCCCTTTTTAGACCAGCTAAATTGTTAATTTAGCTACCAGGAACATGACACCAGTAATGAAAGTCTGGTCTATACAGTGGTGCTGTCCTGTTCATAACCTATGGCCCAATATCAAATTGGACAGACTGGTCACAGCTGTAACAGAATTCTTTAAGACACAAGACCAGCAGAAGTGCAATGCTGAACTGTACACAATGCCCCTGCCAAGTCAAACTTGTTTCAAGTTGTACCTGAGTAGCACAGATTACGGGCTTGCCAGCACGGTTGCATTGTCCATGCATCATCTTCTGGGCAAGGAAAACTTTCTCTGCTGGTATTTCTATACCCAAGTCACCACGAGCAACCATGATACCATCACTTGCTTCAAGAATCTCAGCAAACCTTAAAAAAAAAGCCTTGTTAAGACTATGCATCTTTCTACAGAAAAGCAAAGTTAAACTATAGAACAAAATTAGTTTTGCATTTTAATAGTTATGCAGTGCAGTATTACAGAATAAAGCTAAAACAGAATACAAGCATGTCAGTTCACTACCACAACTCCTGGATATGGCCTACATACCAAGTCACTAGGATGCTCTTCAAGCAGCAAGGTCTAGTTTGATAAAGGAGAGGCATGGTCTATCCAAGCCCAGCATACTACATAACAGCACCCCTCCAAAGTATGACTCTTGGTAGAGCTGTTAAGATAATTGTTCAGGGTTTCAAAAGTCCTTCGTTCTATGCAAGTAGAAATAGAAAACTCTGCACACTAGGTAGAATGGATAGGTTTGTTCAGTGTGGAACAGCATAGTCGGATACATACATATTTATACATTAAAACACACCCTCCAACAGGCCAAGCAGTCCTCTTTACATGAGCAAGCTTAGAAAAATTAGCTCAAAAAAATTTAAACAGTTAAAGATGGTCAAACAAACCTGCTAGGGAAAGCTGGGATAGGCCTTGAGATGTATACCAAATCAAAGGTAGCGAGCACAAAACTGCTTAAGGTTAACCAACCCAAATGGGAGAAAATAGCAATTGCGAAAAACAATTGTAAAGAATTCACTTAGCCAGAGCCAGTGTGACTCACCTGATCTTTAGTGGGAAGCTAGAAAAGTTTCCTAGAGCATCATGGGATAGGTCAGCCACAAGCTAGTTCAAGACAGAGCTTTTGTACAAGGTAGTTGTAACAGAATGAATTAAAACTTCAGCAGCTTAAATTTATATTAAACAGCCTCCTTAGCATTCACTGCAGGAGGCAAACTGTAGCAGCCATGGCTGCTGCTTGAAGCAACCCATCTGGAGATGGCAGAGATTCCTACCCCTCAATTCCTTTTGCAAACTAGGTATATAGTTGTGCAAGAACTACTTACCATAGCAATTTGTTCTCTGCTACAATAAAGCTAGGTAATGTGATGCATCCACCTAATGGGATACTATGTCTGGCCAGTATGCTACAGCTCAGGCATCCCTTGTGCCCCATACATCCAACCTTTGCCTCTGGCAGGAGGACTTCATACTGGTACACTGACCTAGGAGGTGCCTAGATATAACCTGATGCAAGGTTAAGGGATATTCAGGATAAAAGGCAACTGTAGGGCTCCACCTCTGCTAGAGATGGAGGGAACACTTAATGCAGTACATGCAATTATGCAAGTTCAAACTACTACACCATCAGTTGCAATAATGCCAAGCCATAATGGGAGAACACAAACGATAGGACTGTAGTCCAGTGTAACTGGTAGAGGCCACAAGTTCTACAGCTCTTCAGGATGAGTAAGTGACTCATGAATAGCAAGACATACCTGGAATTTGTTAAGATACTGGAAGGTCCTGCACAAACAAGGGCATTTCACCTTTGAGGATTAGCAACTTATGCAGGTGGACACTTCTCTGAACCAGTCACAAGTTTGTCCTAAAGGAAGCTGTCAAACACTAGGGGATTGAAGCTTGCAACTAAAGCTAAAGAAACTCAGTCCCTCAACCTACACCAATACAGCAACACACCTACATTTGGAGGCTCTCAAAAAACTCCAAAGCAGGAATGTATGCAACCTCACCCCCAACACAACCCAAAATGACAATGACAACCCACAAACTGCCACTCAACCACAGCCCATAAGGCATAATGTACCAAACTAAACAGCACACCGATGTTCCAGGCTAAACAATGAGAAAGTTAGTTGGCTGCCTGTCTGGTGCCAGGATTCACCAGAATGTATGCACTCACTCAAGTACAAATACAACTCATTGTCTGTTGGAATGACCCGAGATGGACCTCCCTGAACTACATGAAGAGCTCTCCAATCTTTTAGCCCAGGTGGGTTGTGACCCTAGCCAAGTAGTATCCTGCCATCACCCAGGATACCACAGGAAGATAAAATTGGCTAAGCTTCTGGTGTTATTCTAAGGGGATCCAGGAGGTTTGCCTTGGATGAAATCAGACCATGGTGCTTTGCAGAGATGGCCTGCACCAGTCACCCTTGGGATTCTGGATACTGGCCAAGGCTCTTGCCACCCCATAGTGCCTTTAGGAACTTTAGGTTCAAGACAAATTCACCACCATAACTGGTACAAGCAAGCAAAATGGGTAATGCTACTCAATGCTGAAAGTCTACACATCAAAATGTAGACACTCCTTAATGGTGAAGGACATCTGTGCAGTGAGACCTGGTTCAAGGCTCCAGAGAGCACCCCTGCATTACCAGGATACAATTTATACCACATCTTGTCAGCCAAAACATTAAAGGTGGAGGTGTCCTTGGAGGATAGCCACACCTCCAGGCTAGTTCTCAGCATAATGCACCTGAGATTATCCAAGTAACTCTGGGCAAGACTGCAATCCAAACAGTAACTTGCTACAGCTCCCCCACCATGCCCAAGGATTCCCACTCATTTGAGGTACAACCCAGCACCCTAAACCTGGGCAATTTCAACTACCCCATTAACTGGAAAGCTACTAGTGTACCAACTTTTGCTCATTCTGAATTCAAATTCAGAATTGGAACTGGATCATATCCACACCCCCACCAGGGGCAGCAATCTTAGACCTGGTCATTACTGCACTGTCTGCAGAGGTAAGCTTAGCACTGGTCCGATCACGAGCTAAACTTAAAACCTTCCCCACCCCCCCAAAATCAGGGAAACCACTAAAGATTTCTCCAAAGCCAACTTAACTTGAAGTGGCAAAACACCCATGCAGACAGATTAGGTATGACTGTTCAATCCCACACAAATAAAACCTTATAAGCACTAAGGATAGCACATTACATGCACTCAAGCAACAGAGCCAAGATGCTATCTTCCAAGTAAGCCAATCTGGTGGTCCCCTGCCATAAAACTCAAGAAAAAAAGAAAAAAAAAAACAAAATCCCATGACTATGAACTCCCTGGTCAGCCTCAGTAAGAAGCAGAGATCCATCAAAATCCCCCAAAGCTAGTTACGAAAATAAAATTGCCACTGATGCTAAAGACAACCACAAAGCATTCTATAGCCCATGTCAAGAATCTCAATGGCAACATTCAGATCTGCTCCGAGTTGAAACACAATGGCACTACACAGTACCAACTGATTGCCAACATCCTGGCAGATTACCCTCAAAGGGCCCATCTCTACACCAGAAGTTCCTGTAATCACATGAACTGGCACCCCACCCAAGCACCATGTTAAATCATAACCTCATCTCAGGCTTTGTGCCCACTGAATGGTGCACAGCAACTGTTATCCACTCCACAAAGGGAAGCCACCATGGACCCCAGGAACTACCACCCCCATTAGCCTAATAAGCTAGGTCTGCAAGGCCATAGAATTTATAAACAAAGACATTGGTAAACCGCTAAACTCTGGACCCCACCTAGTTCAGGTTTGTAAGAGGCAGACCATGTCTCCTAAACCTGAAATCAAAGCTGTAGATGAGGTTTCACAGCCCATCTAGACTGTGCCAAGGCTTCTGACACCATCCCACTTCGGAAAGTAGCAAACTCCAAAATCAGACTTCAGACAAGTGGAGTACCACAGGGTTCAGTCCTGGTCATGTACTTTTCTGAAGTAGGCCAGCAGAGGTATTTGGCTAATGAAGTTTGCAGATTGCTGCAAACTAGGAGCCATAAAGACCCCTAACTGTGGACATCCTACAAAAGGGCCTCACTGAGAGATGCCTGGTGTCAAAGCCATGGCCTCAAGCTAAATGCCAAAAGTGCACAGTGAACCTCTTTGTACTGTACCCATGAGCTACCACAGGTGGTATTCACTGCCACAGTAGTTGGGAAAACATAGCACACAGGTTTTATCAGGAGAAAAACAATGTTCCTCTACTTTAGACCCATTAGAGTAAAATTCCCTTTTGGCATTTCCAGTTGTAGATGTCTTGTACAACTGGAAAGTCCACAGAAATGCCTCAGGATTACCAGCCTTAGCTGCCCTACACAAACATATCAAAAAACTCCAGCTTTACTCTTGTTGCACAACCTACTCAAGAGGCGATCTCTGCCCAACATACAAAGCTATGCCAAACCCAGAGCTGTTAGACATGCTCCACTTAAATCCAAGCTCCACTTCCCAATCCCTCCAAGCTGCACACTAGGGACCTTTACTGCACCAAAACAAAAGCATTGGAAACACCCATTTTAAGACATTGCCTTCAACTATTTCATGTCAAGGTTAATGCACAGGGCATGTAAAGTGCTTGAAGGGAGGGAAATAGATTAGCACTTCCTCCAGTATGTCTGTTCCTTCCTTGGAAGGAAAGTATTTCCTAATCCCCCCACCCCGAGAGAGAATATACATGCATTTAGCTTTCGACTTAGAAGTGGGAAGTTTTGAAATTTTGGCAAGGGAATTTAAAAACCCTGGATAAATTTACATCTTTAAGAATCTGACTGCACTGGACTTTGTAAGGATGCTTGGCAAAAGCCTCTGCTCATACTAGTAACAGCTGAAAAGTATACCCCTAGTTAACTCTCAAAGGGGTGCCCTTCCTGGGGGGGGGGTAGAAATACTCCTCCAGATTCATGTCCAGGGTTGGAAATGAGAATCCAAATACAGATTCTGGCTTTGAATTTTCAGATGAAGTTGCCTTTACTGAAGGAGTGCAAGAGAACTACAGATAAGGTGAACATTAAAGGATTTTACATTCCTCACCCTGGCATTCGGGTCTGGTGGCCAGACAGCTATGATTAAGGATGGGGTTAGTTTAATTGCAAGCTGGTTTAGCTTTGAATGGCACTCAAGTTTGAGATGTGCTGGCAGATTGTAAGGTGGCCCAGAGGAATTGTGAAATGAAAGTTGGGTATGTTGAATCAAAGGGCTGGGCATAGCGTGCAGTGTTGTCCTGTAGGTTTAGGGGAATGCTATGAAATAAAGGGCCTCCTTGACATTCCTGCATTGTGCACATCTCATAATTGGCTTCTATATGAGAAAGGTAAATGGCAGCAAACAGCTGTGGCCATTTAATCCATCAGAGGCTGGAGTTTTACTATGCAGCTTGTAGTAACCAACTTAAGGCATGCAACAGATACATTTGTCAACTGTGCCAGGGAATGATAATGTTCCCATCTGGTTTTTGGATATGGCTCAAAGGTAGATATGGATTGGATTAAATCAATTATGAACATTTTTAAAACCTCTAAATGATCAGCTGGCATAAATGGCAAGGTAAGGTACTGGTTCACTAAACTTAAAAGCAGGTAGAGTTGTACCAATCTTGGTCTGTAGGGATTGTGACCAGAGGCATTTGCCTCATGTTAATGGTGAGGCAGAGGATAGGACAATACCAATCTTGTTCTTTTAAAGGAAAGGACAAGTACAACTTTGGCTTTCTGGGCTGATTTGGGTGCTCGTGTATTCCACCTGTTAGCATATTGTAGCATATTGCCCTTATGCTGTGGAGGCAGGCATCTTTCAGACACAAGGTGACCATAGAAGAGTTAGGCTCAACTGCTGCAGTGCTTAGAAAACAGGAGGCTCCATTTTAGACCATGCAGGAAATAAGCTCTTCTTGCTACTGAATTAAGACAAGAATTTAGTTTTCTTAGATATTCCAAGGATAGAGCCCTTAAAAATCCTAGTCTGAACCTAGGCATATCAGGCGATTTAAGACCCAGGCCATGTTTTTGGAAGGCATGGGTCTGACGTGGAGGAGGGCTCAGATGTTCCCTCGTCTCAGAAGTACCACCCCAAGTTTCATCCTTGGGAAGGTAAAACTCTAGGCAGCACAGATGACTAGTTTTTTTACCCAATAATTTTCCTCAAGGACTTCCTGAACATCCAAAAAACCACCTCTTTTCTAGAAGTTTTTCTTGTAAGCTGTGCACACGTTTGTACAGGCCTCTACTTGCAGAGACATGGCTATCCTTTATCCACATTTATGGGCTTGGGTGAGAGAAATGTATAGGAGAATGTTGCTCCATGAGCATAAGGGACAAGTAAAATAGCAGCACATTTTTTGAATTCCGCAGGGGGAACCTGGCAGGACTGCAATCTACTGTGCTAGAACAGGTATGACCACAAAGGGATAAAGTTTGATCCAGTTACCCTTCCAAAAGGTTTAAAAAAAAAAAAGAATAAATATTTTATTGACCAATGGTTAGATTTGTTTTATTGGCTTATTGAAGAAAATCTGTGGTGGGAAGGAAAGATTGTACTCTAAAGGCTTGCATAGCTGAAGCAGAGAATTTTAATATTTTGATTCACTTGGCCTAATGTGTTTGCTGTGTTGGCACTATATTCACTGTAGAGCCATACAAGATAGCCAACGCTTGCAAAGTTTAAAGAAACTACAGCTCTGGATGGACCACCCTTACACCATAGGCACTTCCCAGCCAAGAGAAGGCAAATTCTGGGTTAATTCAGTCTGAAGTAGTCCCCACACAGTTATAGGGCAACAGATTAGTGATGTATGAACTCAGCGAGTGGCTCATCTGTACAAGGTGTAGAAAGTACACACAATTCACACCACTCATGCAGCAGTCCAACTATGGCAAGAAAAGTTTGAGGGACCATGCCATTTGCTTGCCCAGACCGCAAACTCCCTACATAACAGGAACTCTAGGATTACTCACCTGCGCACACCCTCATGGTTTTCAATCTTGCTGATTATTTTTATGTTCTTTCCTTTCTCACCAAGAACTTTCCTCACAGCATGAACATCTGCAGCTTTGCGAATAAAGGAAGCAAACACCATATCAACATCTTGTTCCACACCAAACTGTAGATCCTGGATGTCCTTCTCAGAGACTGCTGGGAGATCAACTGCAGCACCTGGCAAGTTAACACCCTTCTTACTGCCCAGAGAACCTCCGTTTTCCACTTCTGTGACACAGTAATCAGCACCTGTGAAAATAAGCCAAGTTTGTCAACTTAAGGCAGCTTAATGTTAGTGCTGAAGTACCACCTCTTGCCAGCAAATCTTAGCTGTGGCAAGGACTGAGACAAACCAAGCAGACATGGTAAATACTTGTGCAGAAGTTAGGACAAAACCTAGCTACCAGTGGTACAGCAGCAATAAGATGCCAGTGGCCAGCTCCATCTTAATGGCAAGAGACGCATGGAATGGTCACTAAAATGCAGGGATATTTAAAGTAGAGCCAGTACATGCAACTTTTGCTAAACAGTAAAGCATAAAACTAGTGTCCATTTTAGAGGATTTATTCTAGCCTGGTTTCATCATGTAGGTTATAGCTTATGACAAAACCATGGAACATTCAGGAATATTTCTCCTCACTTCAATGATTATGGAGTTGTGTATTGCTCTTGTGCTTAAGAGTTCATATTACAAATTTTAGAGTCAAATTGGATTCCATGCAAGTGGTCAGCTGACAAGCTTAAGCTACAAATCAATTTTAATACCAGCTTTGTTTGGATTTAAAGGGGTTTTGCAATTACTGCTAGTGTAGCAAGGAGTGTTTTTCCAAATGTTAAATAAATTCAGATTCACTGTTAAAACATTGAATGTCTGGTTATCAAATGTTGTGGGGAAAAGCTAAGGAAGCCAAAACATTCAGTGGTGGCATGAACAGCCTGTTCTATGACTTCTTACTTTGATAAAGCAAATTAGACATTACTAACCTTTTTCTTTCACTACTAGTGAAATCAGGCCATCATCCACATAAATCTTGCTACCAGCATCCACAACTTTGGTCAAGTTCTTGTAGTCAACCCACAAGGTGTTCTCATCACAGGAATCTTTAAACTTGTCGTCCAGAGTAACCTTCAATGTAGCACCCTTCTTGAGTTCCACCTCTGCTGTACCACTCTGGGGAGAAAGTTGAAGGTTATAGCAGTACTCGAAATGAACAGTGGCCCACATTGAGACTAGAGTAGATTCCATTATGCAATAAGCCAGAGTATTTCAGCTTGAGGCAATTGTGAAAATTTAGTAATTAGTGCAATTACATCTTTCCAAACCAAGCTGGTGCCATTAGTGCTATTTTGGGACACAAGGGGGCAGTCTGAGAACCAAACTTCTGAATACATGCCACAAGTAGTTACATTACAACAGTATCAACATTTACAGTTCTGGCTAGCTAACCAGCTTCATGGATCTTTGCTGCAGTTAAGTGTCCTTTGTTCAAGTTTAGGAATTATCCCCTACACAGTCCTAGTCTGCCTTGCGTCCAAAAAAGGTGGGTATGCATGCCGTTAGCTTTGCCTGCCCCAAGCTAGGATTTACTTAGTGCCCGATAAAGGTGAAAATGAACACACCTGACTGGCCTTTCAGCCATTAGCCCACTAGTTGGTCAGTTTATCCATGGCAAAGGACAAAGTGAAAGGACCAAGCTGGACCTCCCCAGTCCTGGGCTCCACAGCTCTGAAGTGCTAGTAAAGCGACTGGAGCCTCTTTGGGTTGGAGGCCTTGTGAAGTTGCTACCTTTGAGTTTACTGCAGCAAACAAACTATTCCAACTCTGGATATCTAGCCTGCAAGAGTGAACTGGCAGCTTCCAGATCACTAGCTACAGCCATATGGCCCTTGCTAGTACTGCTGCTTGAGCAAGGGTGGTCCTCCTGCAAGGAGGTCTAGGTCAGGGTGCAGTACAAAGGATTTCCAGGGGGTACAAGAGGTGGATGCCTCAAAGTTGTGCAACTTGCAGGACAAGGTTTGACAAGTAAGATAGATCAAGGAGCCCTACCATGTTTAATGCCCATCAGTTGTGCATCCTTGTAATGTGCCCCTGACACTTGCAAAAATGTCAGAGGAGACAGCCAACCCAGGTGTTATGCAGTTTCTTGCACCTCTTCCGAGTACACCTGCCCTCCAAGCCCACTCCAAGTAATCTGCAAGAGCCGTGGGTTGGGAAGGCCTACTTTGGTCATAGATGGGAGTAGTCCCATGATGGAACACATTCCACTGCAACAGCTGCATCACTGTTCATATTTTAGCATGTAATGCAAGCTGTGAGCAATAGAACCCTCATGTCTGCATGCCACCCTTGATTGGTATTCATGACAGTTACCAACTCCCCTTATTTAGGAGGGGTTCCAAGTTAGGCCTGGACAGTTAAAGGCAATTTCTACAGGTATTTGAGAAGATTGGATTCTGCCTCCTCCCAACACAATGTGTTCAGAACCCATCTGTCCATGTTACACACCCACAGGTAGGTACTAGGCTCTGCCCAAGGGCCTATGCAAGCCTAGCCAACAAGGTTCCCTGGCTTATACCACCCAAGTCATTTACCTGTGCCACTTCAGACAGAAGTGATCCCTGGGGTGCATTTCCCATCCACTCAAGATTTGAGTGCTAATGAAAAACTTTCATTGACAGATGGGTAAGCTTGCTCAACTTGCATTACATCTATCCATTACCCATTGTAATGTAGTAGTCACTGGCAGGCACATGCAACCCAGCGAGTCCATGACATTTTGAAAGGAGATTTCAAAATAAGCCAATTGCAAGAACTTGTGTAATGGCAGATCAGGAAAAACAAGCAAGGGCACAGTGAAGCGGTCAGCTTAGATGGTGGTTATACTCCGCTAGGAAACTTCTTCCAGGCTTACAAATAGGTCCATAGTGCAAAAGCAGTTTAATGCGGCTTGGAAAATGGCAACTTATGGAGCCACACATGCTACAGTGCTATGCCAGTGGCACCCACAGTAGGAATTGCAGCATTAGATGACTGCAGTCTTCTGACTTGAGAAGCAACTTATTCTACAGCAGCAAGCCTGTTATGCCAAGCTCTCTACAAAATAAAGAGGCTCACGTGGAGAGGTGCAAGCTACATCTGATGTCCTGGAGCCCAGTAACACTTTTGCAGCTGCAAAACCTGAATTAGCCTCATACATACAGAAAAGCCCTTGTACAGGTCAGCCATCAACACATGCTCCATCTATACAAGAGGTCAGGGCCCTCACCATGCAACAGCCCCAAGTCCTACTACCGGAAGATGCTTTAAGCTGCCAGAGCATTCTGCTCACCGACTGCAAGTACATTCAATTGTTCCTGCTCTGCAAGTAACAGTAATGAAGTGGTGTTTTACAAAGCAATGTTGAGACCAGCTTTAGGACAGTTGCTACTTTTGCAAAAGCAAATTTGTTAAGGCACGTTAAATGCTACAATCCTTACTGTTAAGAGTTAACCGGTCAGGATTCACTGCAAGTACCAAAAACTAAAGCACTTCAGCTAGAAAAGCAGACCTTTTCTTTCTGAAAAAACTGGTGCAGTACCACTGATGCAAAACTCTAACCTTTACTTAAAAACATGGGAAGGCACACATTTCATTCCTTCAATTTTATTTTACATTTAACTGGGAAAGTCTGACTGGACGCAGGTCCATTTTCAGCAGAGGCACAGGGAGAAGAGCTCCAAGCAAAGAATTAGATAAACATGGAAATATACATTATAGGATACATATGAGGACTACAATTGTGTAGATAGCTCCCAAGCACAAATAGATACAAAATTTTATATGAATAGATTTTTTTTAATGTAGGTAAAGGATATAACTTTAGGTAGCAGCCATTCGATACCAAATCAAATTCTAGCATTTCTAACAGGACATTAGGGAGCAGCCATTTGATCCCTAGTAGACTAGCACCAGTGCAGTGAAATGACCTAGCCTGGGAAGCCGCATGTGCAATGCCAGTTATAGAATTTAGTGGGTTTGGAGAATATTTTTAAATTTGGAAAGTGGCTTGGGAGAGTTCCAGGTTCTGGTGCAGGCAAAGATTTACCTGTAACATTTGTGGTTCTGATGAGTAGATCCTGGTGGTGGTGTAGGGATGAATTAGTGCTGGGTTTTCAGGGGAAATAGAGTTAATGCACAATGGAGTTTTTTTAGGAGTAGTTTAGGAAGTGGAGTCAATTTAGTAGCTTCAAATAAAGTATAGCATTAAACGTCCTAGTGGAAGTAACACTGCTAAAGTAGCAGTAGTTACACCGGTTATACAAGTTACAGCAGCCACTGTACAAAGTGTCAGGGCATCTTCCATGCAAAGGCGATTGCCAGCTAGAAACAGAATTTGGTCACCAAGCCTGTGGCTTAATGCCAGGGAAGCTACAGCCCCAACATGAATGTTGGCACTACTACACCTCCACTTCAAAATATCCTGCATTTATCTACCCAGATGGTAAATTACTGCCTTTTACTGCAATGCACACAATCGCCATTTGACAAAATCCCAATTCTAGGAGTTGCCCACTACAACAGTGGTGATCATTTGAACAGCTGCCAACTCGATTCTCCCAGTGGAATTGAGATCTAATGGGTGGGGCCTTAGCATTTTTTTTTATTTACAATCCCTGTAAGCATGTACTGCCACCAGTAAGTTCATAGATGCTTTCTAGGCCAAGCAGTTCAGCACCACTTGTTCATATAAAAAATTATCTACCTTGTACAGTTTTGGAATTTTAAAGTAGGTACAATCCCAACTACTGAAACGAAGTGTCATTAGGCCAACATGAGAACTGTTGCTTACATGGCTCAGTGCTGCAGTAGCTTTAGTAGCATTTAGACTGAGATGTGCCCCTAGAAAAGGGGCTGCATTTGTGAGGCTATATGCAGAGGACAAAACTACAGATTCACCAATTAAGCCAAGGCCATGGAATAACCACTTAGTGGCAGCAAGTTACTATTAAAACCACTTTGTACCCTTACCTTCGCAAAGTGAGCTACCTTTGGAAAGTTGGAGTTCCTGAAGGATTGTCTGAAGGACAGGAACAGTTTGGCTCAAAGAAAACTCTACCTAGTTTCCTACCTGTGGAATGGATAATTGACAGAGCAGTTGCTTTCCATGAAAGTCAGCAATACAAAGACAATAATTTCACGATTTAAATGATGATGGTTTTTTTTTTTTTTTTTTTGAATTTCCCCTTTAGCAATACAGGGGAATAGACTTCTTGCTTACCTGATGGTTCTCATGTAAAGATGCTACAATTCCATCATTCAGGAAGCTAGCTGTAGTACTTTATGGCCATTTTCAGGAAAGGGGAACCACTACTGCATGGAAAGGAGTCATCTTGTCTTAAGGACCCTAGATACATTAGTGGAAAAGAGTCGGGCACATTCCTGTACAAAGCCAAAAACAAAAGTTCCAATGGAGCTGCTTGGTCCTGCTTAGGTCTTCCCCAAGTTTGCTCTGATGGTGTACAGATACCTTTAGAAAGCCTGCAGTGAAAAACTGCCCCAGTCTAGGTCTTTTCTGTAAAGGGCAGATCCCAGCAGATTTAATACTGGTGATAACTCCAAGCCAAGTGCCATGTGCTTTTACCATATCTTCAGAGACCATGCACTTTATTCCACAGTTCTTCCAAAGCATGGTCAGATCAGATAGCAGACTAGAGCCAGAAGAGGTAGAGTCTCCCAAAAAAATTTACACTGAAACTAGAAATTTCAGAAGATACTGGGACCATGGATAAAGAGACTCCTAGAAACAATGAGACAGAACCTGCAGAAATCTGGTCTGGAATAGCAGTCAGTGGAAATTCCCTCCAGTACAGCTTACTCCCAGTGGGTGTGGCTTAAGCCTTTAGAAAACAGTTTATCACCTTACAGTTCTAGAAAATACTCATTGAGAGGTCAAATATCAATACACTTGTTTGCCATCACATGCTTAGACAAAATATCCTGGCACCTTGTATGCAACATGGTTTGGAAATTTATGCAAATATGAACAATCAGTATTTGGCACCAAGAGGAGCAGTAGGAGTTAAACTGCAGAAGACACCTGGAGCAGCACTGTGTTGCAGGTACCAGATGAGATTCCTGGCAATTCAGTCTTGTTAGAGGGATTCCCCTCTTAATCTCCCCGCCACTGCTTGCCAGCAACTTAACTTTATAGAAAGCTAAAGGGACCAAGTTGCCCTTGCAAACTTTTCCTTGAAGCAGCTTACCTAACTTTTGGAAAGTTAATGCAACCAAACCTTAGCTCCAATTTCAAATTGGAGGCAGCCACTTTGAAAACATTCCTCACTCAAGAATAATCTCAACAGCAAGCTTGTAGTTCTTGCAGAATTCACTTCTTAATCAGCTTCACCATCCTAAATTCCGTATCAATTCTCTTAACAGCTACCCAGACATTTGGGAGTGGAGGAACATTATGCAAAACTGTATGCTAAAGCTTACAATTTTAATGAGCAGAGCTGGCAAGAAAAAGCCACAAACAATGCAACACTTACTCCCTTGATTAGTCCTGTACGAATCTCTGGTCCCTTTGTGTCAAGTGCCACAGCTACTGGTCTGTAAAATATTGGGTCTGCAGCAAAACTCTCAGTAGCTTCACGTACATTTTTGATGGTCTCTTCATGATACTAGGAGAGAAGAAAATTCATTTAGGATACTAGGAGAAAATTTAGGATTCCATTCCTTAATTTGCAACAAGTTCACCCACTTAAAACAGTCTTGCAAGTCTTGGGGGCACTTCACAAGATGCAAGTTCTGCTTGGCTTGTACCCTGGCATTCCTTAACTTACCTTTCAACAATGCTAGCTTAAACATTTCACACGTATACATTTGCACGTTTTACAGAAAAATGCAAAGCCTATGAAGCAGCATGCTTTAAGTGGATTGTTAAACTTCCTAGCTCTGAAGAAACAATGCTAGCTTAAAACATTTCCTCTGCATACATCATTTTACAGAAAAAAAAAAAAAAGCCTATGAAGCAGCATGCTTTAAGCAGCAAAGCACCCATGCAAGCAGCTTAGCTGCATGAAATTATCAATGCTTTAATTCAGTAGGCCTCCCTAAATTCCTGTAGTTTATAAAGACTAATGAAAATGGGACAGTCCAGTCTTTAGTCATACAAGCCTTTAACCCTCTGAAGAGGCATCCTCAAAGTTTGTATACAGCTTTCCTACACCTCCTAATCAAGCCTCCCTAATCTAACTTTCACCCATTCCCAAGCAACCTCTATTAGTACAGTTAATTGCTCACCTGGGTTTTAACATTCTAGACTAACCCAAGATAGGAGTTAGTGCCACCCCCACAGCCAACTTAAACAATGCCTCCACTCCCAAATCAGAGTTAAGCTACTACCAAGGTAATAGCCTATACTAGGCAGCATGTATGCTGCAGAGGGATTCTACCAGTAGTCAAGGTCAGTGTCTACAGGCAGTAGCACAAAACTAATCCAAGTCTTCCAACAGGTTAGTTTACAGCTACTCACTGCAGTTGCATATCCAAATGCTACAGCTAGTCAATGGTCTAGACAGCTCAGCAGTGCACAAAGTGCTTTAATCACAGGATTTAGAACAAGCCCAAACTAAAGGGTAGCTTTCCAGAGTCAGTTGCCCTTGCCAATTCCCCAAAATTAAGCCTTGCAGGGCAAAGTGTGCCCAATAGCAACATTCAGCAACCGTTACAATTTAGAGATAACATTTAACCCCAAAATGGTTTGGAAGGGCTACCACGTTGCATGAAGTCATGGCCTGCACTCAATGGCATTTGAGCAGACAAGCCTGTCAAACTGCAAATTTGACTACCAGTTTAGTGGGCAGGCACAGCCACTTGGGAATGTGCAAGCCAGGTCATCTAGTGCTTGGTCACCCTTCCTCCCCTACTCTTGCTTAAACAAAGCTGGATTCTGGAGAATTGCCCCAAACCCACTCATCCAAGCATATAATTTCACAAGAGTTCAGGCACAAGTTCAGCCTTTAGGAAGTTAAGCTACAACAGCACCAATTTGTCCCAGCCATTTCTCCTATTTTGTCATGCAGTTAGGGTTTGGCAGTTTCTTCAGAAGTACATTTTGCATACCTACTAGTGTTAGGTCAGCACAATTCTCATGGGTGGCAATGGGCTTAATCCGATTGTACTGCCAAGGTAGTCAAACTTGCACTCAGTACTGAGAGATTACTTTCCAGTAACAGATTTACTGCTGACTGAGCTTGGTGAGGGCAAGTTGTCAAGTTGCCATTTCAGCACTCTTACAAGCCAAGCTATTCCAATCTTCATAAATTGGAGCCAATCTTCATCTTTAGCATTGGCTGCGATTCTGAATGCCCTTTTGCCTTTGAAGTGCCCCCTCCATATGCAATATCTTATACTAGTCAGGCTGCAGCCAAAAAGGTCCATGTCCTGGCAATTCTAACCAGAAACAAGATCAAAAACTAACATTTGGGCCAGGGGAATTGTTCAAAGTTTTCCCCAGGGGTGGAACTGAAGCAGATCTTTACACTGAAGTGCAGCATCAAAAGGATTGAGACCCCACCAAAACATTCACCATTATGAAATCTGCTTTGAACTTGCCCCATTTGATAGCAACTTTACTAAGAACCTGGGTAACAGCTGTTCAACAGTTTGACAAAGTGCCTTATCAGACCACTTTTCCAAGCTGCTGCATTCAAACAGGCTGGCATAAAGGGGTGTGAAATATCTACCTAAACCATTCAAACAAGGGACTCAATTGGAGTAGCTGGAAAAGTGAGATTAGTTTCTAAAATTCAGGAGCAAGACACTACAGTCAGTATTGATTAGCTTAAGCAATCTGAACAAGGCAAGTAGCCAAACAAGTCTGCTTGCAGTTTCACAATTTCAACTCAACCGAATCATATTTCCAGATGGAATAGAGAACTTTTCCCTAGAGAAACATCCCAAACTCAAAAGGTTTTAGATGTCCCACCCAGGCATGTGAGGAAAATAGATCTGGCCAATCCCTGGTCCCTAGGGCAACAAGACTAAAGCCAGTGAATAGTCCCATTACTGGCCACTGGTCAAGCCAAGGGTTCCATCCATTACAGCTGGACAAGTACTGAAGCCATATCCCAGAGGAAGAGCTCCTAAAATCCAGATGAAAGGAGGTAGTCAAAATGTGCACACCAATCACCTTTACTATGTACCAAATCAATGTTGCTAAAGGCCAGTCTTAAATGCCATACCCAAATAAAAAGGTTGATAAAATGCTAGTGCTCAAGGATGGAAAGTACTGAAAAAGGTGACAGTGGAGAATAGGCTGGGCAGACACAAGTACCCCCCCCCCCACAAAGTGAGTCATTTAGGGTGGGGAGAGTGCCTGACAGTTTTATCCTGCCCAGGATATAACCCCCCACATTTGCCAATCTTACCTTGTTAAGTGCCTTATGATCTTCAAACACCAGCCATGACCATTTCAGAAAGTGTTGAGAGTTTGAATCTTTGGTAGTCAACCCTTTCCAGTTTATGGCCCATAAGCTGGTTACACTTATCACCTTGTAGGTGAACAAAGTGCAGCATTGAGACCACACCAGCTGCAATACCTCACATGCAGTCCTGATGCTGTATCAGTTGCTTTGCACTCTTGAGGCAGGTTTGAGGAGCATGCCATAGTCCTATTGCTTGTAGTATAAAGTGGGCAGAGATCAGATTCTGGCCATAACCTTCCCAGTTTAGGCTCAGTTCTGCAATTCATCCATATGACATGGTAAAAAGCTCAGCTGCCATGTAGCAAGACAACTGAGTGCAGATTTTCAAAAACTATTTGCTTAACTTAAGCACCCTGAATGCTGTGGTGAAGTACATGTAACAGCTTCAAACTAAGGATGCTCAAAGCCTACTAGATGGCGATACTAGTTCTTGCCAAGAACAGACTGCAACATTCCCAATGATCACAAGTAAAAAAGGTTACTCAGAGCAGGACAAATTAAACAGGGGTAGTCCTAGGGTACAAAACTGGTTCCCTACGGTGCTGCCACCCCCAAACAGCTAGCAATAGGTACAAGAGTTTAGTTAGAAAGGGTCAAACTATGCTGAACTCTGTACTTCAGCATTTAAAGCTATGTAGTATGCCAGACAAGTTAAAGTTATCAGCTGTGCAGGCAAACTGACTGTCATCCACCTTTACCTGGACAGCTTCAGGCACAAGCTTCCTTCAATACACAGCAATTTAATTCAAATACATACCCACTAGCAGAAACTGGTCTCCCATTTCCATTTCTCTTTGCAGGGAATGGCAAAGTATCCCCTTTACAAAAATGTGATTAGTTTCTTTTTGGTGGTCAAAGCCCATGGAAAGCCACCATAAGTAGTAAAATAAACAGACTGAAAATGAGCTGTGATCCAAGGTTGGAAAGACTATGTTTATATACATGCGAACCTCAGTTTAGTTGCTAAACATTTTGAACTACAGAAGGCACTTACCTCATGTGTTCCATGGGAAAAGTTTAGGCGAGCAACATTCATTCCAGACTTTATCATTTCCTTCAGTGTTTCTACTGATCTGGAAGCTGGCCCTGCAAGCAAACAAACCTTTTAGATTCCTGCCAAGTAACCTGCCAAACAGTTGTAATATATACACAATAAATAGTGCATAAAATCTGTACAGATGTTCTTGTACTGTCCACCCACTGACTGCTGTGGGAATAGAACTTAAAATTAACAGCCTGAGCCAGTTTAGGTGGGAGTGCCAATATCTTTACCTGCATCACAGCTAGCTTTCCTTTAGAAAGCCAAGATCTTGGGCTGAAATATGGTTTTGGAGTATATCTAGTATGCACTGAGAAGTGATCCAAGGACTAAAGCCTTGCAGTGAAAGTGTTGCTTACTGCCATGATCCATTAAAACTGTTTTTGCTAGAAAAAAGCATTCCCCATATTACACAAGTACCATGCCATTTGCTCAACTGCAACCATAATTGTAACCTGCAGACCCCCTCCCCTCAAAGTGGAATATGAAACTGCATCCAACATCCCACAGAGAGGAGAAAGTCCACCCACAGAGAGGAGAAAGTCCACCCACAGAGAGGAGAAAGTCCACCCACTTTGGAAACACTTTACCCAATCTCAGCTTCCTGGAAAAGCACTGCCCTGTAGTGAGCAAGACAATGGCCTAATCGTAAAAATTAAGACACCACTCGAATTCTGCAAATGGCAGATCTAAATGAATGCCAAGTTGCCAATTACAGAAGCGTACAAGCAATAAAGGGCCCAGATGAACCAGCTGACTGATGTTAACTGGTCATCTAAACTCTGGCTGGGCCACAGACCTATACATTTTTGAATGCTGCTCCAGCTAGAAGTTAAAGGGATAGGAGAACAGGTAACATGACAAAGTTGCCTTTTGTCTAGTCTTGCATAAACCTACTTATACTGGAGGGGGGGGTTGCAACTGCACTTTGAGCAGTCTAGTTACATGGACAGTAAAAGTTTAGACCTCTTTGCAGAGGTAACCAAGCACAACTAGGCTTGCCATCTTGAAGTTTAAGAAATCCAAATTGTACTGGTAATAAAGTTCAAATTCAAGATCTCAAACCATAGTTTGCAGCCAGCAACTTGGATTAAAACTGCATTAACTTACTGTAAAGTTTTTTTAATTCATTAACAGGCCTAATTGTTTTACAGGATCAAGGCAAAAGACAGTTCCTATAGTCTGGTCTAGACATTAAACAGGGCACACTACTGCTCAGGCCATAAACAGGTAGAACTGATTCAGGGAAGAGTTCAGTGACCAATTTAAGTCAGTTGGAAGATTCCAAGTTATCATCCAAGATACTGCAGCGTAGTCCTGCTCTTCAAATTCACCTTTGATGGCTCACTGAAATTGTAGAACAGCAACACTTGCACCAGTACTTAGAATAATCATTGCAGATACAAGTCAACTACATTGCAGTAGAAAGTCCTAAGAATTTTTCGTTTCCCTGTGCCAGGGGCACTGAAGCATAGTTAAACTAAGGGAAACAATTTAAAATCCAGTGGACAGCAGAAAAAGCTGCCGGTGGGGTAAAAATCTTGTTCTGCACTTTACAAGAGGCAATGTTACAAGAGGCAGTAGTGAGTCCCAAACTCAGGGACAGGTACTCTAATGTACCAAGAAAAGCATGTCAAGTAAATTTGCTAATTCTTTCATAGCAGATGAACCTCAAAATGAGCTACATGGTGTAAACCAATGTTCATAGGTAGGTACTAGGCTCTGCCCAAGGGCATTTACAAGCCTAGCCAGAGTCTGCTTTTGCCACCCCATTGACTAACTGATCCTCTTCGAGCCAATGAAGTGATCCCAAGGGTGCATCTTCCTCTAGTCAAGGTCTCTTGAAAGTGAGGCTCTGCCTGATATAATTTGAATTGTTCCAAAGCATGGGGAGTCAGGAATCTATCCCTCTAGCATGTTCGATTGTTGTGGCAAGGTTAGTGACTTGGGATTTCTTTAGGTGAGCATGTCCCATCAATTCTGAGTTGGGCATGGCTTTAAGTCAGGCAGAGAGATATGCCACTGAGTACAGCCAGAGTTCAGTCAGGCTGACTAGGACATGTCAGAGGCCAGTAATCAGAAGTACTTTTGGTCTTTCCAGCTGCTGGAAGTGTATTGAGGTACATCCCAATCATCATTAGTGACAGGTACAGGGGCAAATCCTACCCGAGTCCCCAGATATCTTACCTCTTCTGTAAGAAGGGGGCTGCCACCTACATAATTCATGGTTTTCCCCCATATGGGATAACTGCATTTTGCCATTTAGCTTGAGGCCATGACATCTCAGTAAGGCCCTTTTGGAGGATGTCAGTTTGCAGTTATCAGCAAACTTTGTTAGCCATAGTCCTGTGTTTGTCTGCCTTGTGGGACACCACTTGCAACTGGTTTAGTCAAGACCTGGAGCCTGTGATTTAGTGAGTTTTAAGCCAGTTGGCAACCCATCTCAGGATGTAGGGATTTGTTGAGGCTGGTGAGTTTCTGCAATACCCAAGTGGGGAATGGTGTTGAAAGCCTTGGTATGGTCAAGGTAGGCTGTGAACCACTTTTCACTCATCTATGGCCTTGACTGTCTTGTAGTCAACCATGTTTAGTAGGCATGATATGCCCTTAAAGATAAACTTGGTCAGGCCAAGTGTTTGGAAGTTTCAAAGGTCTTTAATTCCACAATTATGAGCTCCATAGCCTTGAGACCAGGCTAGTCAGGCTTATGGGGCAATAGTTACCAGGGTCATTTGTGGCCCCTTTGTGGAGAGGAACTGTTGGTGTGCCATTCTATGGGCATGTAGCCTGTACAGAGGCTGAGGTTGAACAGCATGTTTAGGTGGGGGGGTTAGTTCTTGCAAGATGTAGCCTGGGACACCATCTGGTCCCATTGATGCAGTGTTTTGGGCTTTTGAAAAGGGCCTGTGCATCTGATTTTTGGGACACTACACTTTTCTGGTACTGTTGTAGGCCCTTTTGGAGGTGGTGAAGTTTGCACTGAATCTGCCAGGATGTTGGTAATATCAGTAGGTTCAGTATATTGTGCCATTTTGCACTAGTTCAGTGCAAATCTGCAAGTTGGCCACTTGCCTTAAAAGCTAGGTTATCTTTTGAATCTTGGCCATTGTTCTTTTGAAGTTGGCCTTGGATGATTTCATGAAGGACCTTAGTTTTACTGATAAGGGATATTTCCTTCTTGGGATTTGCTTTTTTACTGAAAAGTTTTACTCCTACTGTACAGCCCGTCGATTGCAGGGTCCACAACTGGTGGTTTCCTTCTCTTAGAACTAGTCTTGGTTTTGCTAGGGATGGCACAAGCCATGCATCCTTGTAGGTGCTCAAAGAGTGCATTTGTAAATGTTTCTGCATCTTTGGCAGTTATCCTTCAGTGTGGGGGCTGCAAAATTACCTTTTTAAGGGGACATTAGCTTTAGAAAAGTAGTGTGGTTCTTAGTTGGGGTGTCGACAGGGATTAGTTTATGGTCTGATCTAACCAGTGATGGGTTACTTTGCCCATGTTAGTGATGACCAGATCCAATGTTTTCACCTCTGGTAGGGTTTACCAGCTGATCCAGGGTGTTTGATCAGAATTCCAGGAAGTGCTGGGCCTGGGAATTTGTACTCCCATTTCCCAGCGAATGGTAGGGAAATTGAACTAGCCTAATATCAGGGTGTTTGGTAGGACCTTCATGTTTGTCTCCAGAAAGGTGGAGTGGTGGTCCTGTCATGGAAGGTGATCTGTATCGGGCCACAATTTGCATTGCAGATTTGCAAGATGTTAGTTGTATACAGATGGTCAGAGGTATCATGCTGTGCCAGTAACCTGGAGGTGTATGTATCCTTGATATGGATACACCCCCTTCCTTGTGTTTGTCCATGTTCTGTGGCTGAAACATGGTACAAGCTGCAGCCCAGTAGTGCTGGTGCTCAAGCCTTGGAACTAGATTTCAGTTACTGCACAGATGTGACATTCCATACAGAGTGCTTCAAGTGTGTGCATTAAGATTTAAACTCCTGGTGTTGATAGCATAATTCAGTTTGTTAATTGTGCTGTTTAGAGGTGGGTCTGACATTTGAGCCTTGCCTAAAAAAGGCACTATGGGGCAGCAACAGCCTTTGCCAGTATTCAAAGCCTAGGGGTGACAGGTGCAGGATCTCTTGCAAAGCAATGCTGCTGGTTGAGCATGTTGTCCCAGGCTGACACTGGATCCCCTTTGAATGACACTAGGTCAGTTAATTGTTGAAGGTTTTTTTTTTATACCCGAGGAATCATTCTTTTAGGGCAGGATGATGCTCAGGGTCATACCAGCCCAGGCTGCACGAGAGCTCTCCATGTCCAGGGAGGTACATCTCAGGTCATTCACACCAACATGAACAATTTGTACTTGTTCTGGAGTGACCCGAGTGCTTGTGTTGTGGTGGATTCTGGCTCCTGACAGGCAACTAACAGTAACCTTCTGCTTGTCCAACCTAGTGAGTGGGACAGTGTGCCCGACTAGAGTCACCTATTACTATTGTTAGGTATGTTATTTCACCTAAAGGGCTGTGACTGTGTGGAACACTGATTGGGTGTCTGCTTTGGAAGTCTGATGCTTGTTCAGGTTTAGAGCCACCAAGTGTGTGTATTTTTTGCGTAGGTAGTGGTCTGCAGCTGTGTGTGGGGTGAGTGTGTGTGTTGGACCTGACTGTTCCAGTCTTTGGAGAAGACAGCTTAGCTGTATAATTGCATCTCTTGCATATGTTTGTTTTGTGGTAGGAGGAGGGTTGTCTGTGTACATGAGCCAGATTGGAGTGCACACCTGAAGTTGCCCTTTGGTCATGGGCTGAAAAATGCTTAGGTTGAGAGCTAGACTAGTTAAGGGAAAAACTGAGACTTACATAACTAACCAGCACTGTCCGGGTGTGCAAAGCCATGCAAACATGGCTTTTATAGTAGGGAAATTATAGAAATTAGCCAAAAGCCAATAAACCAACTTCTGGGCTGGAACCACTCCTCCAGGGACAGAAGTTGCTCAAAGCTCCCCTCACAGGTGAACAAAGGAATTTTGTTTTGAAAAAAGGCAAAAACCCAGTAAAAAAACAGTACACTTTAAATTACTACAAACTCAGAAAAGAATCACTTTAAAAAGCTTTGTTTATTATAGGCTACACTAAAGTGCAGGCAGTTATAAGTACAATGTGAAAAAAGCTTTCAAATTACAGTAAGTGCTAGAATTTTTTTTTGCTTAAAGTACAGCAATGATACTTAATCACTCTAAGCTAGAAAGAAATCAGTTTTAAGGCTTTCTAGTGCTACCCAGTCGATCACAGGAAAGATAGGAAACAAATCCAGATGTGGTCTTTAACCAGAAAGTTGAGAATTTCTGGGCCAATAACCTCTTGTGGTAGAGACCTAGTGCTTACTACTCGCTGATAAGCTCCCTCCAACATGAGGCTTAGGAGACTGAGGCCTACAAAGTCCTGGATATAGCAAATCTCTACCTGGACTAGACTCACTCCCAATGACAAGGTAGGCTTCCCACCAACACAGAAGGGGGGCTCAGCTTAACAGTCCTGATACAGAGTCTGTATCTGGACTTCCCCTAGTTACAGGAAAGGCAGGAAATAAGCTTAGTTACATAAAAGCAGCTAAAACCACAGCAAATTCAAATTTTAGTGCAGGCCAGCACACCAGAGTGTGTAGCAGCAACACTATGGCAAATACAGTTGAAGTGCAATTAAATTAAAAATGACTAAAGTGCATAAGGCAGTAAATTAGAAGGCTACTAACTAGTAATAAGTGCAGAGTAAGAGCAATTGAACAGAACACCACCCTGAAGAGCAACTAAGACAGTTACAGTAAGAGCAGCTGGACATCTGAGGGAGGGAACAGAGCAGGATTAACAGGCTACAGGGGTTGTCCTTCCCAAGTGCTCTTTGTACACAGCAAGTGCCTGAAATGAGAATCTCACTGCACTCTGAGCAAATGAGATGGGCCCAGAAGGAGTATCCAAATACAAATCTACAAGAGGCAAGCAATTTCAAAGCCACCACACCAAAATAGGGTGGGGGGTAGGTGGTGAACAGAGAGCCACAACTTCTGTTTGAGTTAAATTCGGTGAACACCACAAATTACAGTACTATATGCAAGAGCAGATAAGTGTACTAAATTCACTTATGTCCAGCTGTCAGGTAAATGTTAGCTGGCTAAAGATCTAGACAAATCCCTCCACCCAAGTGCGACTATGCTGAACTTCAAAAGCCAAGTTCAGAAGCCATCACTACACAAGAAGTGCTGCACTTTCAAAATTATGAACTGAAATGACATTGTGAAATCTTAAGACATCTGAATTCCAAGTTAAAATCCTAAATATCCCTACATTAAGAGGAGAAAATCCCTGTGCATGTCTGAGAAAATCATGTGAAGAGCTTTCCTAGCCAAGTTGTATAGAAAGTTTAGAACATTAGGGGGCATCAGGTACAACAGTACTTGTGGAAAGTACTTCTACATTAATGTAGTATGGAGTAGAAGTGCACCAAGGAGCACTACTGAGCTACAAACCTGCTCTGGTGAGATTGCCAAGGAATGGAAAAAGCAAAATTGCAGGTACACAGTGAATTGACCAGAGACTAGAAACCAGTACAGCAGAATTTAGCTTTATGCTTAACATTTCATATTGCTGGAGAAGCCAGACCAAGTCATTCAGCTGGCAACATCCTCTCTAGAAGGTATTACAAAAGGGCTTGAAGGGCAGGTAAAGCCTTTGCCCAAACCTTGCATGGGACTGAGTATTCCATGTGCTGGGAAATCCAACATCTGAAAGCAGGTGGGCTGCTGCTGTCAACTCCAAGCTGAAGGAGTGCACCAAACAAAAAGTAGAGTACCAACATGCTTTCACAGTTATCCTGATGAGTAGAAAACAGCATTTGACAAAGTGATTTGAAAAATGGAATGCAACTTTCCAGAAATTGTAGTGGACTTACCAATAGTACAGATGATACCAGTGTTGCGTGCTGTAATAGGCTCTGAGTCTATATCCAGCAAACACATATGCTCCAAGTTAGAGTGTGCCATAGCTGCACTCAGCTGCTGAGTTTGGATAAAAGCACTTCCCATATCAACATGAGGTTTTGCCATGTTTTCCTCCGTGCTGCAATAAGAGGAAAAAGTTAATAACCAAAATTAAGACAAGACTTCTGAATAATTTAAGCCATAAATTGCATGACATGAAATTTTACAGAATGTCAAACGTGTTGGAGGAACAACAGGCATAAAGATCAGTAACACTGGTAAGTTGCACCTAGCCAAAAGTTTTACAAACTCTGTGCACCAAGGATTTTAACTGCCAACTGGATAAAACCTCCCAAATAAAGCTACTGAAGTGCCACTCCACCCATTTGATATTGGTGTTTGACAATTCACAGCTTCTCCAAAACTAGAACAAACCAAAGTGCTGCTCTGAAGCAGCCTGTTGCTACAGTATTTCTTAAAACGAGATATACAGGCAAGTGTGGTAAAGCCATGCTAGCAGAATGCAATCTTTGCTGCAGTGCCTGCTGTAGAGCTCCCCAACCATTGCTTAGACTGGCACCATTACACAGGGGTGTAAGTTCATTACCCTCTGCAAGGGGTGTAAGTTCATTACCCTCTGCAAGGGGTGTAAGTTCATTACCCTCTGCAAGGGGTGTAAGTTCATTACCCTCTGCAATGAAAACTGCCAGACTAGCCCTGCAGTTTTGACACCAAGTAACTAATTTGGCATTTTCCCCAAAAGCCACAGATGTAAATAGGTTAGGTGTTCAGACAGTTAAGACCCCCCCCAATGAAGCAAGATACAAACCTTAACCATATGGCTTTACAACGGATTAAGTTCCTACATTCAAGACTCCAAAATGTGGGCAGACTGCACTGTCACAGCTCCCACTATTAAGTTACAAGGCAGACTACACCACCAGCTTAGCTTTTTTGCAATGTAATCTGGTTAGACAGTTCTGGAGTAGCTACTGTTTCTGAACTACCCTCAGGGCTCTTGTGCACAAGGCTGACCCGCCACAAACAGAATGTCAAAGGCCACCTACCCAACTGCATATGGTGGAAACTGGCAACCATGTGGTATGACAGCTCATCCAGTCTAATTAAATTGGACCATAGACTTGGCACAAGATTTAGTAAATTTCAGGGTCTGTAGTGGGACCAGCATCCTAAACAGCTGTGCACCACCCCTGTGCGATAAAGCCAGTTCCCAATAAAGTTAGGTTGAGAAGTAGATCTGCCAGTGCTTCAATACTATTTAGTAAGCATATCAGGACTCTATGGATGCAATACAATTAGTTCAAGCACTGCTGCATGCTCCCAATTATATAGTGGGCATGTAAGCCTACTAGTGTCTCGCTTCAGAGGACAGGGACGAGTTGTCCAATGGATACTGGAAATAGTAGTTTAGTACCATTATAAAACTTGAAGAAATTTTGGGTGTTCCAAGCTAAGTGTGGCTTCTGCATCTAGTTAAACAGAAGAGAAACCTGCTTGGGTAATTTGTACTGCTATGCCATTACAATGCTTGACCAGTAAGATTCAGCCTCCCATTTGTTTGCTTCTAACAGCATAGCGAATTGGAAACATTTGGCCAGGTGAGAGAAATACCTTCATAAAGTACTTTGCACTTGAGTTACTTAGCTTGTTACAGTTCCAAGACAATACATTTATGTACTGTTAATGTAGGCCAGAGTTTGAAACCAATTGGTACATCACATACTGATTGTACAAGCCGCCCCCCCCCAATCACTGGGGTTACATAGGATAGTGTAACTACTTTGGGCAAGTTCATCCAGAATGGACTATTTGATGCACTAGTTATTTTTAGACTGCAAGTTCTAGGTGAAGTGTTAAGCACAGGACCAAGTGTTCCCTGGGCATGTAAAACCAGGTCTTCAATACAGATGTGCTCAAGATTGTAGAACAAGGTGTAGCAGTAGACTTCTAGCATTAGAGCCACCCAGATACAACCCAATTGTTGTCACTAGTCACAATTTGACTTCCTAAAAGGGCACAAAGAGGCTACCAAAGCTTGCTGCAACAAGTCCAGGCTCTTTAGCCAGTAGTCACAATTGTTACACTTGACTGCAAGAAAATCTAGTACAAAGTGGTCAAGAATTACAAGAGCCCCATCATGTCTCCAAATCCCTCAGGTGGATTTTCGTGAGGGTTTTACCCAAACATGATATCCTTAAAACTAGGGGGTGGCACAATGGTGCCAGTCTGAAAGAATGTTTGGCCTTTCAAGACTACTCCAGGTTTGAAAAGCCCAGAGTCATCCTGGTGAGTCTTACCCACTCCAGATTGGGAGAACAGTTGGTTCAACTGATACAAGCATTGTTTAGCCCATGACAAGCTCAGTCCTGTCCTAGAATACTGACTTTTAGGATAAAGGATTGTAAAAGTTACAATGTCCTACTCCCCAGAGTTTCAATCAGCACTTTAACAGTTACTACAACAGGATGGATGTCCATCCCATGCAGGTGGAGGGGTAGTGATTAAGCCAAGCTTGCTTCTCAGGAAAGCATGTAGCAGTTACTGCACAGACCCAGGTTACAATAGTCAGGAAAGCATGTAGCAGTTACTGCACAGACCCAGGTTACAATAGTGGGACCACAAAGGCTATACAAATGCAGAGGGTCCTTTAAGGACTTACATTTTCACTAACCTAGTTGGTGTATTTCGACCAAGTGTACATAGTCAGTCACCATGTGAGACTAATCCAAAGTCAGTCCAAAGATAGTTACTATATACACACACACACACACACACACACACACACACACACACACACACACACACATTTACAACTGAAGTCAGCTTAACCACATTGCTCCCAGGTCAGTAAACATCCATACTGTAGCATCAGAATGCTACACCTTTGACAAAGCACCCAGAAAGGTTCCCAATTTTATGCCATTAGTAACTAGCCACACTGTCACAAGATGGGGACTTAAATGTTCAAAGCTGGGAGTAAGAATACTCAATATACCTAGACTTAGAATTCTGCATTACCTGCCTTGAAAATAGAGCTCAATATAAAACACTTACTTCAATATCCATTAATCTGGCTTCCTGCAAGTCGCTGCTTAAGTGACTTGCTGAAGTGGGAAACTATATTCATGCAGTTGAGGCTTGCCCAGTTATGCTACAAGCCATTTAGTTGGAGATTCTCCAGTGGTAGTGACAAATGTAAATTGGATTTTGCATGACCAGTGCAAAGTTTTTGTACATTTGAGAGCTTTCATGAGACTAGGTAGAAGTCAAGTTTAGAAAGAATATAGGAAAACATTAATGCATTCATATGTAAGCTAGCTTGTATACAGGATTTGAATCAATACAAATATTGACAGGCTAAACAGATGCCTTTAACTAGACACCTGGTGCGAGTCACTAGACTGCCATTAACACAAAGAGTCCAGAAAAGTTTATGCAAGGCATAAGCTGGCAAACAGAAAATGAAAAGGGTAGACTAGGATAAGGATAACTTCCCCCTAGTAAGACAGCAAGCGATAGCAAAATACAAAAACAATACCACTTCCGTTTTGCTGGGTGCAAGTTGTGCTCCATTAAGGTTTTCAAAACTTGAAGTCTGAAGTCCAGATCAGGATGAGTGGCACAGCAGGCTCTTGAAAGTTTTACTGGTGCTATGAAGTCCCTTAGTGTGGATGCCCCTTTTGTAGCACAGCTTTAGTCACTGTTAAATACAGGAGATTTAAGTTCTTCCCCCTCCAGTATACAGCAGTGTTCCAGTACAACATGGATCAATATAAAACTCCAGTTCGACAGAATTCTTTAGAATCACAAGCCAGTCACAGCTCCTATAAAGGCTGTCCATCAACTGACTGCATGAGTGTCAGAAACACCAGTTCACATGGATAAAGACTGAAGTTGAATTCCTCCAGCAAGCAGAGCAAGGCAAGAAAAATACAAATAACTGATATTAAGCCAAGATTAAGCACTTGCAAGTAAGGCAAGCAGTCTACTTGCATGAATTAATCTGATTTTTTAACTATGTGAATGGGCGTTTCACTACTGCGCAGTCAATTGAGGGACAGCCTTTATAGAAGCAGTGACTGGTTTGCGCTTTTTGGTGTTTCAGAACCAAGTGTTTTCTTGGCACAATTCAGAATGTACGAAGCTACTTCCCAGCACTACTCAGAGCTAGCAATCTTCAGACTGGTCTGAAACAAGCATGGGCCCACTTCCCCCAACCCTGTATTAAAGTAACATTTTAGTGACACTGAAGTGGAGATACAAAGACTTTGTTACATCAGTTGTTAGCCCAGAGAAAACAAGACTCAAACACTACCTCAAATAACCTGAAATCCGACTCCCACTTCACACTAGGGGAAGGCCAAGCTTTTACAGTTCTCTAGGGGAAGGCCAAGCTTTTACAGTTCTCTGCAACTAGCAGTTCCACCATGTCTCATCTCCTCTGACAAGCCTCATCTCAGGTCCTACTCATGCACTGCATGCAGTCTTGACCCTACATACTACTAGCCTTACATACTACTAGCCTGTGGGAAAGTCTGGGAATAGATTTGTCCTCATCTACAACCCCATCCAGTACAGGCCGATCTTCCAGGCACTTTTGATACTTGCAGATCAAGAGGATGGCTAGTCTAATTCCCATCATATTTTAGCCTTTAAGGCCTCATTGGCACTGCTTTCACCCACATCTCATTCCACCCTTATCACAATTTCTAACATGTCCCCACTCTCCCTCATACTACACAAGTTCTGAATATTACTTACCCCTTACCCAAAAGGGTAACCAGAGCTGTTACACAGTAGCAAATGTCAGAGTCCCTCAACCTCCATTTACCTGCAGTGCAAGATAGCCCCTGAAAAGCAGCATGTGGACAGGGGACATTTAGATATATTTTGTTCTGTACAGCTAAAGGAAAAGTTACTTATTTGCACAGCTTGACCACATTTGGTCTTTTGAACATGCATCACAAATGAATGTGATTCTACTTATTGTAGGCTTTACCCAAAGCCGCCTTGCTCAGCATGAGATCACATCTTAGACAGAGGGTATGCACTGCAGGTTTACTCAGCACAAACCTACCTCACTGAACCCCAAGTTAAAGTGTTACTGTCAGTTATCCAACATGCCTTCACATCCATCTCTGCTTGCTTTGAACTGCTCATTAGGAATCTGGCCACCTCCTACTCCCATCTTGATGGGAAGGGAATCTCCAGCCTCAACCCTTTGAGGAACATCCATCCTTTTAATCTTTCCAACCCACTGTTGGAAGCCAAAAGCAGCTTCCCTTGTCTAACAGGAGTCTTACCTGTAGCCAGCCTCTGCCTTTTCACCCTAGCTTGGTGAATGACCAACTGGTCTGGCCACAAAGATCCACTGCCTGTATTTAAACAGAAATTCTTCCTTGCACTCACCCTGGCTGGGGTCCTGCTGTTATAGCTTCTGATCTCCCAAGCACAGAGCCACAGCTATATGCAACTGCTCCCCCTTCTAACATTCTAGATTAAAAGTGGAGTGCTTTTAATATGTAGCAAGGCAGGACATTCATATAAAAGCACTTTCCCCATTTCACAACATGCAAGGCTTATGGCACACTAGCATTAAGCTGCAGGAGTGTTAATAGTATTAAGAGACTAGTCCTATACTGATAAGTAAATTTTTACTACTGAAGGATCAATATGCCAAGATAGCACCTGCTCTTCTGCTATACCTAAAAAATTCTGTATCACAACCATTAAACAATATTTGCCTGTCCCCTTCTCTCAGAAGGGCAATTGTGTAGCAATATACATGATTTGAGCTAAAAGTTCTTAACTATTCAACCGAGAGGCCTCCAAGTTTGTTGCAACCAGACTACAACTGACATTTGGCCTCAGCCCACAGCTGCATTACCAAGTTCAATTTTAACTTGACTGAATGGATTCCCCAGCTCAAAGCTTAAATTTACTACAACTACTAAATCTTCAACTTTAGCTTGAGCCCAAGAATTACTCTTGGGATAGTGCCATCATATCCATTTGATGGCTTCATACTTCAAATCAGGATCACTGCCAAGTATTAAATTATGGGGAACAGTACTGCAGCTACTTTCCAATGCCTTCATCACAAAGCATACAACCTCCCTTCTGCATAAACTCCAATGGCAAGTCTTCTCCATTGACCATTTTTACTACAAATAGTTGGTAAGACCAAAGTAATGAATGTGCCATAAAGTAGGCAGTGCTTTGAATGGTCACCTGGAAAGTCTTCTAAACAATCCTCCCCCATTGTGTCTCGTTAGGCAGACCATGGGAAAATGTAGAACCAATTTGTTAGCCTAAAGAGTCCGCATAGGGCTAGACATACTGCGAGGTAGTTAAATGTTTGCCTAGAATGGAATGAGGATCAGTGTTTTACACTAATGCACTTTCCTGTCACATTCTAAGAAGAGGCTATTGTCCTTTAATTTTCAAAGCATCTTCCTTCTTTGGATGGCCTGAAAACCTATAACTAGTGATTGTAGTGTTGTGGACTGAACAGTGTTTTACACTGATGCACTTTCCTGTCACATTAAGTGTCCTTTAATTTTCAAAGCATCCCCATCTTTGGATCTGAAAACCTATAACATGAGACAGCTACAATACAGCTTTTATGACTGCAAATTATAGTGAGCCCAATTAGCTTTGACAAGTGTTAGGGAGAAGCTTAAGGAGTGATTAAGTGCTTAAATGACTTGTGCTCTAAATACAGGAGAGAGTGTGCAGTTCACTATTGCATACAAGACTAATTTGCACCACTAGAATAAGTTCCCACAGTAGTACAAGCAAAAGGCACTCGTAGCCTAAGGGGTTGAACCTAGCAAAATGGGTCGAGACCAGCCAGACATCAACTTAACATGAGTCCTTGTTACACCAGAGATCCTTTGAGATTCATGAACAGATATGAATTTCTACCAAGAAATGTTTGGCCACCATGAAACAGCCTGTCAGGACACTGAAGGCAGGAACTAAAATAGAGAACCAACTGCTTAACAGAGGAAGTATATTACAAGCCACTGTACTGAATATTAAGGAAGCCAAATGACAACCATGCAACTCTACTAGGATGCTACAGTAGACATCAAGGAAAGCACCAAGTGTCCTACCAGGAAGTAAGCAATGCCAACTACTACCACCACTGCTAAAGAGTAGAATACATGAGGTCTACCATAATTAAGCCATGAACAGCTACTTTGAAAGCTTATACAGGAGTCACTTGCTACACAGCTAGTGATTATGGCCTCCCACTATAGGACCAAAATCCCACAGGCTTGACTACCAGTTCATGTCTGTACACACACTCAAATAATTCAGAAATCTGAATCACATCAATACCTCCTGGAATAACAGCTATACAAGGTCATACCATCCATACTACAATTTTAACTCCCAGGCATGTTTTGGCCTCTGGAGCCAAACAAAATATTCAAGGCTGAACAGACAGGACACCACACTAGAGTTGCTCCATGTTTAAAACCACCATAGGTAAAAGGTCCCCCTGTATGACCCAGGAAACCCAAACCATGTGGCCATCCAACCCAAATAGGTTGGAATTACCCCACTATTAACTGGGAATCCTATACACTAAAGGCACAGAAATTCCTGGATTTTGTAAACAAACTTCCTGGACTACAGTCAATACACTAGAGGTGCAACCATACTGGATCTGGTCCTCACCAATATGGTAAGACTGCTGCACACCCTACTGTAATGCCTTCCCTAGCAAGGCAAGGGCACAACATTGTCTCCTTTGAAGTAAAAAAATAACATGTACCCCAAACTAAACCTGGAATATTCAGGAACTATTCCAAGGATAACCTATTAAGTGAGAACCTGGCAAAATTTCAAGCCCTCATAAACTGTGTGAACACTTGCCTATGCAAAAGTGTCCACAGAAACCCTGTACAAATAATCTGCATAGAGGCAGCTATATCTACCAGGAAGTAGAGAACTGTAAACAAGCCACCCTCACAATCCGCTATTAACAGGAAGAATAAAAATCATGGCAAAAGTTCGGGAGGTAAAGAACCCAGCAGGATAAAAGCACTAAGAAGTCCGAACAAAAAAGTCCAAAGCCAAATTTGACAGAAGTTTGGCCTCAGAGGCCAACGACCACAAAGCATTCTTTAGCCACGTCTGCAATGTCAAAGGCAATACATTGTGTGCAGAGCTCATAAATTGAGTCCCCCATATTGAAGATTTGGCAAACCTGTTGGGTGAGGATTCAGCTCCAGCTTTACCCGCCCAAACCTTCCTTCAGGAAAAATCAATTCCCCCTACTATTACTAGTGAACATGTCCTTAATGCTCTAGTCTTGCAAGATACAGTAAGCAAGCCTCTAGACACTTATCAAACCCAGCTTGGTTAAGGGTAGATTATGTCTACTCAAACCTGGTAGACAACTTTGAGAAGGTCACCAAAGCAATGGATGAGAGCAACACTGTTCATTCTACCTTGACCATGGCAAGGAGTTTGACAATACCCCACTCAGCATTGACAAAACTCAATAGGTTATGTACAAACCCATATGTCACCTGGTGGTGAGTCAACTGGCTCAGACAGGACCAAGAAGTTAGAATTGAGAGTCCAACTCTAGGCCAGTCACAAGTGGAGTCCCTCAGGATCTGTCCTTGGACCACTTCCTTTATGAAAAGACTCAGAAATCTAGGCCAATGTCAGCGGTCTCTGGCTGACTACATTTGCAAGTTAGGAGCAGTCAGTCTCACACTGACTGAATGTTTCCCCAAAAGGGGCTGCCAGACAACTGGTGTCAGCCATGGACCAACTAAAATGCCAAGAATGCATGACTGTATCCTTTGGGAAGTCATCCATCCACAGTAGTTATAGTAACAGGTTCCTCACTAAGATACAGGGTACAAGTAATATATCCTGTGTAGACCACAAGGCCCTATCCATGCATTTTGGATCCCTACATACTTTTGAGGGGAGATCTATCCCTGGCATAGATGGTATTGTCAGGTGCCACTGATGAACCTTCTGCATATCCACAAAACAGCACCAGAATTAAAGCCTTGCCTGTAATATAAATAGGACCTGCTGCAGCGACGTCTATGAACAGGCTCTCCATCCATGCGAAGTAGAGTTCTTCCCTAACCCAATTCATGTGCTTAGGCTTATCAAGGGTATCAGAAGAGAGATTTGAGATGCATGGCTAGGCTTAAAGGCCCTTGTGGTCATTTGCCTCAAACACCTATGAATCTATGGGACCTGCAACAAGCCATTACCAGTTGAAGTTCCAGTTCAGCAGACCTTCACAAAGTCATACCAACTGCCAGCCCCTCCCACTAAGGGATTTCAGCAGTGATTAGAGAAAGTGAAGGTAGAACAAGGTTAAAGCCAGATATATACACCCATATGCTTTAACTCACCATAAATCAGAAAAAAAGTGTCAGTTTACAAGCCATATCTTAAGATCTTAAGCACAGGACATTTCCAAGTTTCCACTTTTACTTTAGATTTGTTAACCAGGAGTGTCGGGAGCCAAAAAAGCCTTTTCAGCACAGGCCCGAGATTTGTGGTGTACAGCTGAAATTTGGAACATAGGTAGAAAACATACGTACAGTACATACATTGTAGATAAGATTGAAAACTATTCTCTCAAACACTGGCTAAAGTACTCACATCTCCCCCTACTAGGGAGATAAGTTTGCAATTAAAGCAAATAAGTTCCCAAAAATCTCATTCCATATTAGTTATGAAGTCTGCACCGTACTGCCTCGTTTTAAAGACATTTATTGCAGAATCTTACATTTACTACAGGACGTTACAGCACCCTCATAACTACACTTTCAAGTAATGTACTTGAAGTTTTTTTTTGGGGGGGGGGGTCCTTGACTAGCATAAAGGGACCAACTAGAAAAATGAGTCATGGAAGAGATCTAGGTTATAGACACTGCCAATAAAATTCAGCGTATACTACATGAAGTAGCCATCCCCATATATCCCACCCAGACACTAGAGTTACTAGGCAAGGGCGTGGGGATCAGCTAATTTATCGGATCTACATAAATCGTCGTATCTTAAGCGCAAAGACTAAGAAAACGTTAAGTACATCCCTACACAAGCTCAAAAAATATATCAACTAGTCTAGAGTATTAAAATCAGCTAGAAAGTATGCGGAAAGCCCTCCTCTGATAAAACACAAAGCCTAAAATAACGGGAGGCCCAAAAACAGGGGTATATCTTGCCTATTGCTCTTAATTTGCATGTTACTTTAGCCCTCAATTTACCATAAATCCACAAGCTGTTGGGAAACAACTTTCAACTAGCCACAAACTGAAGCAAAAGATGAAGAGCTCCACAAAGTCCGCTAACTCGCCCCAGACTTCACAGGTTTAGAAGAGTCAAGAACGATTTAATTAACAACGGAAACATACACTAGCGTTCACATTTTGCATACCATCATTACGTAACTACCGAAAGTGCTCCAATACAACTTCATAGACAGACCGCCATCTGCACGTTATAATAGCAGAACATTATGAAGAGAACCCGAAACACAAACACTATATGCCTAAGGTGAGGGAAAATGTTTCTTTAACTAGTTAGAAGGGAAGCAGGCGGCACTGTGCCGCAGACGGCTACATAACTGAGAAACCTCCTGTTACCACGGCAGCGACTACCTCATATCGTGAGAGATGCACGTAGTATGTGCTACCATCACCACACTGCAAATAAACAAGCGTACATTAAATTGAAGCAGCGAGCTACAAAAATTTACAGAAACACTAAACGAAGTGTAAACTATTCGTTGCTTTAATGATATAATCGTGTTTAGTCATACATACTCAGATTTTGCGCATAATAAAGAGAAATAGCTACAATAGACCTTACACTATAAATAGGCATCTAAAGCCAAGAAATACATATACAACACGCACAAACTGCATTTAAAGACTACAAAACCAGATTACTAAGGATGCAATTATACTCTATTAATAAAAGCAGCACATCCAGGCCTATATACATAAAACTAAACAATTTCAAAGCAACAACATGAAAATAACAACACACTTACAATAAAAAGACAGAACTTACATTATTGCCTACTCCAAGCAGACTGAGAAACTTCCTTCCTCTACAGCTGATTTTTCCCTTCCTCAAGGTGAACTCTAAAAGGTTGCCGCATTGCCGCAATACGATTATTAAAGATCACTCCGCCAATGTCCCTTTACAAATTCGATTTAATTAATAACGTCTCTAGCTATTATACTATACATAATCAATGGTAGGAACTAATAAAATCATTTTGGTTTGAAGCAATAACAATGAAAATAGATAAATCAGACCTAGTACGGGAGGAGTATTTTAGACTGCGGATGTATACACTGCAGTGAGGTTGAGGAACGAAAGCTTGCCCTAACCAATAAAATTATCCCTGTAAAGCACGTTTGTAATGCGTGAGTGACTTGCTGTAGATTGTAGACTGTGTGCAAAATGAATCGTGAGTGTGAGCTGATGCTTATTTGGGCGTATGCTGGTTTGGTACCATTTCTTTAGTGGTGCATGCACGTTTAGTGTGAACACACAAGTTATATATATATATATATATATATATATATATATATATATATTCATTCATTCTTATTAGGGTTGATGTTTGTTTTCCTTTGTTTTGTCCATTTAACTAAGTAAATGTATAGTTACGTGGATTTTTTTTTCGTCCTTCAAATTGTGCTTTTGTGTTCTGATAGTTTAAAGTTGCAAAATGCCTGTTATAGGGTGTAAACTTTGCTAGTAGGTACATTATGGTAACTGAGTTTGAATGTTATTAATACTATTCGAAGCTTATTTTAGGAGTATGATGAGTTAGAGCCATAATTGCCGATTAGTGTTTTAGGCATTTTTTTATGTTTAATTGCCTTGTTTAAGAGGTGTAGGGGGCATGCTTCAGTTGCAGTCCATTCATTACTCCGGACACAAAACAAACCCTTTGATAATACAGAACGTAGCGTTAATAGCCCCCTCCACACACACACACACACACACACACACACACACACACACACACACGACACAGCACACACTCTCTCAAAGATACACATGTAGATGGAGTAGATGTGTGCACCATTTCGGGTTAAGCAGTCAAAGCTCCGGTTGATATGAACCACATGCAGCTTTAATGTTCGTGTTCAACTGTGAAAAGCCTTAAGAGTTTGCAAAGCTTAAGCAACATTGTAATATTTAAATATATTTGCTTAGTGGGATACTTTCTTAGTGCCTCTTGGGAGATCATAAATGCAAGGGCATTTGATAACGAGGAAGATAGCAAAACAACGCATTTTTTTAATGAAATGGATGTGTCAATATAAGATATATTTCTTATTTACCCTATTCCTTATTAAATGAAAAAAAAACGATTATAGAAGAAAAAATATGAAAAGGATCATGCAATAAAACATGCTAAATGGAATTAAAAAAGGACGAGAGGGCAGGAGACTGTTGGTTAAAACTGACCCCAGAGCTGTGGTTGAATGTGTATTAGGGTGGGTATTGAGTGGAGCAATAGTATATGTTGTAGTTCTTTAGAATGTTTACATGTTGATGAACTTAAGACCTACATGATTTTTTTGTTTGTTTTTGTCTCTTTTCTCTTCAAACCATTGTAAAAACTGATCTCTGTTCTGCATCTGTGCTGTAAGCTCTGTTTGAATGGCAGTTGACACAGAGTTAAGGCTGTTTACTATAGTGCTTGTGGTGCTGGGCTTGATTGTTTCAGACCATATGTGTCTACTGTGTCATCTTCAAGTCACTTTAATAGACCGTGTATAGAGGCAACTGAGAATTTGAGCTAGGCTTCTCAATGGTTCCCCTGCAAGCCTAGTAATTACTTTTGAATCTGGTGGCAGGCAACATGTGTGAGATGTGCATGGTCATAATTTGGAAGGTGTACTTGGTTCAGTATTCTTAACATTTTGTTTAAAAGCATTGCTACTTTCCCCAGATAAACCTAGAAAACTACAAGAACTAAAAGGAAAAATGCAGGTTCTCAGAATACTTGGAATAGCTACTATTAAAACAGGATATTAATATAGTGGAATATCTACTATTAATACATGATATTAATAGAGCGGAATATCTACTATTAATACAGGATATTAATACAGTCAAAGCCCCCAGCAGAATAGTCATCCCATGCAGGTCAAATTAACAAAAAGCACCTATTGAAGTAGAAGTAGGCTGCCTGCAGCCTGAGAAGCCCCATTGCCCAACTGATGATCAAACTACAGTCAAATGGAAAATGAACAGTGGGCCATTTCTAAAGGTGCTACATCGATATTGCATGAATAGGGAACATGTAGACAAAGATATTCGTATGAACATTTTGCTAAAATAAATCAGTTGCAGTTGGAGGCCTAAAATGTATTTTTCTGTTTGATAACCTGGTACGTTTCCCCTTCTCACCCATGACCTGTGCTCAAAGGAGAGGGTATTCTGTATTTTGTACATGTATTATGGAAGCATTTTAGAACAGTTGTTATAAATGTTATGCTGAAATTCCAGAAATCTTGACATCTTTTAGAAATGTTATCTTGTGTTTAACTTGTATAAAAAGAACGTAGAAATTACCTAGATGCTAACAGGCAAAATAAATGATCATTGACTGTTCCGCAATGGGGGCAGCAGAGTAGTCAGATATGTTAATGCTCCTATTTACTTTTAACTACTGATGGGGCAGGCTTTGCAAAATAAATCATTTGTGCAGGTGAATAAGTGCCAAAGAGCACAGGTGAAGTAACTACTGCAACCAGACATTGTTTGCAGTCATAGTGATGCTACATGACTAAGTATGAATACAGAAACAATTAACTGGTTAATAGCGCAGCAGGTCATGTAATTGTGGGTAACCATTTGGTATGTTGGAACCTGCTAGAAAGAGTCCTGAAATGCTGGCTGAAAGACCAGACTTTTATATACTTAATCTGAGATGCTATTTCTCAGAATATTCCCTTTCTCTGAGGTATGGCAATCTTAGAGTAGGTATATAAGTTTGAGGGGGCTTGCCCCACCCTGTAAAAAAGTTTTAAGGAGAAGAGATTTTCAAGATTCGCTCTTCTCCAGGTTTTCTTCTTTTTTTGGCTTGTCTGCAGTGCGCATTTCATGTGCTGATATTTCAGCAGTAAGGCTAATTGGGACATTATAACACAAGCCCATTAGTGTGCATATAATGTGAAGCCCATTAGTGTGCATATAATGTGTTGACAATGGTAATGTCTTCACATGTATAAAGCTGTATCACTGTAAATACATCTGATAGCCTAGGCTATACAGCAATGCTCCTACTATTTTTGTATTGTAAATGTGTAGAAAATTGGTGTATAGGGCAAGCAGAAAGAGGGTAAGAGCAAGCAAAGGAATCCAGAAGGGCAAGGGGAAAGGAAGGTGGTACTGGGGCATAGAAGGAAGGTTGAAGTGTCCATTTTATATATTAAGATTGATTGGAGAAGACATATGAATGAAAGAGGGCATGTAGATGGCAGCAATGGCATATAAACCCAAAAAGCAAAGAACAAGAAGAGAAGTGTTGACACAATTGAGAAGAACACAAAGTAGCAATGCAGACAGTGGGGAGGATTGGACAATGAGCTGGGCAGGGAGTTTACACAGGGAATGCCATGATGGGGGCATCAGGCTGAGTGACTGCTGACTGCCATGCTACATAGTGTTGCACATAATCTGAGGTCAGACTGTTTGACTAGCCTCATAGCGCTAGGCAGCATTCAGGATGGTGACTGAATGCCTGTGTTCAGCCCAGTCCGCATTACACCACTGATGGGAATTTTTTGTGGTAGGATGGCTAGTAGAACAGTTTAACCACCATGGACAAGCTACGTGACACAAAGCAAAGCTGTAAGAAGTGATTAAAATTAGCAGTAGTGCAAACAAGGATAATGAGGCAGGTTTTTTAACAAGTAAACAGCTATGACATCAATGCTATACAAGTACAGTGACACCAGGACACTTTCTTCCCATCTCTGGAATATCATCCAGTTGACTTCTCTTACCAAGTCCTAAAAAATAGAAAACAAACATGTCTTTGAACCCCCAAGAGCAAGATGCATCTGGGCAAGAATGTCTATTCATATACAAGCAACCACCAGTCACTTCTATGTACTGTAGGATCTCTGACTTTCTCTTCTTATTGGCTAAGAAGATCACAGTGGCACCTCTCTAGGTTGCTACAGTAATACTTGGCACTGCTCACAAAAGCAGGCGATGTAAGAATTACCACCTTCAGTGGCAAGTTGGAGCTGCCATGTCACAAAAGAATTCACTTGCTATGTCAGGGTTTGTAGACTGAAGTGACTATGGTACAGCATTTCATGTGCACCTATAGGAACACTGCTATCCTATGCTAACACCCATTGAATGCATGGTGTTCATGACCTGCTCAGGTTCCAATTACAGGCTTTTGGTCAACATGGAGACATGAATAGTGTAGAACTGTATGATTAGGAGAGGGTGTACTAGTGAAACATTCCAGGAATGAAGCCTGAGGAGCATCATCTGTGGTTGTGAAACTGGGCATGCCCATCGGTGTTGGGCACTGTGACCTGACTTGATAGTGATGCAGACTGCAATCTGTGACCATCCAGCTCACATATGGGAACTCCCATGGCTATGTGAGCATGACTTCCAGAGGCATAATGGAATGAAGTTACCATATGCCACACGGATGCTCCAATGGATGCACTGTTGGCTACAAGGATCTGAACAGCACTGCATGCTCCCTGTTTCTGTATGACATGACACACTGCAGGTTCTATAAGTTGTCCCTCAACCCATGTAGGTTTTGTGCAAGCCACTCTGTACACTCACCAAATCTACCATGGTGTGTAGCAGCTGTCTGTGCCCGAAGTACTGACTTGAACATTTGATTCCCAGTGCCCTATCCTGGCCAAGGAAAGACTTGTAGTCATGGAGGTGATGCCCACCAACACTCCCTTCTCCTGCAGTGTGTATGACCTCCTATCAAAAATAACTTCAAATATTTCTGTCTGGAACTAGTCCATAATGATTTTGTGCACTCTGACTCAAAGAAAATTATTTAATGCAAATTCTACTCCACCCACAGTTAGTTATTCCACAATCCAAGACCCCGTTTAATTAGTGTGGAACAAGATCTCTCAACCCTTCTCAAAAGCTAAGAACACTTCGTCCATGGACCCCAAAAATATAGCAGATTGCTTAATTATCCGTGCCAAATATGGTTTGTCTGAATTTCTACTTAATATTTTTAAGCCTTTCCACTAGTTACATTCCAGAAGCCTGGAAAATAACCATTATAAAGTCATTACCCAAGTGTTGCACGACTATAGACTCTGGTAACTACAGACCCATTAGCCTCACTAGTCTCGTACATAAAGCTATGGAACATATTCTCAAGACCTCAGTCTGGACATTGAAAATATTCTCATTAACCCCAGACCCTCATCAATTCAGCTTTGTCAAAGGAAGACCTTGCCTCTTTAACTTCATTAATTTCTTAGAAAAAAGTAAGTGTTGCAGTAAGTAGCAGTTATGCTGTACATACAGCATATCTGGAACTGGCTAAGGCCTTTGACACTATATTCCCCATGTTGGCAATGACAGGTTTATACATTTAAATATAAATCCTTCTGTTGTGTAGTGGATTGCTAACTGGTTGTCTGACAGAACCCATGTGTTAATTCAGAGGTGCCACTTAGGAAAACAAGTTACCAGTTGTATGCTATGGTTATCTAAGTTTTCAAATGACTAAATTAGGTGTTTTTCAATCTTCCACTGACTAGCAGTTGATCTAACATGGGTTATGCCAAGTTAACAAATAGTGCAAGGGCTATGGTCTCAAAATGTTGCATAACTTATTTTGGTACTGTTCCATAACATATAAGTGACACACACCTTCAATCAGACACTGTAGGCACTTGATTCGTTATTTGACCATTATGTGTCCATAATAGTTCAGAAAGCCTGCTGATTCATCTAACTTCCAAAGGCATCTCCAGTAAATCAAAAGAAGTCTTAATTCTCCTTTGCTCTTATTTCATCAGATCCATTGCTGAATATAACTATCCTTTTAGCACGTATTTGCCTAAACATATCAGTCAATCATTATCTAGTAGTCAGTGTTGTCCAATGTAATAAATAGTGTACAAGCATGTGCAACAGCTACTTAGATATTTAGTTTTGTACTGTAGTTATTGTTTATTCTTTAATAGCTATCATGTCTGTCTTTTTGTGTCTCTTTTCTCCTGTAAAAGAGCTGATACTCGAAATTTCATTTAGGTAGCACGTGTTTCCAAAATGACAGACTTCTGATCCATAACAAAGATTAGTTATCATGAGACGAGCGGCCTTCCCTGTACAGCCTCTTATCAACTTCTCCAGGGAGATCTTGCTAGCCTTTATTTAGTTACTGACATTTGATTACTTTGAAAGTCTGACTAGGTAGGTGCCCATTTTCAGGGAAGGCCCAGGGAGAAAAGTTCCAAAGTATTGCAAAAACATTTTAAGAACAACAATTTTACAATCTTCCAAAATACAAAAACCTCTATAGTTTAAATCATTATACCAAATTAGACATAATTTGACAGTGTTGGTTAAAAATAGATGCAACATATGTTTACAATGATTTACTATTTAGACAAATTTTGAGCCCATGAAAGATCTAACCCTCTTTGACCTGCTCCCTCTCTTTCAGTAAATGACACCTCAAATACCTAGTTCAAGGAACTAAACCTTTAACCTTTAGCACATAAGACAGTGTCATAGATTCATATCAAAACTTGTATCTCTCCTCACCAACAAATTTTATTACATGTCAGAGTAGCACCCTTGCCAGCTTAAAGGTTAACCTTGATAATCGAATAGGCAGCCTCGTTCTTCCTCTTCTATCTTTTCTTGTACTCCCGGAGGCTGAGGTAAACTTTTGAATAGAGATTTGTTGCTAGGCCTATAATGGCCTGCAGACTACCTAGTACTTTTGAACCTGTCAGAGGCACCACAGTTGACAGATGCCATCTGCTGTGATTACTCCGGGGTTGGGCTAATAATTACAGGATACCAGTGTTGAATGCTGGTATGGCCAGATATTCTGCCTGCCCCTCTATCACATTGCATGTGGGGGATGTGAGAGCTCCCCAGTGTTACTATTGCTGATGGTGTCAATGCCATCAGATCATGCCATGTGAATGTTTTTCATACATTTACTGGGTAAAAATGAGGGTCCCATGTAAATATTTATTATGAGCATTGCAGGCTTTTCAGGGTGACCCTGGAGCACTGTCTAGTCAGATGCATTGCTCTAGGTGAAAGTAAGCAAATGGAGGTAGATGGAGTCGAACCCTATATCCTTGGCTACAGGAAACCGCTTGTTAACAGCCTTAATCCTCTGTGCTAACTGTGAGACTGCCATCAGCTATGGGTGATCTGTTGACATCAGGCATGTTCTGTCTTATGCTGGACCCCTCCGCTAGTGAAACCTGTAAAAGCATAAAAATAATCATACCTGTGGTAGCATTGGAACATATGCCTTGGAGCACTATGTGGCACACATACTGGGACATAATACATCTGTGAATGCCATATAGGCACCTGCATACGTTGGAGTGCAGGATGTTGCAGCCTCACCACAGATGAATGGAGAAAAAATATGCAGCCGTATTTTGCTGAATACACTTTCCTGGCTTTTTGTACTGTACAACATGTAAATGTATCTGTTATTACTAACTTGGCGCATCCCTTATGGACATTTTTACACTCATGCCAAGCCAGTGCTTCATGGCAGGGATATCTAGAACTTGTTCACCTCTGTTACTTTGCGTGGATGGTGCACTTTCTGTGCAGACAGACATTTCCTACATCATGGTCTTCTCGTGCAACAGTACGCCCATTATCCTTTACTGCAGTGCTATTATGGTCACATAACAGTAATGATGCCCTATACCCATTCCCGATTCCTGACACCTGCATCTGGAATGTCTAGTGCCATGTGTGCTGAGCTTGCAGAAACACCTGTCTTGAGTGGTGAATTTTTTTGTCTTTGCTTCTCTTGTGGGCCCATTTCATGTTACTTACACCCAAGGTTGTATATGTCACCAATATGTATATGCAATGTCCCTCTCCCTGTTTGGTGTTAGCATACCTTTAAGCTGTTATGTTGTGATTGTTATCCCATCCTGTACATGTTATCACGTGTCAAAGTCCTACATCGTTGTGATGGCCTGTACAACTGTGTAGATCCTGTCCCCCCATTCAGTCTCTATATGCATAGCCAGACCTTCTCACCTATGTACAGAGATCACTGAAGGCAGGACATGGTAGAAAGGATACAATGTACGTAACTCACTGTGATCATCAACAGTTGGATACATCTGTCATGCTTGTGTACTGTGCACATTGACACAGTTTTCCACACACAGCCATTACTTCATTGCCATGCCTATGTGCTGTGTTCTCTTCCATAGTATCACCTGTTCCCACAGTTGCACTTGTTCCTTTAATGCCCTTGTGGTGTTTATCCCCGCCAAATCTTCTAGTTCTATTGCTGAAATCCACCACATGCATTAAGTAAAATGCAGAGGTATATTACTAGATTTCTTGTTTTCTTTCCTTCTGCCTATATCAAAGTGCATTGTGTTCAGTGGATTCTATTTCTGACTTGCTTACCTTAATGCGGTGTTCAGTGGATTCTATTTCTGACTTGCTTACCTTAATGCGGTGTTCAGTGGATTCTATTTCTGACTTGCTTACCTTAATGCAGTTTTTCAAAGTATGATAACATGCTTTATATCTTGATGTATGGGGCCTCACAGAGTGTGGGTTATGCTGGTGAGGTAATTTAGCACAATTCTTTGAATCACTGTCATAATGCATTACAATATCCCACCCAAGCAGCCCTAGCCTGCTCCTTTTGGTGCTAGTGAGGCATGCACACTAAGCTCATGTATGGATCCTCTTGAGCTCATTATTCTGTTTTCAACAGTGGTCTGTTAGCATATGATGTTCATAACCTGCTGCTGTGTGCCCAGGATGAGTTGGCATGGCGTCCTCAGACATTGGTTACAGCAGGGCTCCTACCTGTTGTGAGCAGTAGACCAGGATTTGCCTGTATCTCCTCCACAGGGACTTTGAGGAGCATCTTCTAGGCCATTAAGGTGGCCCATTGTAGAGGATTGTTGCCTGGCACCAGCTTGCCAGAATGGTTAGTGATGATGCTACAGGCATTGCCTAGTCAAAGTGTTGCAGAACAGACTGTGATCTGTGCTGACCCTACCTACACCTACTTTACCAGTAAGAAGCAGATTTTAGGGGACTGTGATAGTGTTTACTGTAAACAATTCTTATTGTTTCTTGCCTCTTTTTCACAGGCTCTGCAGTGTACTATGTTTCTCCTTTTTTACAGTGGCTAAGGAGTGTGAACTAAACAGGGAAGCTTGTTTCATAAAAGCTGAACCCCTATGCTGGTGAGGGGCTATATTTACTATTTGAAATACTACAGTATACAGTTGCTATTTTATGTAACATGTTTAATGATTTGTACTGTTCTCATCATTCTGTCTTCATCCTTTTTGGAGCCTAGCAGTTATACACAGGTACTTGTTTTCAAAGTGACCAACATTTTGAAGGGTTTCATCAGTAATGGAAATGAGGGACATGATCTTGCTAAGGTCCATTGCATGTCAATTTCTTGCACATCTATGGACATGTGCTGTGGGGGATGTAATGTCAAGGTGAAGCACCTCAATGCCTACATATGACATTGCCACTCCTTGCACTTGGCCCTTTCAAGGAAGAAATTAGGTGAAATGGAAGTTGGGGCTCTCTCCTCAGACAGGAGGCTAGATAGACAATTGTATCTGAGCAAAAAAAAAAAAAAATCTCATTTCACCAAGAGCCACTGCAATAATGCATGACCACATTTCTGTCTGCTAGTGGTGATAAGCAGATAATCTAGTACCCTGAATTTTACATTCACTGATTGTACACCTGAACTGAACTTGTAATGTCCCATGCCATCCTATCTTCCTATTGTACTATAATTACATACAAAGGGAAACTTGTTCTCTGTGGCACAAAGAAATGTCTTGATTTGAGTCTACAAATAGCTGGATTCGCTTCACCCTCCCTTGGTTCCTGAGGGATTGCAACGCAGATAGAATGACTAAGCCAACTTTGAGTGTCTTTCCTAGGAGTAGGGGGGGAATTGAAGGCTTAATGCACTGCAGTTTACATAATGCTTAATGGAAGAGAGAGTGCCTCACTGTTAGGTTCCTAAAGGGCCTCCCCATCTTGTAAAGGAGACATTGGTATTGAGCTTCTTCTGGGTTTTCTGCTATCTTCCCTGTGTGATGCTTTCTCCAAGCCACCTGGCACATAGCCAGGTACACATGTATAGAGTACTAGGAGTGCTCCCACCACCCCAGTCTCAATGGTAACTTGTTGTGTAGGGTGCGAGTACCAGACAGTCCATGGGACTAAGTCTCTGAGTCAAGTACTCCAAAAAGTCTGATGCAATTCTGGAGGTCACTTGAAAACCTATGTCTGAACTTTTTGATTTTTGTGAGGATCAGAAAACCTCGACTTGATGGAAGCACTCGGCCCTTAGGTGCTTGGTACTTTAAAGTGGGATTACCTCCCTGTTTTTTTGAGACTGACATAATGGTCCAAGAGATGAAGCTAACTGTATACCAGGCAGGACTGGAAGAAGGTCACCCTACTGGACAGCCATCTAGGTAGGGGATTTCTTGAATAATTTTGAGTACCTTAGTTTTACTCTGAAGACCCAGAGTATAGTAGATAAGGGCAGGAAGGTGAACTAAAAATGCTTGCCCATTTGCAAAAGCAGAACTTGAAGTGACATGCCCATCTGTATATTCCCATAAGGTTATCTTTGTGATCCATTGATGCCAAGTCATCTCCTGGTTTGATACCTTGGATGGGTGGCTGTAGAAAAGTAGCTTGGATCTTTTGTTGTTTGAAGTAGATATTGCTAATTCTGAGGACATACATGCACTGGGTTTAGGCCTCACTCTGGAAAAACATTAAACCTACTTATTGAATTCCATAGCAGGCACCAGTACAATGGGCTGAGCTGTTAATGGGAAATTGATTATAAGTTCATAACATTTTATTATATAAGTACAGGCAAATTCATACTGATTCAGAGGAAATCTACATAAACTCTAATGAAGTTTTAGGCCTCTCATTTGTAATATTATCAGTTGGTGATGGTATTTCCTTCCAAGGGTAAGCAAATGAAACAGTTTACTGTCTGGGCTGGAAACTGGAGCCCCAGTCATTTGTGGAAGATACAAGATCTAGTGATTTTGTCTGGAGGAATCTGCCTGATCCTTACTCGTAGGCAGAAACACATTTTAGCTTTTTGGTGAAAAGATGAGCACTTTAGAAGGGCTGATATGAGAGAGAGAGTTTTTCTACCTACACTGAAATACTCTTCTTTTAGACCAAAGGGAAGGAAGGTATCCCAGGCATGAGGATTTCCACTGGTCCAAACAACCTCCCCCCTTCCCTTGTCTTTTCTTAATAGGCCTCCCTAAAATAATTTTCTTGGAAATGGTAGCTTGAGCCATGGTCTTTGAAATATGACGTTGCATTTCACAACCTCATGCAGAATGATAAATGAGCTGTGACAGAAGTAGCTGACACTGCTCTAGCCTGGCTACAGGTTTCCATGGTGATATCTGTTATGTACCTAAATTTCACTGGAGGGTGCCTGAAACTCCTAATTCATGCTATGCACTCCCATAGCTAATTGTGGAGTGGATATGCAGTGCATGCTGGCAAATTCCATAATTAAAAAAATGGACTGAACAAGGTAGGAGTGAAAGGATAAATGAATTCCACACCCTGGAAGAAATATGGAACTCTGCTGAAGAGATGAACTGGGCAGAAGCAGTAGGTAACTGGTTTAGATACCACACATCCAAAATGTCAGAAAAAATAGGAATAGCAGGAACAACCAGATTCAAGGTCTGCAACATGGACTATAATTTTGCAACTCTTGTAAGTGACTCATGGGGGAACAGAGAAGCAACGAATGACAGGGCAGATAAAAAATTGTAAACAGGAATCCTACCCGAACAGGGGCCTTCCAAATACTCAGAAGCATATCATATATGTGTCAAGATGGGGACTGTTTGGTCTGTCCTAATTGGAGTTACCAGTGGGATCCCACAGAGTTCTGTACTGAAATTACTTTCTTTTGACTGTTCTTCATCCCAAAACTGGGGCATAGACTCTGGATAATCCGTTATGCAGATAATTTCAAACTCTAACATAATTGTTTCAATAAAAGTTGCTAAAGGTCTCTTAGATCTCTACAAAAACTACACATCTGGTGATTTATCTTTAATGTCTGGAAATGTAGCATGAGACCTGGCAAATGGGCATAAATTTAAGATTATGAAATAAATGGGTTGAATCCTAAAAAAAATGATGCTGTCATTACTGATCAGACCCATTTAATGCAGTACTGCATTGCAGAGTCTTAAATGGACATGAAACAATTTGAAAATGTACACTTTCTTAGTGGAAATTGAAAAAGGGTAATTGTGAGGTGGAGTTCAGGGAAGAGTTAAGACAGGCACTGGGTGGCAGTGAAAAGTTACCGAATAGCTGGGTAACTACAGCAGAGCTAGTAAGAAAGATGGCTAGAAAGGTGCTTGATGTGACATCTGGAAAGAGGAAGGAGGACAAGGAGACCTGGTGGTGGAATGAAGAAGTACAGGAGAGTATACAGAGAAAGAGATTGGTGAAGAAGTAGGATTGTCAGAGAGATGAAGTAGACAAGAGTATAAGGAGATGAGGTGCATGGCAAAGAGAGAGGTGGCAAAGGCTAAGGATAAGGCATATGAAGAGTTGTATGAAAGGTTGGACATTAAGGAGGGAGAAAAGGACCTGTTCCGATTAGCTAGACAGAGGGACTGAGCTAGGAAAGATGTGCAGCAGGTAAGGGTGATAAAGGATAATGAGGGAAATGTACTCACAAGCAAGTAGAGTGTGTTGAGCAGATGGAAAGAGTACTTTGAGGGGCTGATGAATGAAGAGAATGAGAGGGAGAGAAGGTTGGATGATATGCGGATAGTAAATTATGGAAGTGCAGTGGATTAGCAAGGAGGAAGTAAGGATAGCTATGAAGAGGATTAAGAATGGAAAGTCTGTTGGTCCAGATGACATACCTGTGGAAGCATGGAGGTGTTTAGGTGAAATGGCAGTGGAGTTTTTAACTAGATTGTTTAATGAAATCTTGGAAAGTGAGAGGATGCCTGAGGAATGGAGAAAAAATATTTTGGTACCTATCTTTTAAGAATAAGGGTAATGTACAGAGCTGTAGTAACTACAGAGCGATTAAACTGATCAGTCACAGCATGAAGTTCATAGGTTCATAGGTTCATACTAGGCTATCTGCCCGAGGGCATTTACAAGCCTAGCCCATCGTTTTGTGGCTTACGCCACCCCTTTAGTATGGGGAACTATACCCATTATTTTGCTGTGCCTCTGTCGAGCAGTGACACTGAGGTAATCCCTGGGGTATATCTGCGATCTCCCATCCATTGGTCAAGATTTCTCTTGAACAAGGCCAGCGAGGTGCTCTGCCTCACATGTACCGGGATTTTGTTCCACAGCATAGGGAGTCTTTGGGTGATGAATCTATCCCTCCAGCACGTCCTATTAATAGCTGTGTCAAGGTTTAAGTCTCCGCCCTTGTGGCTCTGATGGATCTAGATTTTTGAGGTGAAGCATATTCATCAAATCTGGGTTTGACATGGCCTTGTATGTTAGGCAAAGGTCACCTCTGAGCAAGCGTGGCGACTGAATAGAGCTGGAGTTCTTTCAGTCGGGCAGCATAGGACAGATTTTTGAGACCCTTTATCCTTTTGGTGAGGAACTTTTGTGGCCTCTCCAGCTGCTGCAAGTGTCGGGTCAGATACATTCGAATGGGGCATTGTACTCAATCATTGGTCTGATGAGTGATGAGTAAAGGGAGACTATGACTTCCCTTGATCTAGATGAGAATCCCTTCATGATAAGGTGGGCAATGTAGAAGGTCTTCCTAACTACTTTAGCTACATGGGTGTCGAATGACAGACTACTATCAACCTGGGTCCCCAGGTCCCTGATAACTTCTTCTGTGCTCAGTGGATTGCCACCTATTTGGTAGCTAGGGGTAACCTTGTTTTTCCCGAAGGGTATGACTATGCATTTTTGGCATTTAACTTTAGGCCGTGGCTCTGGCACCAGTTATCCGTTTCTGTGAGACCCTTCTGAAGGATATCTGTGTCAGATGTGTTTTCTACTATGGCGCCCAGTTTGCAGTCATCTGCAAACTTTGTCAGCCATAACCCTCCTGTGTTTGCTTGTACTTCGGAAAAGTAGATGCCAAACAAGAGTGGGCCCAGGACTGAGCCCTGTGGGACACCACTTGTGACAGGCTTTGAGTCTGACATGGCGCCAGCAACTCTGACCCTGTGGGTTCTGTCACTCAGCCAGTTTGCAACCCATCTTGTGATGTATAGGTTGACATTTAAGCTGATGAGTTATGGGAAAGAGTAGTGGAAGCTAGGTTAAGAAGGGAGGTGATGATTAGTGATCAGCAGTATGATTTCATACCAGGAAAGGGCACTACAGATGCAATGTTTGTTCTGAGAGTGTTGATGGAGAAGTACGGAGAAGTACAGAGAAGGTCAGAAGGACTTGCATTGTGTCTTTGTGGACTTAGAGAAAGCATATGACAGGGTGCCTAGAGAGGAGTTGTGGTATTGTATGAGGAAATCGGGAGTGTCAGAGAAATATGTAAGAGTGGTACAGGATATGTACGAGGGTAGTGTGACAGAGGTGAGGTCTGCGGTGGGAGTGATGGATGTGTTTAAGGTGGAGGTGGGATTACATCAAGGATCAGCTCTGAGCCCTTTTTTATTTGCAATGGTGATGGACAGGCTGACAGACAAGATCAGACAGGAGTCCCCGTGGGATATGATGTTTGCAGATGACATTATGATCTGTAGTCAGAGTAGGGAACAAGTGGAGGAGACCCTAGAGAGGTGGAGATATGCTCTAGAGAGAAGAGGAATGAAGGTCAGCAGGACTAAGACAGAATATATGTGTGTGAATGAGAGGGAGGATAGAGGAATGGTGAGGATGCAGGGAGTAGAGGTGGCAAAGGTGATTGAGTTTAAATAATTGGGATCAACAGTTCAGAGTAATGGTGAGTGTGGAAGAGAGGTGAAGAGAGTACAGGCGGGATGGAGTGGGTGGAGAAGAGTGTCAGGAGTGATTTGTGACAGACGAGTACCAGTAAGAGTGAAAGGGAAAGTCTACAAGAGGGTAGTGAGACCAGCTATGTTATATGGGTTGGAGACAGTGGCATTGACAAAAAGGCAGGAGTCCGAGCTTGATGTGGGAGAGTTGAAGATGTTAAGATTTGCACTGAGTGTGACGAGGATGGACATGATTAGGAATAAGTATATTAGAGGGTCAGCCCAGGTTGGAAGGTTTGGAGACAAAGCCAGAGAGGCAAGATTACGTTGGTTTGGACATGTGCTGAGGAGGGATGCAGAGTATATTGGGAAAAAGATACTAAGGATGAAGCTGCCAGGTAACAGGAAAAGAGGAAGGCCAAAGATAAGGTTTATGGATGTAATGAGAGAGGACATGCAGGTAGTTGGTGTGACAGAGCAAGATGCAGAGGACAGAAAGAAATGGAAACAGTTGATCCTCTGTGGCGACCGCTAATGGGAGCAGCCGAAAGAAGAAACACTTTCTTACTAGAAAACGTAATGATGGAAAATTAACCATGCCTAAAGATGTAAAGATCTGTCATTCTGTTAAGGTTAGGCAAACAGCAAACAGAAACTCGCACTTTATTACTTTAAACGCTAAAATATTACAAACGTTTTTCGTTTAAACCAATGTTTAAACTTCTTCAGAAATTGGCAAACACCGGCTTACTTTAATGCATTCACTTGTATAGGAAACAGTTAGTCCGTGCCCGCCAAAATTCAAACTGATAAAAAAATCTTTAAAGCCACAGTTCTTATTTTCAAGTGTGACTTTTACATTAAACATAAAAACTATTTAAATAATATTTTTATTATCTGTTTTAATTTAATTTAAAATGTATTTCCTGGGTTAAATAATACATTTGTTTCACTGTATACGTTAGTCGCGTTAATTTTAAAATGAGAACAAATAACTATAAAAATGAGTGTCATTCGTATTACGAACTTATTCTTACTAGCTAAAACGACATCCTGACTATTCATTTTAGAATAATTCATTTAAAATAATTCATTTTAACCATAATAATATTATTATTCATAAAACATTAAATGTGTGCAGCATATTGAGCAAAGCAATCGCTAATAGAAAACTATTGTGAACAGTTCATATTAAATATTAAAAATAGGCATTTCTTTTATATTTTTTATATATATATAAAAATTTATGCTTTATGCATAAATTCATCAACTGAGTCATGAACTGATCAATAAGATTAAATATTACCTGGTATTCAATTAGCAATTGTATAAATGTATTTATGGCCAGAATTCAATCCTACTAAGCATTTTATATATAAATATAATATATATATATATATATATATATATATGAAATAAGCATTTTATATATAAATATTTATATATATATATATATATATATATATATATATATATGAAATAAGCATTCTATCACAGAGTTGTTCATTTATGCAACGCTTCAAGTGTTAGTGTTATATATAATATTATAAGCAAGTCTATGAATATATGAAAAAATATATAAATATAAAAAATTATCTATTTTTTTATTTTTTATTTTGTTAAAAATTGTTGTTATATATCATTGCAGATGAAGGAGGTCAAAATACCGTTGAAGCGCAAACAATGTCAAGAGCACGACTAAACAACGAAAACTACAGTGCAGCATGCATCCTAAGATTTTCTATGGACTTTAATAGTATTAAAGAGATAATACTCAAAAACTGGTATATGTTTAAAGACGATCACGCATTAATGGTTAAGTTAGGCCCGATGCCCAAAATTATATGTAGGAAAGTCCCTAATCTTAAAAATATTTTGCAGAAATATCAGAATAATAGATCAGTAGTAATGAATAGAGGGATGGGACAATGTGGAAATTGCCCTTATTGTTTTCACATGTCTTTAGGTATTTCATCAGTCATTAATGGCTATAAAGTTTACATAAAGGCGAAATTTAATTGTAACTCTAAAGGTATAGTGTATTTGGCGTCTTGTCAATGTTGTCCCTGTTTCTAGATTGGAAAGACGGAGCGGAGGCTAAGAGATAGGGTGTATGAGCATTTAAGAAGCATTAATTTACAAAAAGAAGACAATGCTCTGTCAAGACATGTTATGGAATCCCCCAATCATAAATTTTGCTTTAAAGTTATTTTTCAACTTAAGCAAGACATGAGAGGGGGTCCATTCAATCTACTTTTAGAAAAAAGTGAACTGTTATGGCAAATTAAATTAAATGCGTTCACCTACCCAGGTCTGAATGAAAAATGTTCAATAAGTAGTTTGTTAAAATTAAGAAGTTTAGAAAGATAATTAATTATATATAACAACAATTTTTAACAAAATAAAAAAATAGATAATAATTTTTTATATTTATATATTTTTTCATATATTCATAGACTTGCTTATAATATTATATATAACACTAACACTTGAAGCGTTGCATAAAATAAACAACTCTGTGATAGAATGCTTATTTCATGTCATGCCAATTAAATTTAGATAGTTACTGACATGTAAGACATTCTATTTTATTAATATATATTTATGTGGTTAGTAGGATTGAATTCTGGCCATAAATACATTTATACAATTGCTAATTGAATGCCAGGTAATATTTAATCCTATTGATCAGTTCACGACTCAGTTGATGAATTTATGCATAAAGCATAAATTTTTATATATATATATATAAAAAATATAAAATAAATGCCTATTTTTAATATTTAATATGAACTGTTCACAATAGTTTTCTATTAGCGATTGCTTTGCTCAATATGCTGCACACATTTAATGTTTTATGAATAATAATATTATTATGGTTAAAATGAATTATTTTAAATGAATTATTCTAAAATGAATAGTCAGGATGTCGTTTTAGCTAGTAAGAATAAGTTCGTAATACGAATGACACTCATTTTTATAGTTATTTGTTCTCATTTTAAAATTAACGTTACTAACGGATACAGTGAAACAAATTTATTACTTAACCCAGGAAATACATTTTAGATTAAATTAAAACAGATAATAAAATTTTATTTAAATAGTTTTTATGTTTTATGTTTAATGCAAAAGTCACACTTGAAAATAAGAACTGTGGCTTTAAAGATTTTTTTATTGGTTTGAATTTTGGCGGGCACTGACTAACTGTTTCCTATATAAGTGAATGCATTAAAGTAAGCCGATGTTTGCCAATTTCTGAAGAAGTTTAAACATTGGTTTAAACGAAAAACATTTGTAATATTTTAGCGTTTAAAGTAATAAAAGTGCGAGTTGCTGTTTGCCTAAGTGGATTTGTTTTGTATTTGAGCAGTATGGAGTTTTTTTCTTTTCGTTATTCTGTTAAGGTTACTTGGTGGTGATCTGTGCCTGAAATACACTGGAGAGGAGTTAACAGCAGATGAGAACCTTTTACTGAAAATGTCAGTAATAGAAGAAAATGTGTCACTGCACAGTTGCTTTCATGATTATAGAACAACTTTCTTTACACTGTCTGCCATTAACTTCATTCAGGCACAATTCTGAAGTATGTATATATGTTTATAATATGTAACAATATATATATATATATATCAAAATGGGATTACTGACCATCAAAACTTATGACCCAGATGCATTACATTAAGCTACCACAAGTGAAACAGCCCTGCACATATGTAGTCTGTCATAGCCATTCACCAAACCACAACCTAGCCAGAGTTAAATAAAGACAAAGTTTATAAAGGGGGTCATGTGAACAGTGGATGTACTGTAAAAGCTGTTGCAGCCAATCCTTTCTAGTTATCTGTCTGCACTTGCAGAACAGAGTATTACAATTAACTGTATATTTGTTAATGAGGCAGACAGGTTCAAAAAGTCTTCTGCCATTGCATTATACTAAATGGAGAAGGATATGGACAGCCTACTTTTGAACATCCAGGGTCTGTAACATGATGCCAGTTTAATGGTTCAATACTGGCATGGTCTTAAATGTAATGACTAGATAGTGACTTCCCTTATTTAAAAAAATACACTTTGGAAGCCATGGAATTTTGTGAAATTCTGGGGGTCAGTTTCTGAAAACTACACTCTTGAGCATTCGATGCAATACACCGAGGGCCACCTGCAAACAACCGCAATGAAGTACTTTGCCCATCAGTTTCATATGGTGGCCTGACAAGAATATGGAGCTTGAGGAACTGGACAGCAGTTGTACTGCATGGTTAATGTATAAAAATACACTACTAGTCACTTCTATGTTGTGAATGATCATGTACATCCTGTTGACACCTTGATCTTACTGAAGCCATACCAGAGAGTATTTTGACATGGACTATAGCTGCATTTAATTAATGGTTAAATATAGTATCAGAGCTAAGAATAGTACTTGTAAGAAAAAGATTCAGTTGAAAACTCGCAGTTCTGGTCAAGAGAATTCTAGAAATAAAATGGAATTTAAAGTTTTAATTGCTGGGTTATTGGACATTGATATCATGATGGGGGAGATGGATTAGTACAAATCTTAAAAGAAACAGTCGCAGCTCGGAGTACCTATATAAATCCCAGTTGGCATAATGATTAAGGTCTTCACCTCCCCATACACAAGGCAAGGTTCAGTCCTGACCTCTGCCCAATGCCTGTTTGGAGTTTGCATGTTCTCCCTGTGTCTCTGTGGGGTTCTTCCCACCTCTGGGGGGGGTTATGTTGAGCATTTTCATCTCAAACTTGCCAATGAATGGAGCTGTGAGCAGCAGCACAGACTCTACATGGTGCCCTATAGGGGAAGACTTGTATAGACCAACCACTTTGGGCATCTACGGGGGTACGTAGTATCCTCAAGCCAGGAGAACTTGGATCACATGCACATTGTATGAAAGTTCTGGACCGGGTGACTGATAAACGGATACACAGAGTAACAGAATGTAAAATGGGAGCTGAGCAGTTCGGCTTCAGATCAGGATGTAGCACAACTGACCCGATGTTTGCAGTGAGACAGATAGTTGAGAGATGAGGAAAGAGTCCAACTGGGCATTCCTTGACTTGGTGAAATCATGTGAGCAGGTCCCAAGAGAAAGCTGATATGGGCAGTACTGTGATGGATCGAAGTCCCAAAAGCACTGGTAAAGTTAGTGCAGGCTATGCACAAGGACCCAATGACTCAAGTATGAACAGTGTTCAGTCTCACACAGGGGTTCCCAGTGGGAGTGTGTGTGCACTAGGGTTCAGCTCTGAGCCCACTGCTGTTCATAATGGTGATGAATTACATTAGCAAACAGGTCAGAGGGGATAGCTCAACAAAGTTGCTGTATGCAGACGATGTGGCATTACAGCCTGACTCAAAGCAAGAACTTCGGCAAAGGATAGGGGGAATGGAATGCAAAACTAAAGACACATGGGATGAAACTAAGCACAGTAAAACAGTGGTAATGGCAGCAAATGTGGGAAATCAGAAGAAGCTGAGAATTGAGATAGAAGGGAAGATAGTAGAACAGGTAAATAGCATCAAGATTCTGGGAGGCTTCAAGTATCTGGGAGGGGTGGTTGAGGAGAAAGAGTCTGAATGAAGAGGCCAAAGCTAGAATCAGAGGGACTGCAGCCAACTGACACAGACTCTCAGGTGTTGTCTATGGCAGAATAATGCCAAAGAAGCTGAAATATAAGGTGTGCAAAACAGTGGTGCAACCAGTACTACTGTATGGTACAGAAACCTGGGCAGTAGAGGCAGAGTAGAAGAGGGAATTAGAGGTGATGGAAATGAAGTGCCTGAGAAGGGTGGTAGGATATACTCTGTGGGACAGAGGAAGAAATGAGGACATAAGACAGAAGCCAAAGTAGCTCCAATTGCAGAAATGATCAAAGAGAGCAGATTACAGTGGTTCAGGCACATGTGCAGAAAAGCAGAAGACAATCTGGTGAAGAAGATTTGGGACAGTAAGGAAGAAGGTAAGAGGAAGTGATAACATCCAGGAAAGAGGTGGATGGATTGTGTGAAAGAAGATCTGTGGCAGTTGGGCATGGGTATCAAAGAAGGCAGAAATATGACATTGAATCAAGAGCGATGGCACCAACACAATATGCTGACCCCATGTAGAAAATGGGGGAAAAAGGGGGCTGATTCACATAAAAATATATATATACCACAACTCCGAAAACTCAGAAGTGGTGCATATACCTAATACTGTGCAAGGATTCAAAGTACAACACCAACAGCAAAAAAAAATAAAAAATCCAGCATTCATATAAATATCTCTACAGTCAGTTATAATGCAGCATCATGCAAAGATAGTCCATTTCCATCTGCTGACTGTTATCAAAACAGAAAATCTGCATAAAAAATATAGCCAGAAAGTTCCTTTTAATCTTCCTAATAAATGTAAACAGTCTTCAGCTTACTTACTGTTTTCAAGCAGTTAATTCAGCATGAAATATATCCAGAAGCTTCCTTTTAAACTTCTCAGCTTTAATCTCACCACTGTACAAAGTACAATAAAATGAAATCCTTATATGAAATGGTTACATTTTAGACCAACAGGCATCAAACAAGCTTCAAAAGAACACTTTTCAGTGTTGTTGGTGTTATATAGATAGAGAGATATCTTACTTATAATAAATGCAGTGGACATACAGGCATCAGTATACCAGCAAGGCTATATTTAATTCGGAACTCTTCTATGTGAGATTTGATATCAAAAGCAAACAGCAGTAGGCAAACCCTACAAGTTCAACCCCAGAAATGCAAGACTTTGAAAAGTTTGTTATATAGATCAACAGATGACCAGAGACAATAAAAGTGGTAAATGGACCACATTATCACAAGAAATAGGCCAGAGAAATATTCACAAGGAAAGTGATTATGTAAGGGAGACAAGCGATCCAGCTAAATGTACCACAATCAAATGGCCCAAAGGCAAGCGAGTCCAAATAAATGAACTTTAAAGAACCACCACATGAATATGGTTATCTAAGTGTTCCTTATCCACGGAAGTAACCAGCCTTACCCTGTCTTCAAATCAAGTGCATAACCAGACCACCTATTCAGATTGCCTCCCTGTCAGTGTGGTCAACAATGTGCAATACCAAAGTGAGCTGATTAACCAGATCATGAATTAGCAGTGTTTATTAATAAAGATCCTCATATTTGAATTCCAAGGATGACATACCAGACTGAAAAGGGTGATCACTTCTAGATGACCATATTTAGTGCAGAAAGTCTAACACAGATTGCATCACAGGATGATGAAACAATGAGTCCCCAACATATGGAGAAACAGGAGGAGCATGTGAAGAAATACGGACATGGGAAAGAAAGATTTAATATGGTGCAATATTTATGCAATGGAGAAATCCAAACTAATCAATAGAAAAAGAACAACAACACAAATATTTGAAGAGAAATACAGGCAAAGTAATCCAGTCAAGGAACATTTTACAATACAAAAAAAAGAGAGAATTAGTAATAAGTTAAAGAAATAGGAACTGAGGTTATGGATTACCTGTGAAGTGAAGGATTTGGTGTAGAAAATCTAACTCCGATAACATCACAGGGTAGAGCAATGGCTCCCCAAATTAAGGAGAAACCAGTGGAGCAGGAAACATCTGATCAGTTGTCATATGAAGATTCTTTGGACTCTTTCCTAGGAAACCAGCATAAACGTTCAGTTTGAGTTGCACAGCAAGAGAGGGAACAGAAAACTGTGGCAACTCTGACACAGTCAGTGTTGTGGAGTGATAGGCCAGTGAACTCCTATATGAAAGAGCAACAGATGACACGCACTGAAACTGAAAAGAATGTGGCACAGGAACTTTCTATAGAATGCCCACAGGAAATGGAGAACAAAGAATGTGGCCTCAGTTTAGAAGAAAATGATCTAAGAGAAGAGTTGCTTGATTTTAAAAGAAATGGACAGACATATTAAGATCAGTGAAAAAATAGACTACAGAAAGTCAACAAACCCCAAAGTTAGAAGTTTATAAAAACAAGTGAACACAGCAATTGGAAGTATCCATAGAGATTCATGTGAAATAACAGAAGTAAATACATTACCATACAGCTAAATTAATAACAGATAAAGTCTTACAAAAACACAGGGTAGTAAAGGAAAGGCAGGGGAGAAAGTGAATGCCATCAAGGCATTCAATAGAATATTTCTAGAAATGGAAAGTATCGAATAGAGAAAACTATAAAGCAATTAAGACAAGAAGTGTCACTCTTAGTATAGAAGAGGGAACAGATCAGACAGACTTGATAAAAGGAATGTACAGTATCAGAACAGATCAGGATATGTTGTGCACTATTGCAACTAATAAACTAAAACTATCAGCACAGGTAGAAAAAAAAAACGTAGAAGATATGCAAATAACTATAAAGGAAAGTATAAAATAAGCAATTTACTGATGACCCAAAAAAGTTTTATAGAGAATTGTGAAACAAAGCAAAAGGAATTGAAACCCCACCAAACAAAGAAGAAATAGAAATATTTTGGAGAAATATATGTGAAGATCCTGTGGAACATAACAAAGATGCTAAATGGATAGAAGAAGTAAAAGGATTATGAAGTTCAAATGTACAGCATATGAAATGGGATGAAGTAACAGCCAGAGAGTTTGAAACAAAGTTAAGAAAAACTCCTAATTGGAAAACCCCAGGCCCAGATGCAGTACATAACTTCTGGCTAAAAGAATTAACATTTTTACATGAAGATTTAGCCAGGAATAAAAACTATATATGCACAGCCCGAACAGACACCAGCCTGGTTAACAACAGGAAAAAGAAAATTCCTACAAGAGTGAACCTACAAGCTATTGTAAAAACTATAGACCAATAACTTGCTTTCCAGTGATATATAAACTATACACTGGAATTGATGCAGACAGTCTATAGTGATTTAGAAGAAAACTCAACTATGACAATAGAACAAAAGGGTAATAAAAGAAAGTCACATGGAACAAAGGATAATTTGTTATTAAATAAAGTCATAATGGAGAACTGCAAAAAGGGGAAGAATCTAAGTATGGCATGGATAGACTATAAAAAGGCATTTGACAGTATCTCACATTCATGAATAAGAGTGCTTAAAAATGATACACCCTACAATGATCGATTACATTACAGCCACCATGAAAGAGTAGTAAACCACTTGGCAGTTAAGCCATGATAAAGGAACCATTATTTTTCCAGGGATAAAAATTCAAAGGGGATATTCCAGGGTGACTGTTACTGCTTGTATTTTGTCTTGCCCTTAACCCATTAAGTTCTTTACTTAATAGATTAGGTCATGGCTACAATTTGGCTCTCAGAAAACAACAAAGTGTGAAGACTTATCAACTTCTTTTTGTAGATGATTGAAAACTGTATAGTTCATCAGATGAGAAACTGAAAGCACAACTGCAAGTGGTGAATACTCTCTCAGATGATATAAGAATGTCATTTTTGTCTTGATAAATGTCCAAAAGCAACCTTTAAATAGGGAACGATGCAACACCAAGACAACATCAATTTGGGACAGGAATGTGATATAAAAACTTCAGCAAGGAGGAGTGTGTGAATATTTGGGAATTGATGAATTATCAACAATAAAACATGAACAAATGCAAATAAAAATTGGTAAAGAATATTTTAGAAGACTTAAATTAATACTGAAAAGAGTGTAGAGTGTTGACATCTAGGAACAAAGTTCAAGCTATAAACCAATTTGCTCTTCCTGTCCTAACTTACAGTTTTGGAATGACTGACTGGTCCCAAAAGGTGGTGGATAGGAAAACAAGAAGGATGCTTCATGCTCATCAAATGATGTATAAAAATCAGTGCATACCAAGATTATATATTCCCTGCTCTGTAGGAGGTATAGGCTTCCACAAAATCGATTACATGTATAGATCTGCAGTCATTGGACAGCATACATATCTGCTGACCTCACAAACCCCAAATGTAGTGAAAGTTTTTAAACATGAGGAGAATCTGCTTAGTTTAGCAGAAGCATATCTGTGTCAAGTGGGAATGGAAATCAAACTGGAAGCAGATAAAAATCAGGCAGCCAAAAAAATGAAAAAGAATATAAGATGAAGAATCAGATGAGAAGGCAAGAAATGTGGAAAATGCATAACTATAGTTGCAAGTATGGAAAACTCTTGGAACAACCTGTTGTTGATCAGGATCAAATGCAGGAATGGTTAAGGAAAGGTAAATTTAAACCAAAAGATAAAAAGTTAATATTGGCAACCCAAGATAGTGGACTATGTACATGTTGGTTTACAAAGTCCATTGAACATGTGGGAGAAACAGACAGATGCAGGTTTTATAAAACAGAATTGGAAAATGTTACAAATTTTGTTGCTGCTTGTGATACACTAATGCAGAAGAACTGTATACTGAAAGGCATAGTAATGAAGCAAGACTCTCGCATTGGGAATTGTGCAAACATTATAATATTGAAGTAGCTGATAAGCACTGAAAACTTGAGCCACAAGGCATCATAGAAAAATGATGAAGTTTTATATCACATGGGATCATCCATTACCAACAGCTCAAAAAATAGATGCAAGAAAACCAGATGTATTTGTCCATGAAAAGAAGACAAAAGTAGCATTGATAATTAAAACTGCTACATCCAGTAATTACAGTGTCATATGTACAGAGAGACATAAAGTCATAATCATAAAATACCAGGATTTACAGGCAAAAATTAGGTTAATGTGGAAGAAGGATACACAGACAGTTCCAGTAGTAGGAGCAACAGGTCTTCTAAAAAAGTTGCAATCATATTTAGATATGTCGCCAATACATGTAACTCCATACGAATTGCAGAAGGAGTCATTAATGGGCACATTGCGAGTGCTGCTAAGAGCACTTTTGGCTAACTTCAAAGATTGAAACAATACTAACTTCATGAACTTTAGTCTTCTTTGTCACCAGTGGTTTATGCTGTGACCAACTATTTTACTGGGGATGACTTTGCAATTGCTGATTCTACCACATTGCCTTTTCCTGACTAGGAGGAAGTCTACCTGATTTGCATGTTGGCCACTCTTCTATGTGATCCTGTGTCTCTTTCTTTCTAAATCATCTGCTGGCCACCAACAAGCCACTTGACAGTCTAGAATACCCTGTCCTTAATTCCAGTTGCCCATGCCAAATGGACTCGGGTAATGCTCCTATCCTGTTCTTTTTGTCCTGGTATGGACATTCAAGTCATTATCAACACCATCTCATGTTGTCCTGTTTTATCTAGCAGATCCTGTAACTGCTGCCTGAATGCACTCTTCCTCAGTATCAGAACCCACAGGCTGAGATTATGAATAGTGCTCTGTCCTTACACTGGAGTCTGATTGCTATGCGTCTGTCATTAATTCTGATGTCATCCCTCACTGACATCAGAAGCCTCTTTCTCGCCACAATTATCACACCTTTTCTAGACTGTCCTCCCTCTAAGTAGTAGAGTCTGGATCCCAAGGTAAGTGGCTTTGCAGCACTGCTATTTCAACCTTATTGACTGGATAGAGTATGTCCAGCCTTCTCCTAATAATCAAGCTGTGTCCTCAGTAAACCTATATTGAGTGTAACAATCCTGAGCTCATGTTTGTTCATGTTTTACATCCAGCTTCTGCTCGAAAGATCATTCCCAAGTAACCAAGGCTGGGTAACTAGACTCCTCCTGGACCAGTAGGTTATTGAGTAAAGGCTGTTGGATTTTACAGCAGGTACACACTGAAAATAGGAGCACTTAGACCCCACCCATCATTAGCATGGGTCCCTGGTATAGGTTATTGTAGGCTGGGTCCTCAACCAACTTAACACCAGCAAATACCCATGCCATTTTTGATGACAATAGTCAATGCAGCCAAATCACCTAGAGCTAATTTTTACTTCATTGACTAGTTAGTCCTGACACTGTGTGGTCTGTGTTCTGCCATCTTGAGGGATACTGCAGCACAGATGTGGACCAAAGTGTTTGATCTATACAACTCTTCCTTTGATAGGCACTATCTAGAGTCTGTGCTGCTGCCCAGAAAATCAATTCCTGGGCAAGTTTTTGAGATGGAAACACCCAACATGTTTCTGGAAGGTGAAAAGACCCCACATGGAGAATATGGAAGCTCCACAAAGACATTGGTTGGAGGTTAGGATTGAGCCTTGTATCTTGTGTATGAAAGGCAATGACAGTATGCCAACTGTGTTAGTTATATATCTCTCACACAGTGTGTGCATGGTTGGGGGGGGATGGCAAAAAAAAAAAAAGGTGTTCAGATCCAGTATCTGTGCCTGGTCATGTTTACGAATGCCTGTACACCAGATGCTCAGCTATTACTAACTCCAGTGAGCAGAGGGTTACGAATGACATCTGTGTGGATGATATATTAGCTCTTCAATTATATTAAATGTTTGATAGTACCACTGTATTATACTAGGAAAGGTTTATAACTTCATTTTTCCTTATGCTTTCAAAACAGTAACTGTAGTTGGCAATTTTCAAACCTGTGCGGTGAAGGTGTAACACTTCAAATTACTGCTACATTTCTGCATACAGCTCTGCACTTAAAATAATGGCTATGATCCTGTGATCATTCCTTGTGTCTACCGGCAATCTTGTTGGTTGCTTTAGGTGTCAGTCCTGTTTAGGATAGGAGTCAATCGTGGTATGACTGTCATATATGCAGCCATTGAGGGATTTTTAATGTAGCCCTAATGATCCCTTCTACATTTGTGTAAGAACTTTCAGGAAGGATATGCAATGGATGCACCATGGGGCTATCACCCCCCTCCATGAGTGAAATAACCCCTCTGGTACCCACCCTCTCTTCTCATTTTGCTATTATCTTAGCTGAAGGATTGTTAGTGGGAGGCGTGTCTCATGACATACTCTTTCCACTTCCTTCTCGGAGGAAAGCAGATACCTCCACTCCTTTCATGGGTATATCCTTTAGTGCCCAGCCCTGTAGCCAGTCCTGGGTCAGTATGGGTGTAAGCATGGGTTCCTCACTGTACACCACAGAGACAGATGAAAGTTGTTTTTAATCTTGTAATTTAAAGTTTCTTTCCTTCCTCAAACTAACTGTGACTGGAAGTGGGAACTTGAATGGAAGATTATTATGAAACAAAAATAAGATTTTCCTGCTCTGTTTTCTAGATGATACTAATTATGAACAAACCCGAGATGTGTTAACTGGGCAGTGCAACCGTCACCAGTATACTCTGGGTATGATTAATTAATACCAAATATGTGTAAATTTTAACTGCCTCACATAAGCAACAGCAAAACTAATCCAGTACTGCTTCATTTACTTCTTAAGCGTAGGAACTGTAAAATGAAAGTAAATTTGCATAGTCCAATAGCATCAGCAATCATGCCCATCAACAGTGGGGGGAGAGATATTTAGATCAAAGCCAGAGGCTTGTAGCAGATATTAAGATAGTGATACAGCTGATTGTTCAAATAAGGAAGGCTATATATCATTTTGAGGAATTGTTTGAATATTTTAGGTTTATCTAAAATTATGTACACTGGATTAGCAGAATAACAACACTTCAGATGCCTTCATGTAGTGCAAACAGGCTGAGTATTCATCTTGCCTTCATTTTACAGTTGCAATCAAAGCAGATTGTTCAGCCTTGACAAATAGATGCCACATCCATGGTGGGGGGGCTTCTCTTAAATGGTTCCAGCTAATGTAATGCTAGCCTTAATAAAAATGGAGTTGTGTCTTGATTACCCAGTATTGCTGGAATGGTTGCATGCCATGACAAGTTTTGCAGCTAGGGGTGAATTTTGACTAATCTCAAGCCAGAATGCATTCTCCATCACTACACAAAATTCAACCCAGGAGTGCCTTAATTAACTTGTGTACATGACTGCAGTAGCATAGATCCCTAATAAAATAGGGTTCTAGATGACCAGCTGAGTCATCCAGACTTGGTTAGAGCTGGAGATACAGATCTAGTGCTCTATGACAGGATGGGTGCTAGGCCCGAGATTGGAATAACAATTGGCTTGGGCTTTGGTTATTTCATCTGACAGTAAGCTAAGTGATAGTGAGGAGTGGACCAATTCAAAGCTGGATTAACTGGACTAGCTCAGCAGTATATGCTTCTACTGATGCATTTTGCACAGAAGGAACATGCCACCCCCTTGTGGCTTTTTTAGTGAAAGTGCCCCTGTAAACTACTCTGGTTGGGGTAAGTTTGCATTTTGCCCATGAGTTCCATGCTTTTGTTGTCATACATGTTATATTGGGAGTATATTTACAGATTTGTACATTTGCTCTATATCGTCATGGAAACAGTCTTATTCTAGATCATTTCTCTTTTCTCTAAAGCCAAATACATACTAATGTCATCCAGGTCTGGGAAGCCATTATTGGGTGAGTATAACAGAAAGTAAATGATCTCCTTTAGCAACTTAAAAGTGCAATATTGCCAGATTCTGATGATGTGGGTTTTTGCTTATTTGTTTTACTTTGCCTTACACAGTCGACTGGATCAAATCCTTTTCAGACATTCTTTAACTAATCACAAAATAAACAGCTTAATGAAATGTTCTAAAAAACACTGGCAAAACTATGGCATATTTGTAGTTTGTAATTTCAAGAATGTGTAGCTAAATGTGTGAATTTGGAAGAATTAACTATGCGCCAGAAGAAAAATAATCCTTATGCTAAAAATGTTTCTCACCTACTTTATTGATCTTTTTTCCAAATCAGTTTTTATATTCTGACCAAGCACAGTTTATACTCTTTTTTTTCTCTCTCTCAGAACTCTAACAGAATGAGGCTCAACATGTTTCTGTTTGTGAATAATTAATTTGCTAGTCCTTGCCTGCTATCTGTGAAGAATGCCAAGCATGTTCAGTTACCCATACAATTTCTGAAGAGCACATACGCAGTCCCAGTCCCATTGTGTCATTGCATGCCGCATGCTTTCTACTGGTTTGTAGTTTTCCACTTGGTAACTTTAAGCAGTACAAAGAAATCATCCCATGTCAAAGATTTGTCAGAAAAATGCAAGGCTTTAAACATCATTTTCATCAAGGATATTGGTCTGTTGCTTAACACTGAGGAAGGGGGATGGAATAATGGTTGAGGTATGTCCCTCACAGACACAAGGTACAGGACTTGATTCTCACTTCTGAGGGAAATTGAGAAAAAAACTGACTAGGTTTAAAATGTTTCACAAGAGCATACTATGTTAAATGAAGGAATGATCCAAATGTCTATTTAGTTATCACTGTTTTTGTACATAGAAGCAAATTTTGCATTTATATAAAGTTGTGAAATTTGTCCTGAAATTAAAACTGTTACTGTAAAATTAAAATTGGGTAGCAGTGTTTCAGCAGTTAGCAACATGTGTTGTCTAGTTTAATTCCTAGATGGATGCCTTCTCTTTCAGCCTGCATGTCCTCCCTCTGTTCATGTGAGTTTTTATTGTGGGCTCTGTTTTCCTCCCCATCTCTGATGGAGCAGTAATTGAACTGACTAAACTGTCTCTAGGGTGTGTGTGTGTGTGTGTGTGTGTGTGTGTGTGTGTGTGTGTGTGTGTGTGTGTGTGTGTGTGTGTGCGCGCATGCACACAAATGCATCCTGCTCTGTCCAGTGCTTTACACCCATTGAGTGTCAGGGTAGGATTTGTTTCCCTTTGACCCTGAAATGGGTAAAGTGGTAACCAGAAAAGAATTAATGAACTAAAGGAAAACATGAAAACTTATGGGCTGGGATTTATAAAGATGCATAATGTAGCTGTGTAAGGCTTGTGCATGAAGGCACCATTCAACTTAATGCTACAGAGCAATTAACCCTTTACAGCTTTGATATTAACAGTGAGAGAATGGAGCAAGTGTGGCTAATTATGCAAGTTATGAGATATGTAGGACAGCTTAGCCATTCATCATTAGCATGTTTCTTCACTAAAGTGCTGTAATAAAAAGATAGGTCATGTATAATCTGAGAGACTATGCTAGTACAGTGTTTCTTTTTTCCAAAATACAACAAAACAGCACTCTAAGCGCACTATATGAATATCGCTTACGAAGTGGATGAAATAATACACTTATTGTTATAGCAGAAAGGAGAAGGGGTTACAACGAGAAAGACGGAGAGCATCACAAAGGGATGAAACAGAACAGTGGAGGAGGATGGAAAGACAGAGTACTGTCAGGTTTTGCTCCTCCTGGTGGCTCACTGATTGGGTTTGACACTCCAGAAAATCTGATTAGCAAATGTAATCTAGCAAAACATTAGCTGTCGATGATGCTTGACTGCATCCTTCACTGCATACTGCCATCTGCTACAGCTGTAGTTGGTTATCAGGTAGAAGGACATGGCTGTCCACTTGGGAGAGGGGGGGTTTGTCCATCTTTGGTCTGTAACCCTTCCTCATCAGACCCCAAAGTTGCAAAAGGTAGAAATTGAGGTTAAAATGCCTGTGCCTAGTCATCTTCCTCATCAGGTGGACCTGCAGTGTGGGAGACACTAGTGGAAAAACGCCATCCGTATGATGTGTTATTGAAATACACCAAACACTATAGCAAATAATAATGCACATTCCTTGTTGTAGACAGCTGTTCTTGCCTCTTGTAACTCCCAGTCTTACTGAAATGGAGTTTTTCAATGGGTACTTTGGTTTCTGCCACCTCACTGTGTCTACATTTTTAGTACTTCCTTCAGGGTTATGCATTAAAATATAAATAAATACATACATAAACTCTTGGCACATCAGCCTCCAACTTCTGCAGACTTTCAAGGCATTGGTTCAGGTCAGCATACAGTTGCATCCATTGCTTGCCAAACTGCTGGATACCTTGGTGAGCATGAGGCCTAGGTCATGCCAAGTTTGAAGAAAATGAAAACATTGTCATCTGTGTTAGCATACCTGTCTGGAGATTTGTGTATATTCTCAGATTAACTTGTATGCCACTATGTTTAATTGTGAAAATGTAAATAAGATTTTAAAATGTTGTTTCCCTGTTTATTCAAAATGTTTAAAGAATTTTAGTGTTTTGATATATTTCTAGTTGCATATGCTTTTGAGAAAGATTCTAAAGTACAAACTCTGTGGAGAATCGGCTAATCAGTAGGTGATGTCATTAGAATGTTCCTGGTTGCTATGTGATTATTTGAATAGATGATTGACAGCAAAAAAAATTTTTTTCAAACAGCTGATTGTTATTTTTAAAATAAGGCAGTTCAGACTGTTAACCTGGACTATAAAAGAGACTGCTGATCAGTTGAAGGGCAGCTAGTTAAGAATTGCAGTCAGTTACAGTGCTGTGCAGTGGATACCCAAGAAAAAGGACTCGACAAAAACTGTAAGCCTGCCTTTGCCTTGCTGTTATGTTTTAGATTTGATCAGGGACAGTATTCTCTAGTTAGATTAGGAAAGTTTAGTTACTTAGAGTTTTTTAGGATGATGGACTTCTATTCTATAGTTTAATTTTATATATCTGGTGATTTGAATTCTGGTGTTTATTTAAAATTATTGATTTACATTCTTGTAATCATTTTACTTAATATTAAATGTTTGTCATTACTTTCCATTGTGGCTGGACAATCAGTGTTTTCTTTAGGGATTACAGAGTGCTTATACCTATTTAATACTCCCCAGGTCACCTTGAATGCTTGGCTGCTTCTGGTCATAGCTATAATTTTATTTTGATATTTAATTTTTAATAATTGATCACCCTTTGAAGGGCTGACTGGTGACAGCATTTACCATTTGTATTGGGGAGGGGACACAGCTAGAAATCTGTGTCTGGCTTCTCATAAGTGTTAGAGTGAGAGAGATTTAAATTTATTTTGAGTGTGAGTGACTCAGAGATCTTAAGCTGGAACACATAGCTCTGAAGTGTATGATAAGGGATTACATTTGGGGTGGACAGAGGTATATAGTCCCATCCCAGGAAAATAGAGCATGTTCCTGTCATGCCGCTAAGGGAAATTGTGGAATTTTACTCTTTTGTGCTCTGTGCTGTGGTGTTTTCCGTGACACTCCCACACTGAAGTCAGTGGTGAGGATTGAGGCTCCTTAAGTACTGACTTTGGTTTTAAGTGCAGGATGTCATTGGTGGCAGTCTGAGACATTAACTGGCATCATACCAGGTATCTACTTTTTTGTAGGGTCTATCATATGAACCCAATATCTGCTGCCTGAAGTGTATATGAATTAGATGAATAAATATCTCATTCACCCACCATGAAGTCCTGTGTCTTTTTAAATGCTACCATAGGTGTTTACTAGGCTAATGACCATGAGGGCCTTTTTAAGCCTAGCCATGCATCCCAAATCTCTGACAAGTTCTTATACCCTTAATAAGTGTAAACATGGGCCTGGGACATTAACCATTTACAGGCTACCTGTGTCCATTCGAGACATAGGTGCCAAACCAGGGACCTAATCTTGCAGGATGCTGAAAAGAATACCAGAATGGTAATAACTTGTATAATTTCTTGTATCACTAGGTGGAGGGGTTTAAATGAGATACATACAATGTCAGAGTGTGGACATTAGTGCTGACCTGATGTCCAATGTTGCCCAAACCTCCGAGGGTACTGATGTTTGGCACTGAGGTTTTGATGTGTCTCTGGGACTGTGGGTCAGAGAAACCCTTTATAGTTGCATACCTGTAGTCCATTTCACCCAGTAATTTCAATCTGATAACTGGTTAATTGAGTGGTACTTCTTGGAAGTGGGTGATATCGTAGAAGCTGCTCAAAATGCTGGCTCTGCTATTCCTGAGGAATCATATGTGGTTATAAAAATGTAGCAGAATGACACTGAATAACTTGCTGATTATCCATAGGACAGAAGTGCCTTCAGTTAATAGCTGAAAGGTCCTTGACACTAGGAAAATAAGAGCTACTAATACCTGGTATAGAA
>NC_056739.1:923816868-923876868 GCF_019279795.1 Protopterus annectens
TGGGTTAGTGATTGATTATTACTGTCTGCCTAGAGTAGAACACTGATCATGTGGACCAGCCAGTTTAGTTTGGATCAGATTTAGCCTGGGAAGGAAGAAGTAACAATCTAAAGATCTACATGGTATACATTAATGGACAAAGAATAAATGTATTATATAAACACAGATGAAATTATTAATAACTTTCAGTAGAATACAATGGAATACAGTAAACAATAGATATGCTTTGGTTCTGTTTAACAGACCTATGGAAGTCTACCAAGCTTCTCAATGTTTCTGCCACAATATGAAAAGAAACATTAAATTATCTATTATTCCTAGAAAGGAGATGAGATATTTTACAAAGGCCTGAGTTTTTAGAATAACTTGGTCATTTCAAGAGTCATTGTCATGTTTTAGTGGTGTCTGGTTCCCATTAAATGTTTAAAAAATGTTATAGTATCATAGAAAGTTCAAGGCTACTGAGACTTGTGACCATTATGCTTTGCTAGTTCCCACACTAAACTGTACCTCCCCCTCAATATGGGTTAGGCCAATCAAGTCTAGGGCGAAATTATGAATACTCATCCAATTATCAAAGTCCCATTTTAATGAAGATAGGTTCTTCCTGCAGATAAAGCAGTGTGATACACTATTTCAGAGGTGAGGGAGGTACCAAGTAAGAAATGTGTGTCTCCACTTTGTTTTAGTGATGCGCTAAAGCAAGTTTAGATCCTTTGTTCTTGTATTTGTTGGACTGTTTGATTTGTGAAGTTGTAAGAAGATATAATTTATATATCTGTGCACATCTGATTATGTTGGTCTTATGTCCTACTGTTGTAGTTGTTGTATTTTGTTGTACCTTGAATTCCTGCAAATAGGCCTATCCAATGTAAACTTAAAAAAAAAAAAAAAAAAAAAAAGCTGTATTCCACTGGCTCCCTCTAATCCTTAAGCAATCACTCCAGCTACTTCCATTGAATACAATGAAGTTCTAAACACCACTGTCACCACCAACCATAAGTTTAGTATGCTGATTAGGAAAGGTCTTTCACAAATAAAGTTGTGTGCTATACTTTTTTTATCATGGGGCCAGCATGTCATTTGACATGCATGCTTTTAGTATCAAATTTAAGTCTGCCTTTCCTCTACTAGTCTTTGGCTTTTTGTACAATATCTCCCTAGTTTACATTAGTCTTAATACGATCTTTTTGGTTGAGGTCTCTTTTGATACCTTTTAAGCACTGCTGTGCCTCTTTACAAAGGGTCAAATAACTTCCTGTTTCTGATAAAGCTGTTTTCCTCTCTAGTATTTTAACTTCTGACATTTTTTTTTCTCTTTGCTCCCATCAAAGATTTAAGGTAAATGCTAATTGTGTCTTACATGCTGTTGTATCTCTAGATCGTGATGTTCACACCATCTGGAGATCCCCCACCCTTTAATTTGGTAGTTGTTGAAAGACACTTTTGAAAAATGGACCTGCACTGCAGTGCTCTGGCCATACAGAAGTGAAGAAAAAGAATCCATTCAGGAGTCTGCATTCACACTTTACTTCTGTGTTACCAGTGTAGAGAAAATAGTCAATTATATTTCTTTTAATTTCAGATTTGCCACTAATTCTGCTTTCATTTCAATACAATATTTATCTATGCTTTCAAACCAATTGCCATTCCTATGTTATATGCATTTCTATTGATACTCTGTACATGTTTGCTCCGTACATTTTTTTCTTGTGTTTTCATTACGTGAATTATTTTCAGTATTATTGAGTGTGTTTACAAGTATGTGTTCTTTAACTTTTTAGTTTTGACTTGCTTTTGTGCAATTTTTTAAAGTAGTCAACAAATGATAAATATCTTTCACATAGGTCATGGCAGATCACCTGCTAGCTTATAAAATAAAGATTGTGAAAGGGAATGAAATCCTATAACATGAGATGAAATATGGACTAATTAGACAATGTGGTTAAAGAGACAAGATGTCATCAAGAAAGCAGCAAGGCCTGTAGAAGGGCGAGAAGGGAGAGCGAAGATGAGGAGGGAGACATAGGGAGAAAGGCAGCTCTTCCACCCAACTGTAATGACCCGGTTATCTGGGTAGGAGGCGAAGACAAGGGGCAGTGCTGAAGGATAGGCAAGCAAAATAAACTTTTCATATAAAATGGGGAATGTAGGCTGTATGAGTAGGAGATTGCTTTCTTCAAAGGATTGTGAGGAGATGTTCCAAAATGCTACAGATGACTCATAAATACTGAATGAGGCCTACATTTACACAGGAGCAAAACAAGAGAGTACCAGCTTAGGAAAATCAATATAGATGGTAACAAAGGGGCATTTGAACAAATGACTAGGTAGAACACAGAGAAGAAGCTTGAAAATTTGGAGGAGATAAGATAGGTCTGCATGAGTTACCTCACTTGATACTAAAACATTTGACAGCAATGATTTATGATACAGTGGAAGAACACTAAACTTTTTGTTAGTAACTAAAATGACGTCTGGGACAGCTGGTACATTTATAGTGGTGACAGTAATGAACTGAGTCATTACAGGCTTTGCTGCCATTACTTCTGAATGAGCCAGGTTGTGGAAATGATTTGGTATTTCAGGCTGGTGAAGTTTATCAATACCAAGTCTCTTACTAATGGCAGGCACTGACTTCTTATGACAGATACCTTGCCAATTCAGCCTGTTCAGTTTTATGAAATAATGGTCATTGATTGAACAGATGGAGACCTGCAGATGTGATGTATATAGACTGGGACCTTGACAAATTAAGTAGCAATGTTTGAATGAATAAACATAATGGATAATATTTTTCATTTGTTTTGTATAATGATAAATTACTGTGGAAAGGGTAATATATTCACTCCTGTGTTTTGGGTAAAAACTTCAGTTAGCTTGATTTGTTAATGACTTTATTGTGTGCAATATGTAATCAGAGGATTTGAAGCTTCTGGAAAATTGTCCTTGCTCCATAAAGATATGTTATGTCAAAGCACTAGGAGTATTTGTAAATGAATCAGACTTTTATATTATATACCCAACATGTCTTAGGGCAGTTATTCAGTGTTCTCAATTGACAGATAAGTCATTCAGCTTGATATGGGTAATGCCATAAGTAACTTAGGGATGCCAGAATGCAGGAATTCATGATGAAAAATGAGAGTCCTTCTAAGTGAAATCAGTGCCTTTACGCTAAGCTGGATGACTTCTAGAGCACACACCACTGCTCCTATTTAAAATATATCAAGCTTGTAAAGGTTTCTAAGATCAGGGGCTTATGCCTGATTGATTTAAAATAAAAACAACTTGGGACAGATAAAAATGAGAGAATGCACTGTGTAATACAAGTCAAGCTACATATCTTGACTATGAAATCTTACTCCATCCCATTAACATTTCCAGAAAATAATCAAAAGGAGATCTTGCATGAAGCCTGAACATTTTTGACAATAGTTACTCCTATGTCTTTCAAGAAAAACACAGCTAGTAGAACCTGGTAATTCATTTTTAAGGAAATAACAGCTCAGTACCCTGCAGCCCAGCTCTGCTTCATGTTTCAGTAATCATGGGGCTTAGGTGTTCCTCAGTACAGGATAATAGGAATTTGTGTTTAAACCTTGTACATTATCGCAGACCAGGACTTTGATAGCTTAGTGAACCCTATAAAGATGGAAACCTGTGCAGAGACTTTCATACTGTACGACTCATGCAGTCCTATATAACAGCCTGCCATTCCAGACTTACTAAAATGTATATTTAGCACCAGATTATCTTTGCATGCATATGCTTAGTTTAAAGTTACATGACTTATCATTTTGTCTACAGCCAGCCTTGCTGGGTAAAACTATTTTCTTGTTTATGTTCTCCACTGCTTCTTTAGCCTGTTCCCTTCAGTACCGATCCTCTATCTTTAACCCTTCCTTGCCACCTTACTTTCTTTTACTCTTTTACTTTTCTTCTCTCCTTTCATATGTTTAAAATTAAAAGCAAACACTCCCTACCTCCAGGCTGAAATATATTTATTTTCATGTCTGTTACTGGTACAGAACAACTGATCACAGCATGACCAATTGCAGTGGTTACTGGTACAGAACAACTGATCACATCATGACCAATTGCAGTGGTTACTGGTACAGAACAACTGATCACAGCATGACCAATTGCAGCGGTTACTGGTACAGAACAACTGATCACAGCATGACCAATTGCAGTGGTTACTGGTACAGAACAACTGATCACAGCATGACCAATTGCAGCGGTTACTGGTACAGAACAACTGATCACAGCATGACCAATTGCAGGCTTTGCTTGGGTTACAATGAAACTAGAAGCAACAACAATGTAACAATTACATCCAACAGTGAAACATAAAGGTAATAAAGACTAGTTACAAAAAAAGGAAAGAGGATACTTTATACACTGTTGAAGTATACATTTTGCAAGCTGAACAGTGGAATCAGAGGAGAAGCATGTTCAGTTTTTGAACTTAAAGGGGGTAATCAAGGTGATTAGAGGACAAAGCAAGAGTTAAGTAATAGTAAAGCTGCAGAGTCCATGCAGCAAGAAGTTGTAAGATGACAGTAAGTAAGGAAAATCAGAAGCTATGTCCATACCCGACGGGAAGTAGAAATGTAGTGGGAACCAACAGAAGAGAGCAGTAAAGGGGATGACATGTGAGGAAATTAACCTAGTGCAGAGTAGTTCACATGTATGTACTCAGCTAACAACCACAAGGACCTGTTTAAGTCTAGCCATGCATCCCAAATCTCTAACAAGTTCTGATACCCTTGATAAGTGTAAGCATGGGCCTGGGAGATGAACCATTTACAGGTTACCTGTGCTTAAGTAAAACGTCTTGTTACTCATTAAATATAGACGCCACAAAAAGAGTGGCAGTGTAGTAATTATCTACTCAAATGCTATACAGCTAATTACATGCACCGCCATTCTCCCAGGGTCATTATCTACTCAAATGCTATACAGCTAACTACATGCACCACCATTCTCCCTGGATTACTATCTAGTCAAATGTTATACAGGGAACTACATGCACCACCACTTCCCCCAGAGTCATTATCTACTGAAATGCTATACAGCTAATTACATGCACCACCATTCTCCCAGAGTCATTATCTAGTCAAATGTTATACAGGGAACTACATGCACCACCACTTCCCCCAGAGTCATTATCTACTGAAATGCTATACAGCTAACTACATGCACCACCATTTCCCCCAGAGTCATTATCTACTGAAATGCTATACAGCTAACTACATGCACCACCATTTCCCCCAGAGTCATTATATACTCAAATGCTATACAGCTAACCATATGAACCACCATTCTCCCAGAGTCATTATCCTACATGCACCACCACTTCCCCCAGAATCATTATCTACTGAAATGCTATACAGCTAACTACATGCACCGCCATTCTCCCAGAGTCATTATCTACACCATTGCTATACAGCTAACTACATGCACCACCATTTCCCCCAGAGTCATTATCTAGTCAAATGTTATACATGTAACTACATGCACCACCATTTCCCCCAGAGTCATTATCTAGTCAAATGCTATACAGGTAACTACATGCACCACCATTCTCCCAGAGTCATTATATACTCAAATGCTATACAGCTAACCACATGAACCACCATTCTCCCAGAGTCATTATCTACTCAAATGCTATACAGCTAACTACATGCACCACCATTCTTCCAGAGTCAATATCTACTGAAATGATATACAGCTAACTACATGCACCACCATTTCCCCCAGAGTCATTATATACTCAAATGTTATACAGCTAACCACATGAACCACCATTCTCCCAGAGTAATTATGTACTCAAATGCTATACAGCTAACTACATGCACCATCACTTCCCCCAGAGTAATTATCTACTGAAATGCTATACAGCTAATTACATGCAATGCCATTCTCCCAGAGTCATTATCTACTCAAATGCTATATGGCTAACTACATGCACCACCACTTCCCCAGAGTCATTATCTAGTCAAATGCTATACAGCTAACTACATGCACCATCATTCTCCCAGAGTCATTATCTAGTCAAATGTTATACAGGTAACTACATGCACCAGCATTCTCCCAGAGTCATTATCTACACCAATGCTATACAGCTAACTACATGCACCGCCATTCTCCCAGAGTCATTATCTACCCCAATGCTATACATCTAACTACATGCACCACCATTCATCCAGAGTCATTATCTACACCAATGCTATACAGCTAACCACATGCACCACCATTCTCCCAGAGTCATTATCTACCCCAATGCTATACAGCTAACTACATGCACCACCATTCTCCCAGAATCATTATCTACCCCAATGCTATACAGCTAACTACATGCACCACCATTCTCCCAGAGTCATTATCTACCCAAATGCTATACAGCTAACTACATGCACCACCACTTCCCCCAGAGTCATTATCTAGTCAAATGCTATACAGTTAACTACATGCACCACCATTCTCCCAGAGTCATTATCTACCCCAATGCTATACAGCTAACCACATGCACCGCCATTCTCCCAGAGTCATTATCTACACCATTGCTATACAGCTAACTGCATGCACCACCATTTCCCCCAGAGTCATTATCTAGTCAAATGTTATACAGGTAACTACATGGACCAGCATTCTCCCAGAGTCATTATCTAGTCAAATGTTATACAGGTAACTACATGCACCAGCATTCTCCCAGAGTCATTATCTACACCAATGCTATACAGCTAACTACATACACCACCACTTCCCCCAGAGTCATTATCTACTGAAATGCTATACAGCTAACTACATGCACCACCATTCTCCCAGAGTCATTATATACTCAAATGTTATACAGCTAACTACATGCACCGCCATTCTCCCAGAGTCATTATCTGCTCAAATGCTATACAGCTAACTACATGCACTGCCATTCTCCCAGTAATTATCCATCCCAATGCTATACAGCTAACTACATGCACCACCATTCTCCCAGAGTCATTATCTACCCCAATGCTATGCAGCTAACTACATGCACCGCCATTCTCCCAGAGTCATTATCTACCCCAATGCTATACAGCTAAGTACATGCACCACCATTCTCCCAGAGTCATTATCTAGTCAAATGTTATACAGGTAACATGTACCAGCATTCTCCCAGAGTCATTATCTACACCAATGCTATACAGCTAACCACATGCACCACCATTCTCCCAGAGTCATTATCTACCCCAATGGTATACAGCTAACTACATGCACCGCCATTCTTCCAGAGTCATTATCTGCTCAAATGCTATACAGCTAACTACATGCACTGCCATTATCCCAGTAATTATCCATCCCAATGCTATACAGCTAACTACATGCACCACCATTCTCCCAGAGTCATTATCTACCCCAATGCTATGCAGCTAACTACATGCACCGCCATTCTCCCAGAGTCATTATCTACCCCAATGCTATACAGCTAACTACATGCACCGCCATTCTCCCAAAGTCATTATCTGCTCAAATGCTATACAGCTAACTACATGCACTGCCATTCTCCCAGTAATTATCCATCCCAATGCTATACAGCTAACTACATGCACCGCCATTCTCTGAGTCATTATCTAGTCAAATGTTATACAGCTAACTACATACACCACCATTTTCCCAGAGTCATTATCTACTCAAATGCTATACAGCTAACCACATGCACTGCCATTCTCCCAGTCATTATCTACCCCAATGCTATACAGCTAACTACATGCACCACCATTCTCCCAGAGTCATTATCTACCCCAATGCTATACAGCTAACCACATGCACTGCCATTCTCCCAGAGTCATTATCTACCCCAATGCTATACAACTAACTACATACACCAACGTTCTCCCAGAATCATTATCTACTCAAATGCTATACAGCTAACTACATGCACCACCATTCTCCCAGAGTCATTATCTACACCAATGCTATACAGCTAACCACATGCACCGCCACTCTCCCAGAGTCATTATCTACCCAAATGCTATACAGCTAACTACATGCACCACCACTTCCCCCAGAGTCATTATCTACTCAAATGCTATACAGTTAACTACATGCACCGCCATTCTCCCAGAGTCATTATCTGCTCAAATGCTATACAGCTAACTACATGCACCGCCATTCTCCCAGTCATTATCCACCCCAATGCTATGCAGCTAACTACATGCACCACCATTCTCCCAGAGTCATTTTCTACCCCAATGCTATACAGCTAAGTACATGCACCACCATTCTCCCAGAGTCATTATCTAGTCAAATGTTATACAGGTAACTACATGTACCAGCATTCTCCCAGAGTCATTATCTACCCAAATGCTATACAGCTAACTACATGCACCACCACTTCCCTCAGAGTCATTGTCTAGTCAAATGCTATACAGCTAACTACATGCACCACCATTCTCCCAGAGTCATTATCTACCCCAATGCTATACAGCTAACCACATGCACTGCCACTCTCCCAGAGTCATTATCTACCCAAATGCTATACAGCTAACTACATGCATCACCACTTCCCCCAGAGTCATTATCTAGTCAAATGTTATACAGCTAACTACATGCACCACCATTCTCTGAGTCATTATCTAGTCAAATGTTATACAGCTAACTACATGCACCACCACTTCCCCCAGAGTCATTATCTACCCAAATGCTATACAGCTAACTACATGCACCACCACTTCCCTCAGAGTCATTGTCTAGTCAAATGCTATACAGCTAACTACATGCACCACCATTCTCCCAGAGTCATTATCTACCCCAATGCTATACAGCTAACCACATGCACCGCCATTCTCCCAGTCATTATCTACCCCAATGCTATACAGCTAACTACATGCACCACCATTCTCCCAGAGTCATTATCTACCCCAATGCTATACAGCTAACCACATGCACTGCCATTCTCCCAGAGTCATTATCTACCCCAATGCTATACAGCTAACTACATACACCAATGTTCTCCCAGAGTCATTATCTACTCAAATGCTATACAGCTAACTACATGCACCACCATTCTCCCAGAGTCATTATCTACACCAATGCTATACAGCTAACCACATGCACCACCATTCTCCCAGAGTCATTATCTGCTCAAATGCTATACATCTAACTACATGCACCGCCATTCTCCCAGAGTCATTGTCTACCCCAATGCTCTACAGCTAACCACATGCACCACCATTCTCCCAGTCATTATCTACCCCAATGCTATACAGCTAACCACATGCACAGCCATTCTCCCAGTCATTATCTACCCCAATGCTATACAGCTAACTACATGCACCACCATTCTCCCAGAGTCATTATCTAGTCAAATGTTATACAGGTAACTACATGCACCAGCATTCTCCCAGAGTCATTATCTACACCAATGCTATACAGCTAACCACATGCACCGCCATTCTCCCAGAGTCATTATCTACCCCAATGCTATACAGCTAACTACATGCACCACCATTTTCCCCAGAGTCATTATCTAGTCAAATGTTATACAGGTAACTACATGCACCAACATTCTCCCAGAGTCATTATCTACACCAATGCTATACAGCTAACTACATGCACTGCCATTCTCCCAGAGTCATTATCTACCCAAATGCTATACAGCTAACTACATGCACCACCACTTCCCCAAGAGTCATTATATACTCAAATGCTATACAGCTAATTACATGCACCGCCATTCTCCCACAGTCATTATCTACTCAAATGCTATACAGCTAATTACATGCAAAACCATTCTCCCAGAGTCATTATCTACCCCGATGCTATACAGCTAACTACATGCAAAACCATTCTCCCAGAGTCATTATCTACACCAATGCTATACAGCTAACTACATGTACCGCCATTCTCCCAGAGTCATTATCTACACCAATGCTATACAACTAACTACATACACCACCATTCATCCAGAGTCATTATCTACACCAATGCTATACAGCTAATTACATGCACCGCCATTCTCCCACAGTCATTATCTACTCAAATGCTATACAGCTAATTACATGCAAAACCATTCTCCCAGAGTCATTATCTACCCCGATGCTATACAGCTAACTACATGCAAAACCATTCTCCCAGAGTCATTATCTACCCCGATGCTATACAGCTAACTACATGCAAAACCATTCTCCCAGAGTCATTATCTACACCAATGCTATACAGCTAACTACATGTACCGCCATTCTCCCAGAGTCATTATCTACACCAATGCTATACAACTAACTACATACACCACCATTCTCCCAGAGTTTTCCTCAGCAGAGATTCTTAAATATGCAACATGAGTTATCCCCATCACATTACTACCCAAAGTCAGACCCCCCCGAAAAGAAGATATTGCAACACTAGAAGATATTCTATCACATCTCACAATCAAATAATAATGGGAGATGATATAGAATGGACTTTTCACCCTTCCACATCCAATAACAGACACACATTAACCTATTTTGACTGCAGCAAGTAATATTTCACCCCATTAGAACAGACAAATGATGGGCAAATATTCTACAATTGACTGGATACTAACCAATAATCTACAAACTGTATCGTCTTTTGGAATGCTGACTGATGAACCAAGCAACCATAGTCTAACATTTGTTTCTAGGAAAGAAACCAAAGTAGTAAAATTACTCCACTTTACTCAATTTTGCGAGAAGAATAACTTTGGCAGTCAGCACTTCAACCACCTACAAGCAAGCTACAACTGGTCCCCATATAAATTCCCCCTAGGGTGTGCAATCGGTTTCTTTAATTCAGTATTCCATAATATACTCAGCTCAGCTGCTTCCATCTATAAAGAGAGAATTAAAGCAAGACCAGCTCCCTGGCTTAGTCCTGATAATGAATATCAAATGAATACAAGAGACAAAGCACGGGAAGCTTGAAAATGCAACTCAAGGATTTAAACCCTTCAACAATTCAAGTCAAATTAAAAGTACACCAAAGCAAAAATTTGAAAAAAAAAAATTACTCCACAGTTCAGACTAATTACAAAGCTAGACTCTTTGAAGGCTGTGTAAGCCAAGGCACTAAGTGTTTATAAATTTGCGTTTTGCTTGTATCAGTGGTCTTTGTGGTGTTCTTACTTTTTATGTTTTGCTTTGGTTGTATTTTATAATAACAAAACTAATGCTAAGGTCTTCTGGTACCAAATCTACAGGCTAACAAAAGTAGTCCCTCCAAACCCCTATGATACCAGCTCACTCAAATGTTATATGTTCTTTCGGTTAACTATTTCATGGTGATCTCAACTTCCTGAGACCAACAGCATTGTTCTGTCTCTATAACTAAAATAATACACAAATATGGTTCGCACAGCCAACATACATCAATAAAAAAAATGCTACAAGTGAAATCCACAGAATTAGTTTGACAGCATTCCAGGAGTGTAACAAGCTATCCTTTGGTTCTCCAATTATATGTCCTAAAGAACACAGGCAGTTGGGTGAAAAAACTCCATTTCAAAATACCTCCCATTAACTACTGGCATGTCAAAGGGGTTTATTCTAGGTCATTTGCTATTTTATATAATCATAAATTACATCCACAAAGTTACCCCGTGGCTACACTAATATAAAACCAGAAGTGTCAGACCTTATCTGCTATTTAATATATTAATAAGTGACATGCACAAAGTCACCCCCACCATGGCTACACTAGTGCAATATACATATTCAACCCTTATCTATCAAAGCTTATCATGTGATGAGTTACTTCAAACCACACAGCACTATTTCTTTCAGGACAATGACTTACCAACTTCCATTTGCTACTACTTCTTTCGGCTTTTCCCGGTTAGGGGTCACCACAGTGGATCACCTGTCCGCTCATGATTGGCAGTGGAGTTTTACAGTGTTGAGTTGCCAGCGCAACCTTCAACAGAAGGCACACACATGCACACACTCACACCTAGGGCCAATTTTAGAGTGTCCAGTCCACCTGCAGCATGTCTTTGGGATGTGGGAGGAAACCGGAGCACCTGGAGGAAACCCACATGACCACAGGGAGGACATGCAGACTCCGCACAGAAGGCACCCCAGCCAAGGATCGAACCGGAGAACCTTTTGCTGTGAGGCGGCAATGCTAATCGCTGCACTAAATGTTAGAAATGCAGAGCAACTCCTCTCGTCTTCTCTTCGGAGTCATACATACCCAGGATTTCAGCATTACATCCCATAACAATACAACAATAGAAATAATAAAACATACTAACTCACAAAGGATTGCTATAGATAACCCTAAAATTTGGCAAGTAGGTAAATTAATAAGTAAAATAAACCAGAATCTAGAAATATTCCACAGGTCCAAACATTACATTCCACATAATGCTGTCCCCACCATAGGACAGACTCTCTCTGTCACCCTTACTATATGTATCCACATTAGTGACAAAACTCCCTAGTAACCATCAAACTTGAATGTTGTTACAGTAATGTTACCAGTTTTTCTGCAAATGTCAGTCAAAGAAAATGTTATTGTCATTTAGAACAACACAGCAGTGTAGCTGAATGAAATTACAGTGCTTCATTTTCAAAGCAGGAAACAGTTGCACATATAGACAGAGAAAAAGGAATAAAATGACACAGTAAAAATTTAATAAGTAGCAATTTGTAAGTAAAGTAGGACAGCAGTGACCCACACCCATCCCAGAACAGGAGACAAATACAAGGAACAATATGAAGATAATACTGTCAAAGTAAAATTGAAACAATAGCAGCATATCTTTGATTAGACTGAATTATTGCACAGCATGTATATTGCAATTTACAGCCCCTCAGTGTGGTAGGTGAGCTACCTTAGTATTGCACTTAGTTATTGTCCCACGTTGAAACACTGACCGACATTAAAAATAAGATGTTTTGAACTCAAAAACACAATACTACTGCAACAAGTGAAACTCATCCACACTATCCATTCCAAACACCTAAAATGTGCACCTCTACTGAGCATCATCTAAAGATGCATCTCTCGGAGACCCCTTTGATCAGGAAGTCATAATAAACCAGAGTATTCAACAGGAATGGTGACTGTCACTACAGCTAGTTAATAAAATATCTAACCTACTGACATTAAAAATGAATGTAATGCAAGGGCATTTAACAGTCCTTAGCAACATCCCAGCACTCTGCCACCATTAATTGGAAATATATTAGCATAAAAAACACCTCTGGTCTGCCGTGAAGAGAGGCAACTAGCCTGGTGGAACTAAACCTGTCAACAAAGGATACATATAAACAAGAAATAACCCCCTACACCTTTGGAAATATTAAATATAACAGCTACTATATCTAAAAACTTCACATGTTATCCTAGCTAGTACATGTCAACTATAATCCTTTGTTTCTGTCCAAGACATCTTCATAAGCTTATCACTTTTCACATTCCTTTTATCTATCTATTTAATAACACTTTCCTTGTGCTTACTGTAATACTTCTACCTACACTGACACACCACTCACATGCAAACTGTACTAACAACAGACACGTTAATTGTTCCTTAAAATTACTTTGTAACTATTTTTCTTCCTTATTTTCCTGGTTATATCTCTCATCATGCTCATCATAGGTTCATAGGTGTGTACTAGGCTAATGGCCCTCGTGCCTTTACAAGCCTAGCCCACAGAAGTGCCCTGGCATCATGCTGCTCAACGTTAGTTCCCAGTGCTTCTATCAAGTAGAGTGACTGAAGTGATTCTCGGGGTGAACTTTTTATTTCCCATCCACTCATCAAGATTCCTCTTGAAGAGGGCCAGTGAGGTGCTCTGTTTGACATGTATGGGAAGTCTCTTCCAGAGCCTGGCCAGTCTCTGGGTTATGAACCTGTCCCTCCAGCACGTTCTGTTGATTGTGGTAATGAGGTTGAGGTCTCTGGAGCATATGGTGCGGAGGGATTGGGATTTCTTTGGATGTAGCATTTCTAACAGAGCTGGGTCAGACATGGCTTTGTAAGTCAAGCAGAGATCGCCTCTTAGTAGACAATATGAGACAGAGAATAGCTGGATTTTTTTGAGTCTGTCCATGTAGGACATGTATTTAAGGCCTAGGATTCTCTTTGTGAGGTACTTTTGTGGCCTTTTCAGCTGTTGCATGTGTCTAGTGAGGTACATGCCAAATGGGGCATTATACTCGATTTGCCTAATGAGGGAAGAGCAGAGAGAGATGATGACCTCTTTCTTCCTGGATGCAAAACTCTTGGTAGTGAGATGCGCCACATAGAAGGACTTTCTGACCATAGTGGCAATGTGGTGGTCAAAAGAGAGATTGCTGTCAACCTGTGTCCCTATATCTCTTATAATGCCTTCAGTGTTCAGTGGGCTCCCATTGATGTGGCAATTAGTGGGAACTGAGTTTTTCCCAAAGGGGATGATGCATTTTTTGCCATTAAGCTTAAGGCCATGGTTACAACACCAGTTATTGGTCTCAGTGAGGCCTTTTTGTAGGATGTCTACATCACTTGTGGAGTTAATAATGGTTCCCAGCTTGCAGTCATCTGCGAACTTGATCAGCCAGAGTTCCTCCACATTGGCCTGGACTTCTGAGAAGTAGATACCAAACAGGAGAGGATCCAGGACCGATCCCTGTGGGACTGCACTCGTGACTGGTCAGCAGTCTGACTTGGAGTCCACTACTTTCACACTGTGGGTTCTGTCTGTGTGCCAATTTGCAATCCACCTAGTTATATAGGGGTGATGCCTAGTTTGGTTAGTTTATCAATAATTCCTGAGTGGGGAATGGTATCAAAGGCCTTGGCCAGATCAAGGTAGGCTGTATGAACTGCCTTGCCCTCATCCGCAGCTAACTCAAAGAAGTCAACCAGGTTGAGTAGACATGACCTACCTTTCACAAAACCAAATTGAGTGGGATCTAGAGTTTAGAGATTCCATATATCCTTGTTAATTAGCTCCATGATGATGCGCTCCATAGCCTTACATATGAGACTCTTCAGGCTAATGGGGCAAAAATTCCCAGGGTCTGTAGTTGCTCCCCCTTTATGGAGAGGGATGACTGTAGCAGTGTGTCATTTGGTAGAGACAAAGTCTGAGGTGAGGCTGTGATTGAACAGGGAACACAGATGTGCTGCCAGTTCACTTTGTAGTTCATGTAGAACACATCCAGGGATATTGCTGGGTCCCATGGAAGCTGTATTCTTGGCCTTGGACAATGCAGCTTTAACATGTGCTGCACAGCATTTCTCCGGTATTGTGATTGGCCCTTTAGGAGGGAGAGTGGAGTAAATTTGGCACTGAATCGGTCGGCCAGTATGTTGGCAATATCTGTTGGCTTAGTATAGGAGGTACCATTGTGCAGTAACTTAGAACAAATCTGGGTATTGCCATGGAGATTCTTCATATAACTATAGAAGGATTTGTGGTTATTTTTAGTGTCTGCCGCAATTCTGCCTTCATAGCTGGCTTTAGAGGTTTTGATGAGGGATCTCGACTTTTTGTTCAGGCTAATAAGAGAGTTTTTCCAGTCTTGGGACTTCACCATTTTCTGCAACAATTTCTTCTTTCTGTTGTAGAGTTTATTAACGGCAGGGGACCACCAGATTGGCTTCCTTTTTTTGGAGGAGAGCATCTTGGTTCTGTTGGGTATGGCTAGTTCCATGGATTTATGTACGTGTTAGTACAGTGCAGTGGTGTATGATTCCGCAGACATGCATCTATTTTCCATTGACATGGGTGCCGTGAAGTTAGCCACCTCTGTTTTTAGGAGCCCAAAGTCAGCTTTGGAGAAGTTTTTCATGGTGGTTACCTTTGTGGAGGGTGTGGGTGAGATGTGGATTTCCATGGTGATTAGTTTTTGGTCGGATCTAACCAGGGAGGAATTGGTGTAGAGCAAAGGCTCCCCATGTTTGTAGTAACCAGGTCAAGGATGTTGCTTCCTCTAGTGGGGGTAAGAATGTGCTGGTCCAGGGCATTGGAACTGATGAATTCCAGGAAGTGTTGGGCCAGTGTATTGGTGCAGGAGTAGTTTTCCCAGTTGATGGAGGGGTAGTTGAAGTCACCTAGTATGAGAGTGTTGGGTTGGACCCTAATAGTGTCCAGGGTGCTTAGGAACATGTAGTGAGAGTCTTGGGACATGGTTGGGGACCTATAGCAGGCTATGACCTGAATTGCCATCTTACGCAATGTTAGTTGTATCTGAAGTATCTCAGATACGTTATGCTGAGCTACTAGTCTGGAGGTATGAGTATCTTTTATGAATATGGAGACACCACTGACTTTGGAGCTTTGGTTCATGTTCTGGGGCTGAAAGGTGTGAAATGAGTTATAGCCTGGTAGCACAGGGGTGCTTTCTGCTGCTTTAAACCAAGTCTGTTACAGCACAAATGTCAATGTTCTCCATTTTGAGGAGTTCTTCAAGCAAGTGCATCTTAAGATTTAGATTTCTAGCACTGAGCAGCATGACTCTCAGACTGCATTTATTTATAGCTGTTACAGTGGTAATTTGGTCTTTGGAACATTGCCTGAAAAAGGCACTATAGGGGTGGCAAGAGCCTTAGCCAGTCTCTGGCAAAGCATCAAGGTCTGTCAATCATGTCATCCCAAGCAGACAGATACTGGATACCCTTAGGATGATACCAGAAACTTAGCCAATTGTTGAAGTCAGTTATTTTCTGCTTGTACTGCGGTATCATTCTGGGCAATGGTAGGATGCTGCTCAGGGCTAGGATCATATCTGTCTGGGCCACATAATCCAAGAGCTCCTCCATGTCTCTTTTCATGTAGTCCAGGGAGGTGCATCTCAGGTCATTCACACCCACATAGATAGTGATAGTCATACTTGTACTTGTTGTGGAGTGACTTGAATGCGTGTGTTATGCATTGGATCTGGCACCTGATAGACAGCTGACTGTTACCTTCTCCTTATTCAACCTAGTGAGTGTGACATTGTGCCTCACTATCGAGTCACCTATGATTAGTGTATTGGGCAAGCTGTTTTTCCTTAGGATCTTAGGTTGAAGGGCACACCGTGTAGGTGAGTTATGTGTCTTGTGGTCTGTGCTATGTTGTGGTTAAATGCATTTCTGCATTAAAATTAAAAATTGTCCATTCTTTTTAATCATTTTGACAAACCCTCTATAAACATTCTGAAAAAAAAGGAAAAGAAATGTACATTGTTCTTTTGACTTGTTCTAATATCTACTTTGTATGTACAATTGTTGTCATGAATTGTTTAAGTATCTACTCTGTTTTTATGTAAAAAAAAAAAAAAAAAAAAAAGAGTACGCTGTTTTATGAACCATATTAATGAATTGTGACTAAGTTTGCAGACTGTAAGCTATGAGTAGTCATTGAATCCCCAAATGACTTAACCCTCCTGCAGGAAGGCTTGTCTCAAATAAATAACTCATGTCAAAATCATGGTCTGAAACTAAATGCCAAAACATGCATTATTGTATCCTTTGGGAAGCAATCTACCCCAAGGAACTACCACATTCACAATATACCCTTAATAGTTGACCCAATTGTTCAGGAATTGCAAGCTTATGTGGACAGTGACCTAACTTTTGACCAGCATGTGTCTGTTGTTGTAAGAAAGCTCTTCTTTATTGCATAGCTTATAAACAAATGGGCTGTGTCTAGATCTAGGGATGTTATTGTCCCCCTTTACTCAGTTCTCATTTCTCCAGTCATTGAATATAATGCCCCTTTGGCATGTATCTGTCCAGACACATGCAACAACTAGAATGCCCACAGAGATACTGCATGGACTGACTCAGTCTGTCACTGTACTGGGCATCCTACAGACTACCAACAGGTGACCTGTGTCTGGTATACAGGGCATCCTCCAACCCATAACTCATTGGTATGTCGCTGAAAACTGTGGCATTGCTAGCAATTCTTGCATTCTGCACATCAGTAAGTCAAATGGCATCAGAAAAACTCTGTCTAGGGATCTAAACCTTCTCTGCATCATCAACAGAATGGTTTGGAGGGGACAGGTATATTTTACAAAGATACCACTGCTGTGGAACAGACTCCTCATCTACATAAAACAAAGTTTTTCTCTGTCCATTTTCAAATGCATCTTAGATCTATGGATGTAAAACAGAAAATTTACCCCAGGACTGCCACCCGTACAGCAGCTCATAAATGCTTTATCCCATGCATGAATCCCCTCAAATTATTTATGGTATGATCCCAGTGATTCTCATTAGGGGTAATATATAATTATCAGCCAGAGAATGGGTAAGGCCGGTCTATAACAAAATGGGATAGGTTATTTCAAGCACAGAAAGGGAAATTGATTAGTCTTAAAATGGCCCAGAAGGGCAGCTAGCCTAGTACTTTCCTGTTACCCTATGTACTGTCCTGATAGATACTCTGTTTTATGTACTACCTAATATAGCACATAACTGATGCTTTTCTAATCAAAAACACCTTTGAAAAGTAATTATTAAGCTCAGTGGGACTCTCCTGTAAACAAATTGCAGTAAATAATTAAATAATATGAAATTACAAAACTGTTGTCTTAGCAATTGAAGAATGCGTCACTTTTGAAGCACTTATTTTATTCTATCTTATACTTCTTATCACACAGCTCATAGTCACAGACAAGTATTATTTTTGGCAGCATGGTGTTTCTGCAGCATAAGTTATTTTCATATTTTTACATTATGAAATGGTTTCTTATTTAAATAATTTATGTACATTTCACAGAGTAACATTTGACATGAATAATTATAATATGGTATTTTTCCATTGACTATGGAAAATTATCTAATCGTAATGACTTGATACACAGGCAAATGTTTTGTCTGGTTTGCTAATGCAACTGTTACAGCAAAATGTCACTTTAGTGAACAGACTGCAGCTATACGTATTCAGAGTTGTACCATATGAAATAATAACATTTGATGTATTTGATTTTATGTATAAATGACAATTGTTAATAGCCAACTGGGGCAATTATTCGTGTGATTCAGGATAGTTTCCATGAAATTTAAGAAGAAGTAAGATTGATAATTAAGGAACTGCATTTTATTCATTAGGTAGGAAAATAGTCAGCATTGGTGGTACAAACTTATCTGCTAGCAGATTTGTTTTGGTTATGGCAGCTTAACCTGATATGGTGTAATTCATGGCCATGAAAACAATACTTTCCTGTTATTTTAGTGATGCTTCTGAATGAGCTCTTTTTTCTTATCTAACATTTTAACATCCACTCACGGAGAAACTGTAAACCAGAATAAACTGGAGAAATGTCATCAACTGATACAGGCAATTACTGTTAAATCCAAATGGTGCTTCTGCACTACAATTGAGACTGAGTTATTTTAGAAAGTGATGAAGTATTCCATTTTAGAATGAAGAGCATTCTGGGAGAAGGATATTCACATTTGGTGGGGTGAAAATGGTCTAGCTATGCTAACGTGAAGCAGTAACTTTCTATATAGTTAGATACTGAAAGAGTAAATTAAAAAATAATAAATAAACAAAAAATCTTTTTTTGAAGCAAGGAACCCCCCCTGCACCCTCTAATGGGGGAAAGCCCCCTGTGAACCCCAAAATTATATACATCTCCACGGTCACACAGCAGTGAAAAAAGGGGAATCTGTCCCCCCATAAATTATACCGCTGGCTCACACAATGCATTACATAGTGATGAAACTCACCACAATGAAACACTGTCGCACACATAATGACGGAGTCAGCGATGACTCATTGGTATGTTGGTGAAAACTGTGGCATTACTGCAAATTCTTGCATTCATGTATCTGTCTTTCCTTGTGTGGGCTATGTTGAGCTCTTCCTGGGAAATGCACTCACTAGGGAACAAGGTGACCAAGGTAACAAGGTAATCAGCTTCCAGCATACCCATTCAAATTTAGATCAGGATACATGCCAAAGTACTGAATCTGTCACTGTGACTGATATTAGGTAAGACATGCATGCCTTCTGATGGTCATTCACAGCCTTAGTTGAACATTTACTAATAAGAATAAAACTAAAAGCAAGTGAAGCATTATGAAAGGTTACTATTTTGTTACCAGTAGATGTTATGTCCCACCATCTTACATTGTTGTTCTTGTCATTAGCATGATCAGAACACCTGTAGCACTGTCACACAATCTTTAAGGTGCTTGCAGCTTTCCTGATTATCTAGCACATTTCCTGTATTGTGATGGCCTTCTTTCAAGATGCTGACATCATGGGTTCATGTCCATGGAGATCCTAATGGTCTTTAACAATAAGAGCTCCAGCAGGAAAGGGGCACATTCTAATGTTTTTTGCTTCTGTTTTTAGGAAGACTAAATCATGCAAATGACATGCACTCAAAACAATCGATAATATTTTGCTCTTAAGAAAATGTTCTGTGAAGTGTACTTATGGTTATGCAGGCGATATAAAGTGCATTTCTATTTAAGTTCTAAATTCAAGCCTTGTGGATACAGTCTCCAGTCTCAAAGAGCAGAGCCTTAGGCTATGTTTCTGCAATAGAAACTTGATAGCTCCCCACCCCCACCCTGTGAGACACTGTTCGTACCAATGTCACTCTGCCAAAATGTTAAGCAAGAGAATTATTAATGTCCTTCCTACTTGCAGTGTCTCAGGCAAGTGAATATGGAAATGAATGTGCAGTTTATTCTGTACAGGAAACATTGCAGGGGTACATTTTACATCCGTCTCATCACTGAAATTAAAGCTGGAAAATTTTTTTTGTTTTATCCTTTGGAATAAAAACACAGTGTTGATGTCTGCACATCTGAAAATGGAATAGTTGCTATGTTTGAAAGTTCTAGGGTAGCAGTAATAAAACAAATACTATCAGACTGTAATGATACACTTCTCACTCAGACTGCCCTGTGGTTCCTCATTTATGTAACGGAAGTTCTGTGGCATTGAACCTGATAGGCTACTGCATATGATGTCATAATTTGAAAGGAGGGGGGAAATCTGAAAAAAAAAGACCCAAAGATTGTTTAAATCTGAATTAAGGACCAACAAAAACAGAAGCAATATTATGATCATTAACAACAGCAGATCTTATGACAGCTTGTGAAAGAAAATCAATGCCCGGCGTTTTACGTGGGGAAAACCAGCAGAGCCTTTAAAGAGAGAATTATTGAACATATGTCAGATATTAGGCTTAAGAAAAAAACGAATGCCTTGTACAGACATTTTGAGTTGCATAGTGGGCATGAATTTAAATTTTGTGTTATACAAAATATTGTCAAGGATGTACAGGGTAATGTTTTAGATTTTCACCTTGACATTAGTGAAATGAAATGGCAGCTTAGATTAAATGCCACGGTGTTTCCTGGCATTAATGATCACATGCCCCTGTTTTAAAACTAAAACATATTTTAGGGTGATACGATTATTTATTATTGTATTATTATTAGTTAATATTTTTGCATGGTTTGGATATTTTATATTTTATATTTCATATTCATATCTATTTTTATGTTTAAAATGTTGGATGTTTTTAATGATGGATTGTGTGTGTTCAGTTCACTTTAAGTATAATGAATATTAATTAGTTAATTGAGCAATGATGTCATGGTTCTTTTATAAAACTTGGATGATTGAATTGTTTGAAATAATTCTGAAGAAGTCTGAATAAAGACGAAACCTAGGTAAATTCGTTGTGGTGGTTGATGGTATCTTGCAGAATCGAGTGCTGGTCATTTGTTCCTGTGAAAGAAAATCATTTAGGCTTCAGCCTTGAAGTAGTAAACCAAGTATGCTAAGAGACAGGAGGAAATATAAGTAAAATGCATACCCTGAATGAACTTTAAAACTCATGTGATGTAAGAACTTGAGAAAGGCAGAGCTCATACTTGTAATAATCACTGCAGCTTACATACTAGAAAATGGATTTGTGGGGTGACTAGCATTAGTTCATAATGGCTATTTATATTTGTCACCTGTTATCAAGCTATAACAGATGATGTACATAAGTACTAATTTTTTTTTGTGATTCTGTCTTAAAAGAAGAAGTTGTTCCACCTTACAGTAGTAGTGAAAGCTTTGCCAAATAGGTGTCTGAAATCCTTTTTAATTTTTAAATATCCAGTGCATTTCCCAATGCAATCTCCCATTTACTGTCTCGAACTTTCAAATGTGTTATTTGTTTTCTCTACACATTTGCAGACAGCAACACTGAAGTTTTAATAACAGACAAATATGTGGAAAAAAAACTTTTATTTATTTATTTATTTTTACTTAATTCATAAACTGATCTTGCAGAATTCCTTGCTTAGGAAAAACTAAATTTCCAGCTAAATTAAGAAAGCATTCATGTAAACAAATTCAGTTATAGGTACAAGGCATACCTCTCAACTGTCCAGATTTTTGCAGAATGTCCATATTTTTGCCTCATATTTTTGGTCTGTTCGTAATAAAATTTTGTTTTTCTGGCAAATCAATGGGGATTGAGGACAGAAAATAATGGTAGACATTTGAGTTTCAGACTTCATACCATTCAGAAAATCTGTGTTAATGTAATACTTGTTATTCCATCAACTTTTTAAGTTTGTAAGAGCAATATTTTAAAACTGTCCCTATTCTGGGGCCTTCGCCCCCCCCCCCCCATTATTCATGGCTTTGTCCAGATTTCTTGCTGTAAGAGGTTGAGAGGTATGATACAGGGATGTATTTCATAATGTTGTAATCAAGCACGTTGCCTACAGGTCATACGAAACACTTTGTGCCTCACTCCTGTTAGTATTTTACCATTATTAACATATACACTGAAGTCACTTTTTCTATCTGGTTGTGACACTGGGATATATGTAGAAGACTCCAAGATAAATAATTCACTGCTACACTGTGCACTTACTAATAGTCTTAATTCTGCCAAATCAAGAGGCAGTTAATCTAACCTAGGCTCTGGTTTTGCCAGCAGTCTACTTTGCAAACTTTCCTTATTTCTTCAGGATGTATTCCACCCAGCAACCTGTTTAATGTTATACACTTACAATCTGTAGTATTAATAATTAACTATTTAAACTGGATCTCTGTCAAGATCCCCTATACCACTGTCATTTCTGAATTCTGATTTTAATACTCTCACCATTTATAGAAACCCCTTTTCGAAAAAATTGATGCTGTGTGTCTCATTCTGTTAGTGTGAAGTATTCAATAATGGCACAACACTTGAAATTCTGATGCAGTTTTAATTCGAAACAGAATGGCATCACACCCTGAGCACAGTTACTACCATAGCTTGTTTCCAGCTGTCATTGAGTAAATGCATTATGGGTACTCAGCAGTCTTAAAGGTATAACAAGTACATGTATATTTACCTACACTCGTATAAACATATATTTAGAAAGCTATACACTGACATGACATCATCACTCTAAGCCTGATTTCAGAATAGGGGAAGGAATGCTGCCTATAATTAGCAAAATGATAAAGGCAATGTTAGTAGTCAGTTCTAAGGATGAGTTTGCACCAAGATGGGTTGTAACTGAAATCTGTACGTAACTATAATAAAATATATTGTTGGTTAACAAGTAGGATGGGTTACTATAACGATAAAGAGCTCATGATGCCCCATTGCCTTTTTTTAGTTATTTGTTTATTCAATCAGTCTCAGAGTTTGTGTAGGAGGCTAAGAATGTTGTGAAATCATGGTAGTAGTGGTGCTAATTACTGTACTAGTTCTGGTAGCTCTCTAGAGCAGGAGGTTCCTTTTCCAGTAAGTATTTTTGTGCCCGTTTGGGCCAGAATCTCACCTTGATTGCATTCCCCGTTTTGCATGAGTTAAGCACAGAATCACTACATTTTCACAGGCCTGCTGGAAGAACTCAGTCCTCGGTGGCCATGAAGTGTACTGTTTCTTCAAATTTTAGATCAGTCCACAGCAAGCTGGCTTTTATACCTCACTAGTTGCATGATACTGATTTGACTTTTGTAAAGGAAAACATGTCTGGATTCCAGCTTCAGCCCTCTCCATAGTATACCTGTTGTATAATGCCTGTGGGGCAAGATCTGGGGTGGAGTATCATTATAAACACTTATATGCCCAGTGGTTGCACAATGACTATACCACTGGGGCAGGAATAAACTTCATCTACTTTATTTAAATATTATATTCCATCCTTATCTTGAGATGGGTGAGTACAAGAACTTGTAAAATGTAATTGGTGAAATTTATCTGCCTCTATTCAATCGGTTTCTCCAAGGATTCATGGCTACTTATGATTATCTAACAATGGAACTTTCAGCCTATAATTAGACTATTTGTACTCTCGAGATAATTTCATCACAAAGCATATGGATCCAGTCTGAATTGGTTTAGGAGAGTCGTGGTACAATGAAGAATCTATTCCCTCAGGCAGACATGTCACAATCTACTCATTCATTAGAGATGGACCCATTTATGAGGATAGGCTCAGGCATGATGAGTGTTATGCACTCTTAAGAAGAAATCTCTCATAAAAAGACAATGGCTTTGTTTGGATAAATTTCTGCAACTTCTGGTTGCCTGGCAAAAGTCTTCTGAATTATGAATAGCCTGCATTCCAGCCTGGCTTACCTACCGTACAAGAGTTTCATCCTGTGAGGGTGAGGAAGGTGCTCAGATCTTTCTGTTGAGATTGACCTCATTACAAGGGCCAACTCCCTATTCTGTCCTTATATGGGGTGTTGGCAACTAGAAGCTCATGACAGTTGATCCTGAATATGCAGTCTTATGGCCTTATGCCGGTCTTGAGATGCCAGGCCAAGATACTCTGTGGACTGTTAGGTCCATTTCTAAGGATGGCTATAGACAGAGGTCTAAACTACATCTATCCTTCTCATTTCTGACCTGCCTTTTATTGGAAAGGGTAGTCAGATTCAACTCAAATCTGACCCTTCTCAAAGCATTTCACTCTGGCTTAGGGAATTGAGAATCTCCCATAAGAATTGTTAATGACCTTTAAGAAGTGGGGAGGGGGGTGAATGTTGTTATTGAATACTGGTCCTGCTGGATCACTTAGTTGCATATGACACTGACTGCCTAGACTATTATGATCTCCTTGATTCATTTCCATGGATCTTCAGGAAGAAACAGAGGACTAAGACAGCTCTTATGAGTTATTAATGCCCACATAGCAGATAGGGGTTAAGATTAGACATAAGCAATTTAAGACCCATCAGACTGACCAGTATTCTGCATACATAGTGCAGACAGTCATCATGGAGCTTATCCAGAATGATATAGGGGACTTTCTTCTATTCAGTATGAAATAGTATGGGATCATTGAGCAGAGAGCTTGCCTTCAGATTCTTGTGGTCTTCTCTGAAGAGGTAATAGGTGCACTTGGTGAAAGGATTACATTGAATTCTGATCCTATAGACCTTGCTATGGTACTCAGTATAAGAAAATGAAGATTTTGTAGTCGTATGGCCCATAGATGGATGAGGTTTAAATCCCTCTACTGCCAATCAATGTGCATGGCCATGACGGGTATGATTTCTTGTGTCCCAATTAATAATAATGCAAAAAGGGTGACAGATGCTTTATGTCAATGATGCTTAGACCTCTATTGTACCTACCAGCATAAATCAGTAAATCATACATTAAGTGGCACCTGGCCACTAGAGCATGTGGTTAATTATGCACTGCAGTCCTGTGTATGGACCTTCCCCATCCACAGCCAAAATACTTTAAATTAAACTCTTACACACACACACACACACACACACACACACACACACACACACACACACACACACACACACACACACACACTCTCATTTCCAGGGAAGATGTGTGATATTTTTGAACACCATAGTCTTTAGCTCTGGATTAATAAACTACCAGCACCCTAGATTATCAGGTGGGGGGGAGCACTCTTCAGTTAAGGTTTCACTCTTTTTAACAAGACAAATAATAAATATAAATTATAGTGTGTAGCAAAATGACCTGTCCAATTACAGGCAAATAACAGCACTTTATCAACACTGTAAGTAATAAATACCCTTGTTTAACAATTAAATAAGTGAAAGATGACTGGCCAAATCCTTCTTTATAGAATAAATACAAAAACATTACTTAGAAAAGAATGAGTTAAACACATTTATGTTTCATTTTGATTCAGAAAATAGTGGCATACTTAAATCTAAACCTCATACTCAACACTGTGGAATGTAATGAATAACTAGCAAATGTATATAATTACATGGAAATTCATAAGCAATTCAGCAGACAAAACTCTAGTTAAGCAGCTTGAGACAACAAATCAAGGTAGGGGGTTACCTGTCTGCGGCATCAAGGATTACCAGTGGTGTCCCGCAAGGCTTTGTGGGGACATTACTATTTAGATTGTCCTCCTCAGACATAAGGTTGGAAAATGGGATAAGAATTGCTAAATATATTATGATTGCAAACTGGTTAAGTTAATTATTACAATAAAAGATGCTAAAGTCCTGTAAGGTGATTTGCAAAAAATATATGCCTGCTAATGACATCACCTTTAATGTTAATAAATGTAGCAGCAAGAGACTTGACAAAAATGACATAAATCACGATTACAAAATAAATGTTAAAATAATAAATGATGATGCCATCATTAAAGATTGTGGGACAGTGGAAAACAGCTTAAACTTTGTGCAATATATATTGGCCAAAGGTAAAAAAGCATATTCTGTAGCTCATCTAATTCTAAAAACCATGTCTAGTCACTCCAGGGAAATCATTGCACAACTTTATACCTAATTGTTCTAACCCATTAATGAAATGGAACAGAGTTTTGTGACACTTGAGGGAAACCATTGGAAAGAACTTGAATATGTAAACTCAAAGGGTAGGAAAAATTAAACTATGCAGAAAGGTTTCAGAAAATGTTCATAGGTTCATAGGTGTGTACTAGGCTAATGGCCCTGGAGCCTTTACGAGCCTAGCCCATAGGATTACCCTGGCATCATACCACCCAACCTCAGTTCCCAATGCCTCTGTCGAGTAGTGCCACTGGAGTGAACCCGGGGTGAATTTTCTATTTCTCATCCACTCATCAAAATTTCTCTTGAAGAGGGCCAGTGAGGTGCTCTGTTTGACATGTATGAAAAGTCTATTCCATATTATGGGAAGTCTCTGGGTTACGAACCCATCCCTCCAGCAATGAGGTTGAGGTCTGTGGAGCATGTGGTGCAGAGGGATTGGGATTTCTTTAGATGCAGCATTTCTAACAGAGCTGGGTCAGACATGGCTTTGTAAGTCAAGCAGAGATCGCCTCTAAGTAGGCGATATGAGACAGAGAATAGTTGATGTTTTTTGAGCCTGTCCATGTAGGACAAAGGCCTAGGATCCTTTTTGTGAGGTACTTTTGCGGCCTCTGCAGTTGTTGCAGGTGTCTAGTGAGGTACATGCCAAATGAGGCATTGTACTTTATGACTGGCCTAATGAGGGAAGAGTAGAGGGAGATAATGACCTCTTTCTTCCTGGATGCAAAACCCTTAGTAATGAGATGTGCCACATAGAAGGACTTTCTGACCACAGTGGCAATGTTGTGTTCAAAAGAGAGGCTGTTGTCAACCTGTGTTCCCAGATCTCTTATGACACCTTCTGTGTTCAGTGGACTACCATCATTGTGGTAATTCACGGGAACCGAGTTTTTCCCAAAGGGGATGACGACACATTTTTTGGCATTGAGCTTAAGGCCATGGTTCTGACACCAGTCATTGGTCTCAGTGAAGCCTTTCTGTAGGATGTCAACATCACTTGGGGAGTTAATAATAGTTCCCAACTTGCAATCGTCTGGAAAATTTGTCAGCCAGAGTCCCTTCGTGTTGGCCTGGACTTAGGAGAAGTAGATACCAAACAGGCGAGGACCCAGGACTGAATCCTGTGGGACTGTCTGACTTGAGTCAGCTACTTTCACACTGTGGGTTCTATCTGTGAGCCAGTTTGCAACCCACCTAGTGATATAAGGGTTGATGCCTAGGTTAGTGAGTTTTCCTATGATTCCTGAGTGGGGAATGGTATCAAAGGCCTTGGCCAGATCAAGGTAGGCTGTATGAACCACCTTGCCTTCATCCACAGCTCTGGTGACTGACTCAAAGAAGTCAACCAGGTTGAGCAGGCATGATCTACTCTTCACAAAACCAAACTGTGTGGGATCCAGAGTTTGGAGATTCCCTATATCCTTGTTTATTTGGTCCATGATAATGCGTTCCATAGCTTTGCATATCAGACTCGTTCCAGGGCCTGTAGTCACTCCTCCTTTGTGGAGAGGGATGACTGTGGCAGTGCGCCATTTGGTAGAAACAAAACCTGAGGTGAGCCTGTGATTGAACAGGGCACACAGGTGAGGTGCCAGTTCACTCTGTAGTTCATGTAGAACACAGCCAGGGATATTGTCAGGTCCCATAGAAGCTGTATTATTGGCCTTGGGCAGTGCTGTTTTAACCTGTACAGCAGTAATACTGGGTGCCTGGCAATCTACTGGTATTGTGATTGGTCCTTTGGGGGAAGGGTAAAGTTGGCACTGAATCTGTCGGCCAGTATATTGGCAATATCTGTTGGCCCGATATAGGAGGTACCATTGTGCAGTAGATTGGAGCAAATCTGGGTATTGTCATGGAGATTCTTTACATAACCATAGAAGGCCTTGTGGTTGTCTTTACTATCTGCTGCAATTCTGTTTTCATAGCTAGCTTTAGAGGATTTGATGAGGGATCTCAACTTTTTGTGGAGGCTGATAAGGGAGTTTTTCCAGTCTTGGGACTTCACCTTATTCTGCATCAGTTTCCTCCTGTTTTAGAGTTTTTTTATGGCAGGGGACCACCAGACTGGCTTCCTTTTTTTTTGGAGATGAGCATCTTGGTTCTATTGGGTATGGCAAGATCCATGCATTTGTGTACGTGTTCATACAGTGCATTGATGTATGATTCAGTGGTCATGCAACTATTCTCCATTTGCATGGGTGCAGTGAAGTTAGCCACCTCTGTTTTTAGGAGCCCAGAGTTAGCCTTGGAGAAGTTTTTCATGGTGATTACCTTTACGTGGGGGGGGGGGTCATTATATCCTGTTTCTTTCAGGTTGCTTATATGTGACCTCTGCTTACTCTACAAAACATCCAGTCTAGATCTGCAGTACGCTGTTGGTTAACTAACACTAGATATGAGAACCTCATGCTAAAAATTAAAAATAATGCAAAAGTGTAACATATGAATTATACAAAACCTTCCAAGATTAGAGAATAAGTGCCCACTTATTGTTTATGGTCAGGAAAAGTCAGTCATTAACTTCCTTCAAAAATAATCTTAACATTTGAGATGTATTGATATGTATGTATATACGTGTATATGTATGTATATATATATAAAAAAAAAAAAAATATATATATATATATATATATATATATATATGGGTCTACTTCAGTAGACCAACATTTCACTTACTTGACACTAAAATTTCCAAGATGAAAGGACTAACAAGTTCAGAAGACCAACATTTGGAACACCGACCTTTCATGCGAGGTAAGTAACTGCTTGGCCATCCTGTTGAACTTTGACCCTTACCCCCAATGGTAGTGCGATCTCGGAGTTGGTATATTTAGTTAGTGGGGTGTGCGGGGGCGAAGTGAGTTGAACAAAGATTTTTATGTATTGATAAACAGTGTTTTACTTGAAAGCTTTACACATTTTTGCTCTTTTTAAATAAATTTATACTGTGTGGATGTTCGTGCCTTGGTTAATTTGTTTTGCTGTGTTTTGAGATATTCTGAGGCATATTTAGCTGTTCTTTGGGTTGTGTTTTTGCTTTATTGTTGTTGTTTGGGCTATGCAGCACGTCTTACGTTTTACTGTTCAGCCAGCCTGTTTTCCGTCCTTGCTATTCATAATGTGTGGAGCTACAATGAAGAATTTTACAGTGGGTGAGAACCCTTTTCTGTCACTTTCATCATCATTAAAAGCTTCCGTGGATGCAGTTTGGCCTTGTAATACTAAACATGCAGAGTGTCTGTGGAAGGTGCATGATCTGGAGGTGCTGGCTTAAAAATACAAAAGACTGCAATGGCAGCGGTTATCCTTTTCAGTGTATATCGAGATGGGTGTGATACCTAAGGATTAAGGATAACCAAGATGCCAACTTATGGTAACAAATATCTGGATTTGTTAAAAAATGGCAGGAGCTTAATCTACAAACCAGCACCAAGTATATGATCCTAATGAATGAATTTTTTCTTGTATTTGAGAATGTGCTCATAGCTGAGATTAATAACCTAAAAGACTCTATTGTAAGTTCTGGGGAATTTAATGAGCTGATTCATGAGTATCAAACTCTCTTAGATAGACTGAAAAACTTTGAAAACTCCCTGATATCCATGAAAAGATGGAAAATTATCAGGGATGCAAATGATTTCAAAAATGTTAGCATTTTTTCGTGGCCAAGAACAGCAGAAAGGTTTGCACATAATTCTCCTAATGAAAGAGCATCATTGTCCTCAGAAATAGGAAATTGCATTGAGCCTAACAGCGCGTCTACTAGGTTACATACGGTAGATGCTCTGAAAGAAGGAAATGTATCTACGCATATAGCGGAAGCTGTTAGTGCACTCAGTTCCTTTAGAATGACTCTGGGCAGCCTGCTATCATTGATAACTTAGAAAGTAATGCTTTCAAAGCTTGTAAAGGTGTGCAGAACTACACAGAGCCCACTGGAGCCACTGGTGGGTTTTTTTTAGAAACGATGAAAATACAACTGAAGCTACCTCTACAAGTACAATCTTTAACACAGTCCAGGAGCAGAGGAAGGAGCTGCCAGTGAGAAGCAGTGCAGAAAGTTGTTTCTCATTCACAGGAAGGGCTTGGGACATCACCGAAGGTAGGCCCAGTAACACAGAGCAAGAGAAATTAATTGGACATACTGTTAATTTGTTTAATATTGTTTTGATGGTGCTGAACTTAAATTTTGGATAAAGATTTAACCTTTATACCTTCTATTGATGGGATGCTGAATGACTGTCTTACTGAACTGCATTTATTTGTTAGAAATTTGGATTTGAAAACAATGTTTAAGAACAACTCTAGTAGTAATTGTGAATTTAAAATGAGTAGTTTGTACCTGTTAGTTCAGCAACTGCAGTGGCTTTTTACAGAATGTGTGAAAATGATATATATGATTTATTTTTTTAGAGGTAAGCCTGATAAATATTTTAATTTGGAAGAAGAAGAAGAAAGGAAAGCACTGATTAAATTGTGTGCAAGAGCTGATATAGTAATTAAACCAGCTAATAAGGGAGGGAAAACCATTATAATGGATAGTGATATGTATTTTGACTTAATGGAACAATTCTTGATGGACAAATACACATTTAAAATTATAAATAATGTTGATTTGAGTAATATGATATACAGAGTTAAGACAGCTTTATATGATCAATTAATGCAATTAGTAATTACTCCAGAATAGTATAATTATTTGTATATTGAGCATCCAGTGTGGCCATTTATATATGGTCTTCCAAAAATTCACAAAAACTTACAGAACCCCCTATGAGACCTATTGTCTCTGGAGGGCAATGGGCTACTACGGCTATCTCTAAGTATCTTGACCAACAACTTAAACCTCTGTTGAAGTTTAGTAATGGCTATATTAGAGACACGTGATTTTTTAAAAATTCTTTAGGATTATTTTTGGAAACCAATAATATTAATAAAGCTCTCCTGGTAATGATGGACATAAAATCATTATTCACTGTGATTCCTAATAATGTTGGAATACAATATGTGAGAAAGTATTTGGTGAAACACAGTAGCTATATGCAGAATAAAGTGTTTTTGGTATGTTCTCTTCTAGAACTGGTTTTACAAAATAATATTTTTATGTTTAATGATAATATATATCATCAGGTTTTAGGTGTGACGATGGAGACTCCGGTGGCTAACAGCATTGCTAACCTTGTATTGGCCAGGTGGGAAGAGCGCTACATCTTTAATTTTACAATGACTGGTTTTAAAAACAACCACTTAATGTTTTATAAACGGTTTGTGGATGATGATATAATATTATGGTTGGGAACCAGCCACACCCTTGAATTGTTCATTCAAGAATTGCATGAGACCACTGACTTTCTTCATTTTGATATGAATTATTCAGATAAAAAAATGAGTTTTTTGAATGTTACTCTGTAAAACTGATGGTATGTTACATACCTCTATACACAGGAAGAATGTTCAGACAACTAGGTATGTTCATAGTATTAGTATGCACCCTAGACACATATATAAAGGTGTCATAAAAACTCAACTCCTGTGTGCCAGTTGGTTAAACCCCACTGATGAAAGCTTTAGGTCTGACGTTTGGACATGGTTAACAATTTCGTATTTAGAGGTTATGACAAGAACTTACTAAAGAATAGTGCTCAGTATGTTGCATCTGAACGTTATAACTTAGCTAGACCTTACTTGCTTAATAATGGTGCTTTACGCAATGGTGGTTACCATCAAGAAAGAGAAGATAAGCAATATAGTTTGGGTTATGTAATGAAATATAATAGACATTCGTGGCAGATACAATGAATAATAAAAACGAATTGGACTATTTTGCAGTCTGATAATGAAATAAAAAAGATAGTTGGAGCTAGGCCATTCTTTGTGTCTAAGAATGAGAAGAACTTGAAACAACTATTATGTTATAAGGATATGAAGTATGGTGTGCAAGGAACCCAAGTACAAAGACCACAGTCCCCTATTATAACTGTACTTACTGTAAATTTATTAATATAGATGTGGATTTTGAACATCTTTTAAAACTAAGTTTCTATTTAAGATGTTTGCTACATGCACACCTGAGAATGTTGTTTATCTAGCGAATTGCATAAAAATGCACCTGTTTCTATATAAGCAAAACCACTTGTAAACTTAAGCAAAGAATATCTTCACATGTCTCAGAAATTCATAGTGGGATATAGACCAGTGCTCTATCCAAGCATATCATAGATAAGGGGAATGATCATACATTTAAATTTAGGGTACTGCAGAGGATATATTTAGATAAAAGAGGGGGTGATATTATAAAAAGAAATGAAATGGCTGAATACAACTGGATAATTTTTTTAGAGCTGATATACCATCGTGTCTCAATAAAGTCAAGAGCATTAAACCTATACTGAAAATGAAACATCCTTATGTGATGTGATTGGCTGGCAAGGATTATTTAAAGAGTGATCTGAACAAAGATTTTTATGTATTGATAAAGAGTGTTTTACCTGAAAGCTTAACACGTTTTTTGATCTTTTTAATAAATTTATACTATGTGGACCTTTGTGCCTTGGTTCATTCGCTTTGCTGTGTTTTGAGATATTCTGGGGCATGTTTAGCTGTTCTTTGGGCTCTGTTTTTGCTGAGTTAATGTATTTTTAGTTTTTACAGAAGTTTGTTTATAGGATTTGCTTGATTGATTTTGCAAGAAATGATGTCACAGTCTAATCAGTATATTAGTATAATGGTCTGTGTTGTTATTTTGTCTGATGAAGAGATTTGTGTATCGCAAAAGCACTTACTTTTGGGGTTTTATTTTTTTTATATTTTTATGAAATCAGTTGCTGTCAGTTGTGGTGGTCGTGCACTTTTTGTTTGGTTCTCACATAAATATACAAGTTCTGAATTACAACTTTGGGTCTTGCAATTAAAAAAAAGCATTTTTTTGTTGGGGAGGGGGCCAAACCCACATGCTTCCACAGCCCCTGCTAAATTTACATTTTAATTTCAACATTGCACAATACCAGACAAAGGACATAGGCCCCAACCCAGGTAATATAGTGATCTCACATAACTATATACTTATACCTGTACGTATTGATCATCTGTCTTACTCTTCCAAACTGTGGCTAAACACATGTCGAGTTTACTGGTTCCCATGCATGTGTGTGTATGTATATGTATATATGTATATATATATATATATATATATATATATATAAGTGATCAATGCAGTCAAGCTTCTTGAAGGCCAGTAGGTTTGTAAGCTTGATTATTAAACCCGTGTACGTAATGCTGGGTCCTGCTTGATTTTTCACCTATACTTGATATTTTGGCCCATACAGTTCTGCTGAATAACCTGTAGACCTACTGTAGTTTATCTTATAGGTTCATAGGTAGGTACTAGGCTATTGGCCCTAAGGCCTATATAAGCCTAGCCAAAAAGGTACCCTGGCTTTCGCCACCCAAGAAAATGATTTTCCTGTGCCCCTGTCGAGCAGAGCCACAGAAGTGATCCCCGGGGTGAATTTCCTATTTCCCATCCAATCATCAAGACTTTTCTTGAAGAGTGTTAATGAGGAGCTCTGTTTGACATAGATATGTAGTCTGTTCCAGAGTATGGGAAGTCTCTGGGACAGGAATCTATCCCTTCAGCATGTTCTGTTTATTGTGGTGACAAGGTTTAGGTCCCTACAGTGTGTAGCTCAGACGGATTGGGATTTCTTTAAGTGGAACATGTCCAACAGCTCTGGGTTTGACATAGCTTTGTATGTTAGGCAGAGATCGCCTCTGTGTAGACGAAATGCGATGGAGTAAAGCTGGAGTTTTTTGAGACGGTCTGCATAGGTCATCTGTTTGAGGCCAGTAATTCTCTTTATGAGGTATTTCTGTGGCCTTTCCAGTTTTAGATATCTTGTGAGGTACATACCAAAAGGGGTGTTGTACTCTATAATGGGTCTAACGAGTGATGAATAGAGGGGAACAATGACCTCTTTTTTTCTGGATGAGAAACCTGTTGTGATGAGGTGTGCCACATAGAATGATTTCCTGACCACTGTGACGATGTGATTATTCCACAGTCTTTTATTATCTTACTTCTTGGGGCGCACTCATAGAGTTTTCTCTGTTATGCAGTTTATCAGCTATACTTCTCATGTCCTCAGGAGCAAATATCTGTTAGGCCACATTACAAGATACTCTGCAGTTTATCTTTTTCTGTATAAGGATTAGTCATTTGAGAAAGAACTCGTTTAAGACAGAGATGATAACCATTCATGCAACCTACAAGTCCTGTACTTCTATCAGTCTTTCCTGATTTATTGTCTATGGTGGAAATAAAGTGGAGTTTTTTCTGAGTTCAGAATCTGGACATGATCCTGGATGATTAGCAGACACCAAAAGGACAGTTAAATCTGTTTTAGCATCTTAGAAATATCATTCACATTGCATCTTTCATTCCAACAGAAAACTTGTTCATTGTTACATGTGGACTAGTCACGTCTGATGTAGATTAATATAATGTCATTTACCTGGTGCTAGATAATGGGGGAATGACCAGCTACTGCTAGTGCCGAACACCTGTAGCACATCTTGTGACAGGAGATGCTGATTTTATGTGATACCGTTCCTGTGTGCTATGCACTGGCAGTTGCTTTCCCCTCAGGATATATATATGAAGTCCTATCCTAACTATCTTGTCTTGTATAAAATCCAACCAAATGGTGTTGAAGTGCTGAAGTAAAACCAAGTAACAAATAGTAGCACAACGTTGCGAGTCCACAGATACGATTTATTGATACAAAATACACAAATAGTTAAGCGCTTTCATCAAACAGTATGATTTCGTCAGAAGAATTAAAATATGAACTTTCAGGCTTAAATAACCCACAGTGTCTTGTATAACTTGAGTATCTCCTATGTAAAGGAGCAGTTGATGTCTTAACAGCTGTCCAGATGCCTTCACTATGCAGATAGGGGGCTGCTGTTTATTTCAGGGTTTCACCTAGTGTAGTGAGGATGAAATTATTTTTCCAGTCAAGCTACCTGCCTCTGAAATTCATAACCTTCACTGTTATGGGTTGAACAACTGGAGGAACAATTGTTTCAGATTGCATATTTTTCATCTGACCAATAATAAATGCTTATTTTACTCTACCAGTCTGCTAAACAGTTTTATCTTTGATCGTACTGTGGTTTGAGTATCCTAATAATGATGATGATGATGCAGGCTATTGATTTGACTTAGAGCTGTCATTCATATTATATTGAGTTTTAATGTTTTTTATATTTATGGTTTAATTTTCACTTTTTAAACATCTGTACTAAACTGCTCCGTAAAGTATATGCTTGTAAACTTTGATCTTGCAGTAGTCTTGGGTTTGATTCCTACAGCTTTTGTATGTTTACTATGTGACTGAGCAAGGCATTTAATGGGGCATTCCTCCCAGGTTACAGTTAAACGTGACATTTGTTGTCTGGTGGACTTTGCTGGTTAATAAGTGCAATCTTTTATTTATTCACATTGCATGGTGGCGGTGCATACTGCATGCTGGCTGTTGTCCTTCTGCTGTGATACCCAGTCTTCCCATAGTGTCGCTAAAGCAGTGAACTGCCTCTCTCCCTCATGCCATGTGTACTAGTATTGGCTACTGATTCCCACCCTCCTGAACCAACTTCTCCAGTGACCCAGTCAGTAATCAGTTCCAGATTGTCTGGGTCACAGTCAGAGTTTATTTGCTTACATCACAAACTACTACTTAAAACTCCCCTTTACCTTATTCTAACCATTCAGGTTGTATAATGGTATCTAATAAATGTGTCAATGCCCTTATGAAATTCTTTACTAGTCTACCTGCGTTACAACAAGTATCCTCTTATTTTTACTCATTTTCTTTTCCCTACATTTTTGTTCAAGTTGATTTCATTAAAAATGGTTAAAAAACATTCTAAGAAAAATCCTGATAAGAGACATTACCCACTGAAAGACATATTACTGAAAAAGTCTCCTATTTCTCTTGCAAAAAACACTAACTCAGTTTTGAAATAAAGGTTGTAAATCACAAAAAATAGCTAATTAGCTATATTAAAGGGATTATTGTATAGCTAACCTACTTTTTGTTCACAGGTTTTGCCGATGGTGTAGAATATCGTAAGATAGAAGCAGTAACAGTGTACTTTCTTCTCTAAAAGTTAGAAAACCTGCCCAACTCACCTTGTTTAAAACTAATCTCACAAAATGCTTCAATGAAGCATCTTGCTGTAAATGCTTTGATACTATTTGAATACTTCACCTTTTATTCTCATTTAACTCCTGTCATGGCTGTCTTGTCTTCTACTCATTTGGTCTTTCCCCATTCCTTAACTACTTGTTCTTCCTAGCTTACTTTTGCCATATCCTGTTTTTATTCCATCCATATTCCTTTCTATTGTTTACATTTATTCTCATTTGTCACTTCTTTGTCTGAGCTCTAATGTTTATTCTGCCCTTCTGTACTTTGTATCATATAAAGAGAAAAATTAAACAGAAGCTGATATAGAAGACGTTTCTGAAATGAGTGATGAGGAAGATATAAAAATCAGTAAAATACTCATAGCACAGGAACAAATACCTGCCATCCTCCTGCCCCTAGGGCCATATAAGGGGTACATTCACAAACCCTGTGCCATCCTCCTGTCTCCAGGGGCCATATACAGGATAAAATCACAAACCCATGCCATCCTCCTGCCCCCAGGGGCCATATACAGGGTAAAATCAAGTTATATTGAATAGGCCTGTAAAGGATCTTGAGCCGTAAGCCTAGTAATCTTCTATGAAGCTATAAAATTATGGACAAAGTTCCAATGGAGGAATCAAAAGCTATTTTGAAAGAAGATTGCCAGACCAAAAAAAAAAAATCATATGCCAAGACTATTAAAGAAACAGCAGGGAAAGTGATGAGAGCTGAACAGAGGAAAGTAAATTATAACAATCAAAGGAAATTTATGGTGAGAATTCAGAACAAAGTAGAAAAAGAAATGGACAGATATGACATTTGGGATAATGTAATGGTCCCATTAGGAGTGAAGCCTCAGGAGGTAAGCAGTTTTATTCTTCTTCATAAAGAAACATTTTGTGACATTAGTTCTGAGACTGGTTCTGTTCTGGAAAGTTTTTTTGGGGTAGTATGAGAAGAAAAAGAAATGTAATCCATGGAATTCTTATGTGGTTAAAGCATTTCACAGAGAAACAAAAAAGAAAATACACATTCAATGTTGCACTGAAGTTGAAAAAGGAACGTTAAAGCGACATTTAAGTAAACTTTGTAAAGAGGTCTGTGATGATAGAGAATCACAGACTGGGGGGTGGGACTGTCATAGTATACTGGAAATGGAAAACGAAAAAAATGTTCATATCCCTAGCATGATAAATGTAAAGAGTAACAGAGGCATTGTAAAACAAAGAGGACAACTGAAAACAATTTTTTTTCCTGTGGAAAAGATTATTTGATAAGTAACTGTGATAAGAAAAAATGTTATATTCGTGAGGAAACAGGTCATGATGCAAAAAAGTATGAATTGAAATCTTATAAATGTAACACAATTGGGCATTTTTGGATGGATTCTAATCTAGAGGAAAGGATGAAGAAGCAGTAAACAAAAATGAGGAAGTATATGAAGAGAAGAAACACTCCAAATAAAGGATAAAGAGGAAGAGTATGTAAGCAAGATCAGAGTAAAATAAAGATAAGGATAAAGAGAAAAATACAACAGAAGATTTTGAAATAAGTGATGAGGAAAATATAACTAGGAAAACAGTAAAGGGTTACAAGAATTATAATTGCAAAACAGTAAGAGACAGAAAAAGAAAGTTTAAAGAGATAAGTGTGAAAGAGAAAAAGAAAGAAACTGGATAATGCAAATGAGATAAATCTTCAAATTTACAAAATTTCTGGTAGGCTACAACATAGACATAATGACAATCTTAGAGTGCATTCAGCAATTGCAAATAGTATCAAAAATATAAGTAGAAGAATAGGCATCCTAAATTTGTGTAGTGATGTTGACATAATAATTATGTTGGAAGATATATGATTTTTGACACAAGATGAGAGATTATAAACAAAGAAACTTTGGGGGGGAGATACAATATGGAACCTAGGAAAGGAGATATGGTCAGGCATAGTTGCACTTTGTAGAAAGTCAGTGAAAATCTTGAACATAACGTTTGAATGACAGATTAACTGTTGTAGATCTCAGATGGCAGAATCAGGTATATAGAATTATAGCATTGTGTGCCTATGTTATAAGTAAAGAAAGGGAAAATTTATTAAATAAAATTTTAGGTTATGTAGTGTTTAATATGAATATAATATGAATGGAAGATTTTAATTATGATTTGAGAGGAAAAAGGAAGAAGAAAGGAAGTGATGTTAAAAACATTTTTGAAGTTAAAAATGTAATTTAAAGATTTGGAATAATAATTTGTGGCTATATAGTGGAGGTGTGTGTGTATACATATATATATATATATATATATATATATATATATATATATATATATATATATATATATATATATGTGTGTGTGTGTGTATATATATATATATATATAGGTTCCCTACGTTAGAACAACAGTTCAGAAGATCGACACTCAAATCACAGACGACAGAAGAACGAAAACTCAGAAACACGAAAGTTCACATGCCCGACAAACCATAATCCTGACACTTAACAAAACAAAAAGTTCACTGTTACACACAACACACACACACAACACAAGCACACCAACAACCTAAAAACCTACACTACACCTTACACAAAACTATCTATGCACTAACCTTAACCCAAACCCTAACCCTAAGGTCTGACACTACTGCACACTTACCTTACCCGCACCCTAACCCTAAGTCCCTCACTACTGTAGACTTACCTTACCTGCACCCTAACCCTAAGTCCCTCACTATTGTACACTTACCTTACCTGCACCCTAACCCTAACTCCCTCACTATCACACACTTACCAGGTCGCACTCACAAGTTACCCCTGTCAGTGTTTTCGCTGTCAGGATTACGACTTGTCGATCATCTGCTTCGTCCGTCTTCTAGCATCGGTGTTGTGTGTCGATCTTCCAAGCTGTCGATCTAACATAGGGAACCCATATATATATATATATATATATATATATATATATATATATATATATATATATATATATGACAAAGACATAAATAAATTATTTTATTATATCACAAGGTTTAAATATAGGTAAGGGAGGGACATTTGTGATAGGCTTTTCAGATTACTCAGCCATATGGATAGAAATACAAGGAAGAAATATATATATATATATATATATATATATATATATATATATATATATATATATATATATATATATATATATATATATATATATAATATATATATATATATATATATATATATATATATATATATATATATATATATATATATATATATAATATATATATATATATATATATATATATATATATATATATATATATATATATATATATATATAAAATAAAATATATATATATAATATAATATATATATAATATAATATATATATATATATATATATATATAATATATACATACATACATATAAGTAGCATGAGGGTGGGGAACAAACTGCAAAACACCTTAAAAGTGTTAACAATAAGGTTGTAACATTCAAAATCAATATTTTTTGCCGGTCACAATTTAATTGCTAAACTGTTAATTATGACACTGATTTTCACACTTCCAACAGGGAACCACTAAGGAGTGAGAACATACCCACATTAGATTATTGTTATCAATATTGTTGTTGCAGGTGGCAGAGCTTGTAAGCCTTTATGTATCAATATTCCCCCATCACTACCTAACAAGAAATAAATTATTTCCAAACCACAACATTACAAACAAGATGCAAAGTAAGCATGTGGAGGAAGTGATGTAATTCAGTCCTTAAGCTAGTTCTGTATCTGTGAAGACAGCCTGTGTGTTTGTTTTGTTACTTTCATACTGGTTAACACAAAATAAAAATTAAAACAGGCAACACTATTTGTTTAGATAGCTAGCTAGTTAAATAAATACTTAAATAAAATATCTCTGTATTTATTTATTTTGTGTTAACTGTGGTAGAGGTATGATCCATCCTGACAATTTTCAAGCTCAGTGTGAAGATACAAAGGACCAGATGTAAAGACCTGTACACAGTAGTACTGAATGCATTCTTTGGCAAAGCAGGCAAGCAGAGATAGCTATACATTGTTACGATAAGATAGTGTAACAGGCAGTGTATAAAGGAGAGTTGACCCGATGACAGCTATATACATTATACACGGATGTGAAAATGGAAGGAAGACAGATGAGCAGGTAAAGAGAAAGTGGGAAAGAAGGGTGGAGGAAGAGAATGAAAGAGAAAAAAAGGAGTAAGGAAGCTACAAATGCAAAAGTGTTAAAGAAGAGGGGAATATGTAACTAGGGGTGAAAAGTGGAAATGACGAAGATTTACTGAGGAAGCAGAAGCACTAGAAAGTGGAATGAAGAACAGCTGATTCCATTATTCTGGAATCATTTACACTGTGTCTGTTTGAATAAACATCTTAATAAAAGATAAATATATATTTTTTTGATAAGACATAAGTTGTTCATATTCTACCTGACATTGTGTTGCAGTTCATTTACAAGGCTTTCATAGAGAGTTTCCTTTCTACAAGCTTTATTAAATTATAAATTCAACAGGCATCCTCATACAGTAAAATGTAGAGCACACATGCTGAGGATCTCGCTGCTGCCAGTTTGAATGAGGAAATGCTGTGAGGTACTGAGACTGGTTGCTCCAGTTTGAACAGGAAGACTGGCACCTGAGCTGAATAGGGAAGAGTTAAACAGAAAGATCTAGACTGGGAGCACATATTTCTATATCTACTATGAGAAGTCAAATCACAACCTGCTGAAGGAAAATACATCAGTTCAAAATGATTGAACCTAACTTTGTCAAACAAACCAGAAAATACAACTAATGCACAACTAGCATTTTTTTTTTGTTCGGGAAAACTTCCATTGCACCTCCATGTGAGATACTTCACCTCCCCCTTGACACCCTGACTTACATAGTCTAACTCCACACTGTCAGTTCTCTTGCTAAAAGAGAAACATTGTGTGGGTGAAAACAGTAGCTATACAGCCTGTGATCTTGTGATAACCTAACTGAAAATATAATTAGTTTAGTAGCTTCAGGGAAATGACAAAGGGGAAATTATGGTTGATCAGGTTTGTTTTTGAGCACATCTGGGATTATATGTTCTTTCTTTGAGATCAGACAACTATGTATATGTTTGGGTCAGCTGTTAATTCCATAAAGTTATTGTGCAAGTTTAAGCATGATTGACATGACCCACAGTATCATGTATGAGTGATAAGACCTACAGTATCATGTATGATTGACATGTCCTACAGTATCATGTATGAGTGATAAGATCTACAGTATCACATAGGAGTGTCAGGACCTATAGTATCAAGTATGATTGACATGATCTGTGGTATCACGTATGAGTGACAAGACCTACAGTACCACATATGATTGACATGGCCTACACTATCACGTATGAGTGGCATGACCTAGACTATCGCGTATGATTGACATGATCTAGAGTATCGCGTATGATTGACATGACCTACAGTATCACGTATGAATGATATGAACTACAGTATCATGTGACCTACAGTATCAAGTATGAGTGATAAGACCTACAGTATTACGTATGATTTACATGACCTACACTATCACGTATGAGTGACATGCCCTACAGTAGCACGTATGAGTGCCATGGAGATTCTTCGGTGAATTTGGTTTGGACTAACATCTTGGAGACTGGAGCACATGTGGTTCATCCATTTTGAATGCTTTATTTAGTTGACTACTTTTGTGATTTAATTACTAATCCCCTAATTTCTGTGCCATATCCCTTTCCCTGGAACACCTCTATACAACTTTTTTTTATTTATCACCTTGCTTGTTTCTTAGATGGGTAGGTGAACTCATCTGCAAGAACCCTTTTGAGTCACAACTCTAGACAAAATATTATAAAAAGATGTGCCTACATATACGGGAACATTTATGGTAAGTGTGATTATACAGCAAACACTGAGCACAAAATATTATACAAATAAATATATAAATAGTTTCTCTGTAGTATAGCAGTGCAAAGAGAAAAAAAAACATTTCTTGTTTTGTCTTTCACGAACCAAAGATCATCAAAATAATTATTCTTGCCTCCTGTAAAAAGAGTATTTCATAAGCTTCCATTCTGCTTCTCACAAGGGATCCAAACACCTTTGGGATGGGATCAAAACAAGTCCTTCAGCAAGGCAAACATACTACTCCTATTTACTACTGTTCCCTTCTGTGAGTTACTCCAGATGATTGCTGTAGCTGTATTTGGTACCCTTTTCAGTGGTACTGTTTCTGCATTTGATGACAGCTGTTAGCAGCAGTGCCCACTTCACCAAAGCATTCTTCATTTAATTTCAAAGTACAAGCTGCAGTATGGTGTGCCAATTATCTCTTCAGTTTAAGTCATGTGATCTCACAGCTGACGACCTTCCGCAGTTGTTCTTTCAGATTGCTGTTTAACCAGTCTCTCATAAATTATCTAGAAATCACTGTATCCGTGACCACTGTGTGCCCAGGCTATGGAAGGGCTCTGTTATTTTTTCTCACCAGAAGGGAGGCCAGTTTGCCTTGGACAATAATTCTGATACACTGCCCTTCATTTCTCTCTCACCAAGAACCTGGAAAAAGTTGTCTACATCCTATTGTATTACTACATGTGCTCTAATCTGTTTTTATTTATTTACTTATTTATTCCAGAGTGGATTTGGATTTGGCCATGGACTACTGTTGCCCTTTTTTGTTCTCATGCAATATTCCAGCAAAAACAAAATAAAAAATACAATGCCTTACCAGGAGGTGAACTAAATAAATACATGGATCTATAAATTCAGGACATGAGACTAAGGAGAATAAAAATATATTTTAGATATGATGAAAATGTTGCTTTCTTGGCAGGCCTGTGTTAGAGACGCAGCAGCCTGAAATAAGCTTCTATTACATGAAAACGTAGTGGAGATCATTTATTTAAAAGATGTCATACAATTAATCCTTGTTTCTGTCCATTATAATGTGACATGGTCTGATTCTAAGCAGGTTTATGAATACATTACCTGCACGTATGATATAGATTACATTTTTGTAGATGCACAATATCTGCAGAAGGCTCAATGAGAGTGAACAATGAAACAGTAGCAACAAAAATGAAGCAGCACCTGGGAATAGTCATGGCATATGACCTATAAATAAGCAAAAAATGTGAGAGGTCAGCATGAAAGACTGGCAGAATATTAGGATATGTGACAGCACCAAGGACGGTTGGTGAGATAGCTGGATGAGGGACAACACCAAGGAAGGCTGGCAGGGCACTAGAGTGACAGACAGCGTCAAAGAAGGCTTGTGGGATACTAGGATGAGAGACAGAACCAAGGAAAGCCGGCAGGATACTTGGATGAGATGCCACTCCATGGAAAGCTGGTACAATGACTGGATGAGAGACAGCTCCAAGGAAGGCTGTCAGGAAACTAAGATGAGAGACAGCTCCAAGGAAGGCTGGTGGGACATTAGGATGACAGACTGTGTCCAGCTGATGTTATGGTAGTCTTCACCATCTGGAGAACTGTCTGGTGTATTAGAAAGCTTATTATTTTTTTGAAGCTGGAGATTCAAGCAGAATGTGTTGTTTTGTGTGTGTGTGTGTGTGTGTGTGTGTGTGTGTGTGTGTGTGTGTGGGTGGCTGGGTGGGTGTGTATGTGTCTGTGTGTGTGTATCTGTGTCTGTGTCCTGTACCTATACATTCTTGTGTTTTATAGACTGCAGGTAAACAATACTATGTGTTCAATTCAATTCATAATTCAGGGGTCTGGCAGCTGACCCATAGGATTAAGGCTGTGACTTATAACTCCTCTGGAACTGAGTTTGTTTCCCTTCAGTTCTCATTTGCCTACTGTGTGACCCTGAGCAAGTCACATAACCTGACGTGTTGCACCTGGAAGTGGACTCTGTGTCAAGTGGGCCTACCTGGTAATCTATGCAGAGGGTAAAGGCTATAAGCTGTAGTTTCTGTCATTTAGGACTCGATTCCATCAACCCTAATTTGGTTACTGCGTGACCCTGAGCAAGTCACTTAACCAGACAGTGTTTTAGGACAACTAGGGTTTTGTTTAGGCTGGACAATATTTTTCTGGACTGCAAGCCTATTAACGACCTATGAACTTACACTGTAGTCTTGCGAATGTATACTTCCTTTTTTATATCTGTCAACAGCAGCAGCAGCAGTGCATCTATTGGCACATGAGCTGTCTGAAGCTTGGGAGACTGTTGTATCTTGTGCATTCCATGGAGCACGGGGAAATGCATGAAGTGATGTACATTAGCATGCCACAAATATGGAACCATGCACTGTTAGGTATGCGGAATATTTTTGCACAAGAATATAGGCTAAAGCATTATCCTTGACTAATACTAGTAGCATCTGTTAAAGCATTGTCATTGTCACCATATCTGTGAACACAGCCAGGAAGGATATAAACGTCACACGCACAAGCTGCTTTCTTAGTGTCGATGAGTACAGTGCCCTGCAGTGTCTGGACAGCATGTGGGTGCAGGTAAATGTTATCACAAAAATGACAACATGTATAAGAGTGCACCCCTGAAAAATAATGGGACTGTATTATACGTGATAGTGCAGAAGGAGCGTTGTTTAATTAATTTATTTATTGTATTTAATCATCTGTCATGAACTGATTTCTGGTCACTTTTTTAACCATGACCTGGACCAAGAAGGCAAAGGTCTATACTATTTACAGCATTTGAAAGAATAATGTTTTATAATGGAAGAAATGGTTAAACTCTAACTAAATAAGCACATGACAGACTAATGCCAGTCAGCTATAATGTCGTTCACTGCAGAGTTTGATTTTTCATTAATTTAGCCACCCCTGGCATTTTAAGTGCTTTTCTGGAAAAAAAAACAATGAAGAGCATTTTTAATTAGGACAATCCATCTGTGTTAATCTACTTCACTTTTAAATATACTGGGTCATAAGAAAATCATTAATACCCTTTAATGTTCACTTTCTCTCCTACAGTAACAACCTACTCATATCTGGGCATTTTTCTGCTTTAAATTACCCCTTATTAATCTACTTTGTGCATTTATCTTTAAACCCAGTGCTGGATCTTTTTGCATTTTGTTATCTAAATTTGCATTAATTATATCGATCATTCACAATATTCTATTTATATTCGCTTCAGTAGCCCCAGTGATCTGTTGAGGGATTCATGGCTCTGCATCACAGGGTACAAATACACACATGCCCATGCATGTGTAGACACATAGCTGCTGGCTATACCACATTCCAGTGATGAGTTGCATGTCTTAATTTATTTAGATAGCTGCACCCTTTGCTTCTATTATAACCAAGCAAGAAGGCAGTTAGGGGAACCTCTTTCTGTGTGTCTCTCTCTCTCTCTCTCTGTCTGTATTGTTGACCTTGTAGGATACTAGGATATGGAAAGAGCATTAGATATTCCTTAATAGCTGTATACTTTTTTACCTCCAGGACATATTAAACACACAATGGATTATTAATGTATGCATTTGCATGTGTGTGCATGCATGGAAAATGTGAGAATATTGTGTTAGATATGCTTAAAAATAAATTGACCTTATAGAAAAGGCATACACATAATTTAGAACTGAATGGTTGTTGTTGTCTTTCGCCTTTTCCCGGTTAGGGGTCGCCACAGCAGAACTCTGGTCCGCTAATGATTGGCAGTAGATTTTGATGAATGCCAAGGTGCCAGCTCGATGTTCAACCTTCAACGAAGAATCATGGAAAGAGTTGAACATCAGACCAGCTCTGACAGCCTTGCCAGCTGACAAGGAGAGGACAGGGAGGCTTCAGACAGATTCAGAAAAAAGTTTATATATTTGCCACAATCAACATTCAAGTTATTAATTATATTGTTTCTTGATGGTCAAAGAAGACAATAAGGATATATAATCTGTCCTTCAAGTTCATTTAATGTTCTATTTCTCCCTTTTCTACTTGTTCCATACCCTCGAATGCATCTGTGGATTCCATGTCTACTATAAATTCTATGGGTCCACAGCCCTATTTGTGGGAAAAAAAACAAATACTTTCCAGCTTCCACCCCTAGATAGCATAATATTAATATGCCCTAAAAGGGATAGAGGCTCTTACAAATTAAATGGATGATGTATTAATACGCCCTAAAAGGGATAGACGCTCTTACAAATTAAATGGCTGATGTGTCATTAAAAAGAAAAAATTACACACACAGCAGACAATATAATTTCTGTAGTGGTAAAATGTGGAAATGATACAGTCAATGTCTACTTACGGGCAGCTGTTTCTTTCTTTCATCACTGGACATTCTACATAATTAAGGCTGTAGCTTTTTCTAGTGGCTGTGAAATCAAAGCTTCTCTGGGTGAGTCTTCTGTTAGACTATAACAGCTTGAGTAAAAAGACATAACCATGAAAAATTCCAAATCAATTTTGCTCCTCTTGTTCAGAGACAGAACAGGAGATTTCCAACTAGGAACCAACAAACAAAACAGTAGCAGTACCATTACAACTGGCAGTTCCATAAAAAAAAAAAAAAAACAGCAGGCGTGGATAAACAAAAAGTTATCACATCATCAAAATCAAAGATCATGCAACTTGGACAGGTCATCAACTGCAAGGACACTGCAAATGTAACATGCCATTTTCCACTTTGAATTGAGAATTCTTACAAAATCTTTCCTTGCCTTCTTACATGTAATGCCATTGGGGGAGTCTGTCTTTGATAAAGAATGGCATGATATCACTACAGATTAATGGGTAAAAGAAGATCATGGTATGGAAGTTTGTGCCATGTCAGCTCCAGGCCTCATTCCTTGTACAACAAAAGAAGATGTGTCCTTGGCAATCTCAACAGTACAAAATATGTTAGTATCCAAGCCATAAACTAGCTCTAGAATCAGAAATAGGACCCAGGTTTTATTCAGATTCTTTTATAGTTGTAAAGAAAGATAAACAGAGGCCCATATATGATGTCTTATGCCTGAACAGATTGATAAAAATAAATCGGTTCAAGCTTCTGACACTATTATTGTGACTTCTGCAAGGGGCATGCCTAGTGAGTCTCGACATGCAGTGTGCTTACTTATATGTTACATTCACATTTGTCAAGGCAACTGGAGATTTCTCAGGTTAGATCATTTTGCATTGTGTCTGAATAATGCAGTTTTCTATTTTAGGCATCTTTACAAGGACTTTTTGATGCATTTTCACCATATTCTCTAATAATGGAAGCTCTGCTAAAGGTAAAAAGAAAAAAAAAAAAAACTTATTTAGACAGCAATTTCCTGGTCAGTACAGTTGAGACAGATCAGTGGTATTGGGAGACGAAGCCCTGATTACTACCCAGGTGACCTGGCTTTAACAAGCAGCTTGATTCTGGGAGGAGTTAACCAGTTAGGCTGGGACTGAGGGGCAGATGCTGAACTCTCCCCTCCTATGTGGAGGGAGGTGGTCTGTTCTGCTGCAATACTGACTCCCACAATGCATTGAAGGATAGAGCATGACATACTAGCTGGGCATCATGTGTTTAGCTCAGAAAGTACTAATATGCCAAAATCTTCCAGAAGTAATATGCAGGAGCATGTGAAATATTATGAAGGAAAAGTGATAACTGGGCTTTGTCCAAGAATTGTGCACCTCAGCTGCCAGAGGTGGGACTTAGGCCGTTAATCAGATAATATCAAATGTCTGCTTAGATGACAGTCACCCATGACTGCTCTAAGGGGAAAATTTAGATTGATCAGTTGTATAGGGCTGATGGCAGATAAGCGGTGAGGAAAAAAATATAGCAATCTATTTACAAAAAAAAAAAGAAAATGCAGCAATCTTTTGTGAAATGTTTGTGTGTCACATGCTCTGCAAATTTTTCCATTTGAATGTCAAAGTTCTCAGCCTCACAGCTTGAAGGGTAGCAGGTGCAGTTGGGGCTCTGAGAGGTAAAAAGACAAATACAAAAAGTCTTACCTATGTAGACTGTCAAAATTTTACTTTTGGTGTCTAGTGCAATCTATTAATAGTATAGTATAGTCATTTTAAAACATTTATTACATAAATCAGGTTTACTGTACGTGTATGTAAACCAAATGCCTCCTTACTCTGAGGGCCTCCTTATATGTAACTATTGAAGAACTATGAATTAGAAAGTAGTTCAATTACTCATGTGTGTACAGAACAAAAATGCACTGAAACAGGATCAAATTCATTAACTTTGATATGATCCCTCACATATTCCTGTTTCAGACTTTGATCGTCCTATGTTTTTCCAATGTAATACAAGTTATAACCACAGGTTATGACATAAATGATCACACTTGTAGATAAGATTTAGTTAGACAAGACTTTGAAATTCTGTCCTTTTAATATTATACTTGTCCTCTGGAGATGCATGTTTACAGACACTATACTAGTCCTGTATAGGTACATGCCTGCTGACACTATACTAGTCCTGTATAGGCACATGCCTGCTGACACTATACTAGTCCTGTATAGGCACATGCCTGCTGACACTATACTAGTCCTGTATAGGTACATGACTGCTGACACTACACTAGTCCTGTATAGGCACATGCCTGCTGACACTATACTAGTCCTGTATAGGTACATGACTGCTGACACTACACTAGTCCTGTATAGGTACATGAATGCTGACACTATACTAGTCCTGTATAGGTACATGACTGCTGACACTATACTAGTCTTGTATAGGTATATGACTGCTGACACTATACCAGTCCTGTATAGGTACATGACTGCTGACCCTATACTAGTCTTGCATAGGTACATGACTGCTGACACTGTACGAGTCCTGTATAGGTACATGACTGCTGACACTGTACTAGTCCTGTATAGGTACATGACTGCTGACACTATATGAGTCCTGTATAGGTACATGACTGCTGACACTATACGAGTCCTGCATAGGTACATAACTGCTGACACTATACTAGTCAAGTATAGGTACATGACTGCTGGCACTATACTAGTCCTGTATAGGTACATAACTGCTGACACTATACTAGTCCTGTATAGGTACATGACTGCTGACACTATACTAGTCCTGTATAGGTACATGACTGCTGACACTATACTAGTCCTGCATAGGTATATGACTGCTGACACTGTACTAGTCCTGTATAGGTACATGACTGCTGACACTGTACTAGTCCTGTATAGGTACATGACTGCTGACACTATACGAGTCCTGTATAGGTAGATGACTGCTGACACTATACTAGTCATGTATAGGTACATGACTGCTGACATTATACTAGTCCTGTATAGGTACATGACTGCTGACAACATACTAGTCCTGTATAGATACATGACTGCTGACACTGTACTAGTCCTATATAGGTATATGACTGCTGACACTATATGAGTCCTGTATAGGTACATGACTGCTGACCCTATACTATTCCTGTATAGGTACATGACTGTTGACACTATACGAGTCCTGTATAGGTACATGACTGCTGACACTATACTAGTCCTGTATAGGTACATGACTGCTGACACTATACTAGTCCTGTATAGGTACATGACTGCTGACACTATACCTGTCCTGCATAGGTACATGACTGCTGACACTATACTAGTCCTGTATAGGTACATGACTGCTGACACTAAACTAGTCCTATGTAGGTATGATTGCTGATACTGCAGCATTGACTTCTAAACATACCTTTGCTTGTTACAGGCAGTTGGTGACTTTTAGGTGTGCTTAGAAAATAACTTGAAGTTAACTTAATTCCTAAAATTCCGTGTAATAGAATAACAAATATTAGATTTAAATAGTAAAACTTGTTCAACACACTGTCAGTAAGTATACCTGCCTAATATTTTAATAGTAGCACTTTTTCTTCTGTCAAGAAAAGTATTACATTAAGCAAATAGACTAATTTTCTACTCTGGTTTTATTTCTCTTGTGTTTTGGGTTTCTAATACTATGACGGGAATGGATCCCATTCTTAAATTAGGGTACAATTAGAGTTCCTGAAATTTGTATTATTTCAGTCTTTGATGTTCACTAATAGAGCTCTTCTCAGCACCCACAATGTGCCCAGAATTGCCTCCGTCTGTCATTCAGACAGTGTCATATGTATTGGTAGCATATTTAAGTATGATTGTAAAATTCTTTTTAATTAGACCTGTTTTTGCTACTACTATTGGAACTAGGGTGAGGCTGAGCTGGTTGGTGTTGAGCTGCATTCCTGCTGCTGAGTACACACCTAGTTTCATGGTATAGATGGTTTGGCCCTGAGAGCACCAGAGATAATCCGAGTTTGACTAGCAGTTGCATGCTGGTGGGATCTGCTATGTAGAGATGTAATAGGCTCATCCTGGAGGGGGTGGAGTCGGATCAAGTCCTGCTGCAGCAGTATAGCCTTTCAGAAGGCCCAGTCTTACACTCTCATGCACAGGAACATTGGGGCATAAACATGGCCAAGAAGTGTATGGATTTACGCCATTTAGGGTTTCCTCCGGGTGCTATGGTTTCCTCCCACATTCCAAAAGACATACTGTAGGTGGATTGGACTCTCTAAATTGTCCCTAGGCATGAGTGCATACATGTGTGTGCCTTCTGTGGAGGGTTGGGCACTGGGCTGGCAACTCAACACCGTAAAACTCCACTGCCAATCATGAGCGGACAGGTGATCCGCTGTGGCGACCCCTAACCGGGAAAAGCCAAAAGAAGACTGTAAGTGTACAAAAGTGCACACTCACTTATTAATTGTAGGCATTAGTAATAGATTAACATGATGATACTTCTAGGCATGCTAATAATATCAACAGTTCACTTTCTGAGTACTGTTTACTTAAATAATTTGGCTTAGTGTGACAATATAATCAATAATTTTACTGCTTGCAAGTTTTTACGGTGTGCCGGTTAAATGTTTCTAATGTAGAATATTTGTTTTTTGTGATATAATGTTGTGTATATAAAAACTATAAGAAAAGACTTCTGGCCAACTAGATGTGAGCTCAATGATATTCCAAATGAATATGCAATGCAGTTGATGAACAGTTTAATGCAATTAGGCCTCTTAGATAGAGTGACTACAAAAGTCAGGAGGCCGCAAACAACAAAAAAATAGAAAATCAATAAGATAAAATGTATGTCTGTGGTGGTTTAGAAGTGACTAAAGAAAGAAGACCAAAAAGCAATGGAGATAGGTGAAATATATTATACTGAATGCAGAGTTTCAGACAATAGCAAGATACAGAGGCAAGTGACCCGTACAAAGAGCTGGAAGAAGGCAATAGAATGGGAAAAACAAGAGATCTCTTCTAGAAGACTGACAATATTTATGAAACTTCCTAGTAGAAATGGACATGATAAAAGACAAAGAATAGTGGGATCTAGCAGAAGATATTAAAAAGAGGTGGCAGGAAAACATGGATCAGAAATATAAAAGTAGCCCAAACATCACTGATGTATATGCCAGTACGTTCTCTGCTCTAGACCCAGTTATACTAGAGACTGAAGTTAGATGCTCCCTAGAAAGCCTTGCTTATCATAGGGCTGTAGGAATAATGGAACACTAGTTATGTTGTTTAAAATCCTGCAAAATGATGTTGGTACAATGCTAGCTGGAATGAGTCAGCAAACTTGGAAAACGTAAATTTATATCCTAACTCCAAAAAAGGGCAATACTTAGAGTACTCTGATTACATAACAATTGCACTTGTTTCACATTCTAGTAACGTTATGTTCAATATCCTACACGCTAGACTCCCACAATGTTTGTGTGTGTATGTGTGTATATATATATATATATATATATATATATATATATATATATATATATATATACGTGTGTAGATACCAAGAACTGCCAGATTTACAAGCTGGTTTTAGAGGCACCAGCGATCAAATTGACAACATCTTCTAGATAATAGATAGAGTAAGGGAGTTTCAGAAAATAAATATTTGCTTCTGCTTTATTGACAACTAAAATGCCTCTGACGTAACAAACTGTGGCAATTTCTTGGTGAATTGGGGATACCAGATTACCTTCATTGCCTCCTAAGGAATCTGTATGCAGAACAAGAAGCAGTTAGAACTGAATGGGGAATAACCCATCAAATCAATGCCACTTAACGAGGCTGTTGAGTTCTTTAACTCAACATTCCTAGACATCCTAAACAGGCAAGCACCCATCCACCAAAAACAAATAAAACATAACCATTCAAGCTGGGTCTGAAAATCCACCAAAGAAGTAATGTCTACAAGGGATAAAATCCGGAAATCATGGCAGCAAAACAGAGCCTACAATTATAACACGATACAAATAACTCCGTAATCAGGCAAAATATCTATTAACCAATGATAAAAAAGCCCACTGCCTCCACCTAAAAAGCCAGTATAAAAATAATCCCAAAGAATTCTGGTCCTCCATCAACCATCTATTACATCCAGGTTCTCAAAACAACCCATCCTCTGACCCATACAAATCCCCTACCGAACTTGCTACCCTCTTCAATTCCTACTTCATTGACACCATAGCTAACCTAACCACTACCTTTCCTATGGTTAACACCACTACCACCAAGACAGCTAATGACCAAACCATCCCAGAAAACAATCCTACACACAACTCTAACCAAAAATTCTCCCCCATACCCATTGCCATAATAAAAGAAAACTTTTGCTTAAGCTTAAAACCTGTACTCTTGCCCCTGAAAATCTACCCCCACACTTCCTGCAGCTAGCTGCAAACGCTATAGCTTATCCCATCAGCATACTCATTAACAAATTAATTAAAGTCCCTTGTCCCAGACATCTGGAAAAAAGCATTCATTCTTCCCTTACATGAAGGCAGCACCAACATGGACACCACAAACTTTTGACCAATAGCTATTCTCTCACCCCTCTCTAAAATACATCCATGCCCATCTCTTCAATCACCTGCTTGAAAATCAAACTCTGCCACCCACTCAGTATGGTTTCAGACCAGGACACAGCACCACTACTGCCCTCCTCTCCTTCCTTGATACAATTAACCAGGCACGGGATTCTGGTAAAATAATCGCTTCTCTTTTCCTCGACCTCTCCAAAGCTTTCAATATCATTACCCACACTATTCTCCTCTCTAAACTATCCACCCTCCACATTTCCCCACCTACCCTACAATGGTTCAATAGCTATCTCTCAAATAGGTACGAATCCACCAAATGGCAACAGCCTTACTCTTCCACAGGGGTACCCCAAGACTCCATACTTTGTCTTGTCTTATTTAGCATCTTTATTAACAACTTTCACATCACTCTCCCACAATGCTCGGCAATCCAGTATGCTGATGACTCTACAATAATATGCACTGCAAATTCCAGCTCTGAACTGCAGCAGATCACCCAGAATGCCCTCACCTCTACTGAATCTTGGATGCTTAACAATCATCTTCCCCTAAATCCAAAAAAAAAAAAAAAACTAAACTAGTAATTTTTACCCCTAAGTAAACCACTCCCCTAGATAAAAAAAAAAAACTCGTCAGTATACAAGCCCAAGACAATACCACTATAGAAGTTGTCACACATATTAAATTACTAGGCATTATTATAGATGAAAACCTAAACTTTGACCTACACATAAACAGTAACATCAAAAAAAACACACCAAAAGCACAGTATGATGTATAGGCACCAACACTTTCTTAGTGTCTCTACTAAACAAACCCTTGCAACTACATTTTTATTACCCTCTCTCCTTTATGGTGGCCCTCTCCTCACTAATATCCAAAATTCTACAAAATCCAAACTTGATATGTGTTACAACAGAATAGCCACATTTGTCACCAAGGCCAAATTCTCATCCCACCACTGTAACTCACTGAAACAATTAGGCTGGTTGGAACTCTCCCACAATCTCTCATTCATCCAGCTAACTACAGCACACAAAATAATCTACAGACCCACAGACTGTCCTGCTCTCTCAACTCTACTTGCCAAATACCAACCCAGCAGGCAACTAAGATCAGAAAATCATCTACTTCTAAAAGTAGAAAAGCCTACCTTAACGGCTGGTCAACTGCTGTACTCCTTCACCATCACCAAACTATGGAACTCGCTTCCTCCTTCTATAAGAAACATGGGCAGCACCACCACCTTCAAACAAATACTGAACAATCATCTCAACACTTCCTGGCTACGTACCTGCTCTATAACTAACCTTTTCCTTCTCCTTATATTATAACTACATTCCTGTGCTTTTTACTACCAGTGACTGATACTTTCTCCATATTTATTATTTTTTTCCTTTCATCACTTGTTGATACTGGTACAATAATGCTGATTAATTTATCTCTGTTTTTACCACTCTGAATTCATCTGGCAACCAACTAAATTCCTGCTTTTATGTATATATTCTGTATATGTTACTTTAAACAAGCCAACTAAATTCCTAACTTATGTATATATTCTGTATATATTACTGTAACCACTATGTGTAACACTGTTTCTACTTCTGTATCAATTAATGTTTCATTTTTTTCTGCATCTATGTTCTTGTTGGAGCTTTTCTCCCCGGGCCTCCACTGAAAATGGGCTCGTTTAGGTCCAGTGGACTTTCCTGGTAAACAAATGAAATAAATAAATAACTGGTTAAAGACTGGAAAAGGAGTGAGTCAATGCTATATATTATCAATTTACTTTATATTCTGAATATATCATGTAAAAAACTGAGTTAGACAAATAACATGCTAGAATCAAAACCACTTGGAAATATACCAACAATTGCAGAAATGTAAATAATATCCGTCCAATGTCCGAAAATGAGGAAACATTTAATAGCCTAATGATGAAAGCAAAAGTAGAAAGGCCAAAACATTGCTTAGTGCTTGACATACAAAGCTACCTTCCTCTATCAGTTCTTTGCAAATAGATAGGGAAGATGTGGATCTTGTGACAATTATTTTTCTTCCTGGGCTCAAAGGTCTCTTGAGATATTCATTGAAACAATGAAGTAAAAAGGCACTTGCTGCTTTGAAGGAAAACTATGGTAAACCTTGATAAGATTTTAAAGAGCAAAAATTAAATAAGAACAACAGCAATTGTATATATTATACTTCTTTGGCAGATATACATTTGGAGTTACTGCAGTGATGACCCTTCTCAGCATATCTATTTATTTATTTACTTACGTATACTTATATACTGATAAGAATTACTCTTGCAGGCTCAATGCTACCTCATTACAATAGTAACAGGCTTAGAAAATGTAATAGGGAGGCATTGCATTGTACATATAAATATACTCTAGGCATATTTTAAACAAGAAACAATAAAAAATATTAAATGTATGTAGCTACAGACCGTTAACTGTCATCAAAGACAGCAACTCAAACCAAGAAAAGAGGAAAAAAGATAAAAAAGGTGAACATTTTAGTATACACATCTCAAAAGCTTAAACTGATCTGCAAGATATAAGTTCAATGTGAGAGAAGATAATTGTTTGCAGAAGGAGGTAGACATCAGATGATATGGTAAGAGATGTTGCATTTGCCTTGTTGAGGTAAAGGGTTTGAACAGCGGACTAAGTTTGAAGTAGTCGAATTCCTTAATATATGGTAAAAGACTGCCACAGTTTGGGAACTAGAACAGAAACAGTATGATCAACATTGCACGATTCTCATTGGTTAAGCTGCATGCTGTATTTACGGATATTGTGGCATGCTACTACTGTTGGCATTGTTGCTTGAGAGTGCAGGTTACACTGCACCGAGAGATTGTTGATCTGAATTCAGATTAGAAATTACCAGTTATGAAAAGTGAGTTTATGGATTAATGAGAAAAGTATCTAAACTGCTTTGTGGTGTAGCGGTAACCAGTTTGTATTGGTTAGTGAAATGCAGTGTTTCTGTCTGGGACTGGCCAGATGTACGAACAACAATGCTTTCTTCACTGTTGTTTCCAGATTGTTGATGTCAATTGGTGTTCCTAAGATGTAGGTAGGGAGGCTGCAGGCAGGTGCAACTCCAGGTTTTGCTAGTCCTGTAAAATGTTCTTTTACTATTGCAAAAAGTATTTATATAGCCCAAACAGTCATGGCTTTGTCTTTTTGTTTATTAATATATCCCTAAGATTTCAGATTTTGTCCAAACATCTGCTAGTCTTTTTTTCTGTTGCATCACTTATGAGATTGTGCACTTTGCTGGAATGCGTGGTTAAATTTTGTTCAGCCTCCCTGTATGTGCTCCTTCACTGCTCCATAAATACATCCATTAGAGCTAATCTTTACCATCTCATGATATTATGTGCAGTGGAAAGGCAACATCAACATTTCCTTCGCTCTTGATGAGCTGCTGATTTTTCAAGCTCATAGCTACATTGGCCATATTTCTATAAAGGGTACTACTCCTCAAATCATGAGAGTCCCGTATCTCCGCAAAAAAAGGGAACTGCATTTTAAGTGCCTATTTCTGTCCTACCTTTCCTATGACAGAAAGCGATCCCAGGCAGAATAACTCAATGAGATAAAGAAATTGGTAGAAATACATCCTTAGGAAAATACATGTTGACCAAAAATGTAATTTAAAATACTATTGACTGTATTAGGTCTCAAGCCTTTGCACTTTTTTGTGATTTTGCATTGTACACGTTTATAATATTATTATTATTATTCTTTACTGATGGATACATTTTTGAACCCTAGAGGCTTATATTAGTTTATTTATATTGATATAGTCACTTCATTATGTAACTATCTTAAATATGTAGCTGCTTTAAATCTACATTTAGGCTATGACAAACAAAAGGTCCATTGTGACCCAGCAAAGCTAGTCAAAAGTCAGCTAGACCATCATTCTATGAGCTATGTCTGGCACTCTGTCAGTCTTTCAATCATCGTGTTTAATACTAACCTTAAGTTTCCTGATCCCACTGTGGTATAAGTTGTCCCTTTCTGTAGAGCCTTACAAGCTTTTGGACATACAGATACTGGGCCATGGTTTTCACCAGGTGCTGCAGTTTTCTCTCACATCTAAAAGACATACCATAGGTGAAATGGTAATAGGTTCATAGGTTAGTACTAAGCTAACTGCCCTTGCGAGCCATTTTAAGCCTAGCCAATTACCCCTTGTGAGACTCAAACCCTGCACCTTGTGTTTGTAAGGCAAACACCTTAACCATTAGGCCACTCTCCCAATCCTCTACATTTCCTCAGAGTGCATGCTGTGTGAGAGTGATTGACTGTGCATGTGCAAACTGAGATAGGTTGGCAACCCTTTGTCCAGTACCAAATGAATGCAAGGACAGGCTCTAACTCCTCTGCAGTTCTGAAATGAATTAAATGAGTAATCAAAGGACAACTGAAATGAATAAATGTTAATGGATCCTTACAGCCTTTCTTGCTTTATAATGTGGATCTTTATCCATAATCTGATTGCTCCTTCAATCTCGTCTTGCCTTTTTGTTTTACTGAACCTCACATATACATACTTTACCTCTCAGCATCTTAGCAAAAGAATTCTGGACAAAGCGTAAAATAATGGGAGACAAAGCTCCCAGTCAGAGTCAGGTTTTAAATATTGCTCTTACAAACATTGCTAGAATAAAATTGCTAGAATAGCAGTTTTGCATTAGCATACATCTCTAAGGATGTCAAGTTTGAAACTCAAATTTTTGTCATTATTTAATAACTTTGATTGGCAATTATTTGTCAAATTCACAAATTGCATGAGGAAATGATCAAAAACATGAGGCAAAAATTTGGACATTCCGTAAAACTCTGGAGAGTTGGCTTAGAATATTGATACTCTGTCTACTCCCTTGAAAATAAAGGTTTTGTGATTTCACAAATACCAATACTGGTGGCACCCTGTATGTTTTTCAACTCGTCTTTTTCATTTGCTAATTCATTGTTACTCTGACGACACTTACCTGTTTCTGTTTTTTTTTTTTTTTTTTTTTTATTCTTTTTCCCATTTATTAGCTCATCTTTTTAAAATTATTTTCCCATTTATTAGCTCATTTTTTTAAATTATTTTCCCATTTATTAGCTCATCTTTTTAAAATTCTTTTCCCATTTATTAGCTCATCTTTTTGATTTCTAAAACTCCTTGTGCTACTTGGAAAAGATTTTAGTAATTCTGTTTTATTCCTTTTGTAAGCTTATATTTTGTGCAATAAATGGTGATTTTTTTGTCTTATAATTTGGATAGGTTTCCCATAATGGTTAAGGTGTTTGCCTTAAAGAGAGAAGGTACAGAGTTTGAATCTTAAAATTGCCCTTCAGAGAAATTAGCCTAGTATTCACCAATGTAAGTGATGAGTTCTTGAAAGTTTTCAATGTGTCAGTTGCTTTCAGTAAGTTAAAGACTTGATATTTTGCTTGAGAAATTGCAGCATTAATCATTCAATTCATTTAGTTTGCAATCATGTTGACTCCATACAGTTATTTAATTGTACCATGTGTCTAAATTGGTTTATGGGTGATTACAAGGCTTACAACCCTATAGGGCCTTTTTAAGCCTAGTCATGTTTCCAAATGTCTTTGACAGATTTTATATCATCACTCATTTTATAGGGGGCATAGTTTAGGTAGGAGTGGTCTAGCATCCTCCAAACACAGAATCATTTTTCTTTACAAAGAATAGAAAAAAGTAGGTTTTCAAATAGTTTTGTATTAATTTCTTTGAGCCATAGTACCTACTACTGTATGGACACCAGTTATGGGTTGGCTCATTCAAAACTTATATGTTTAGTCTCCATCCTAACAATGTTTATTACTTTGGAAACAATTAGATCTCCCGCACGGACTTCTTAACATAATGGGCATTTACACGATAGTCATGTGACATCAGGCCTATGCTTAGCTGGAGGGGAGAGTCTGATGTTAAAGGTTTAGAACGCTCCTGTCAGAATGGACAACATATTTATTTTTCCAACTCTGAGTATCCTGACTATAAAGCAGCTGAATTTACGTGTGATTCATCTTCCTCCATAGTGCTGTATCTGCACATTTTACAAACGAATCACCCAGACTGCATAAGCATTGGCTTTGGCTATTGTTTATGTAATGTATTTTATAAATAGTACTTTTTCTCCCTGCACATAACTATAACAATTAAGTTACATTTATTCTGAAACAGAGTTTCAAGTGCCA